>NC_056734.1:818219416-818556916 GCF_019279795.1 Protopterus annectens | reverse complement strand
TATTGGGGAAGATAGAACTTTCTTCAGAAAATATAGCTAGAGAGTGGAATAAAATTAAAGTGGTGTTTAAAAATAGGGTGGAACTAAAAAAAAGATATGGTTAAGAAGTAAAAAGAATTATTCAGAGGGACTGACAAATGTTAAACTATTGCAGAATAGGGTGACTCTCACAGAACAAGAACAGGCACCACTGCCGAGTGCTAAAGAGAAAATAAGAGACAGGCTTGATAATATGCATGAGTTTAGAAAGACTGCTGTCAAGCAACTGCTTTTTGATAATAACTCCAGAGCACAAAAGCTTTCCTCACAACTGCTCAGGCAACAGAAAGTAGAAACAAGGAAAATGACCAGAGATCCTGTAGAGGTATTAGAAATATTTTGGAAATTTTATGAAAATCTGTATAAAGTAGAGAAAGGTGGAAATCAAGAACATGTACAAATAGAACTGTTTATAGAAGAACAAAAGATAGCAAGATTAGAAGTAGATGAGGCTCAATTACTAACAGTTAGGATAGGAGGAGATGAAATAAAAATGGTGATGTATAATAAATCTGCAGGAAAGTCTCCAGGAATAGATGGCATTCCTGTGGAACTTTGGAAGCTAGAGGGGAAGAAAGGGATAAAGATCTAGAAGGTTTTGTTTAACAATATTTTAAAAGAAGGAGAAGCACCAACACCCTGGAAGAAAGTTGCAGTAGCTTCATATAGGCTCATTCTGACTCTAAACCGTGATTATAAAGAGTTTAAGTCTATAATGGCTTAGAGAATGGAGAAGGTGATGCCAACATTGATAGATATGGATTGATGTGGTGTTGTGGAGGGGCAGGCAACATTTGACAACATTAATAGAACAATGATAATCCAGAGGGAAGCAGAATGTAAGAAAATATAACAGTTGGTAGGCCTTGATGCAAAGAAAGTATTCAGCAGAACAGTAAACTGGGATTTATGAGTAGGGCAATAGAAGCATTTGCATTCCCTTATGAAATTATAAGGTTGATTATGAGGCTATATGAGGCTTGTTGGAGAAAATTAAACTGTGGGTGTTCCTCTTTGATAAGTTCTGGCAGGGGTAGATATGGATTGATGTGGTGTTGTGGAGGGGCAGGCAACATTTGACAACATTAATAGAACAATGATAATCCAGAGGGAAGCAGAATGTAAGAAAATATAACAGTTGGTAGGCCTTGATGCAAAGAAAGTATTCAGCAGAACAGTAAACTGGGATTTATGAGTAGGGCAATAGAAGCATTTGCATTCCCTTATGAAATTATAAGGTTGATTATGAGGCTATATGAGGCTTGTTGGAGAAAATTAAACTGTGGGTGTTCCTCTTTGATAAGTTCTGGCAGGGGTGTCCAATTTCCCCTTTTTTATTTGCATTATATTTAGAACCACTAGGGACTCAGAAATTCAAGGATATAATTAGTATGGTAATCAAGACAAGTTGGATTCATTTGCAGATGATTTTATTAGTTACCTGATAAAACCAGAAAAGAACATTTCAGTGCTGTGCAACATTCTGAGATAGTTTCAAGTCTTTCCAGGATACAAAATGAATTAAGACAAAATAAAGGCAATGGCTGTAAACTATTTACCCACACATGATTGGTTCATCAATATCCATATTTATGGAGACATGGTACCTAGGAGTATGGGTTAAAAAGAATTATGTTATGGCAGCTAAGGATATGTGGGAAGATACTAAAAAAATATAATATGAAAACTAAAAAACTGGAAGCTCTGTTTTAAAAATATGGTTAGCAAGACACAAGCAGTGAAAATGTTTTTAGTCCCTTTAGTTTAATACATACAGTAGGTCAAGAACTGAATGAGGCATATCTCCAAAGCAGAAGTTGTGTATAGCAATTAATAGAGAGTTGAAGGATTTTATCTTGGGAGGGAAAGGGCAAGAGTCAAGTGGGATAAGGTGATCCTTCCAATAGAACAAGATGGTTTGGGATTACTGATTTGAAGGGGTATTTCAGAGCTATACAGGTAAGTCTCATATACATATCACAAGCAGAAAGCTATAATTCCAAGTGGAAAGTGATGATGATGAAATAGGAGGGGAAGCTCAAGAAACAAAGAGAGACTGGGATTTTGGATGCAGATCTTTAAGGAGAATAACAATGACCATACAGAATATTGTATTCATAAAGTAGCAGAAAGTATTCTAAGAACTAAGCCAACAATGGAATGGAGAAAAGAGAGTCTGTCAACAGCAATGAATGCAATCAGGGATACAGAGAATAGGCAAGAGGGGGCTGGAATTTACTGGAGAAAACTGGCAAAAGAACCAAGGTATTGGGAGCAAATAGTTAGAGAGGAAAAGGTAATAAGATAGGAAGAGGCCAAGAATTCATTTGAACTGAAAGCTACAGATTGCCTTCCTATCAAGGATTAATATCACAGTACGAGCAAAGAGAAAGAAATAGAGGATCCTAAGTGAAAGACTAGCACTGATAGAGTTTTTTATTAGAATCTACAACAGTAGCTGCTGTTAAAAAAGGGGATAATTAGCCTTCTTCTTTCGGCTTTTCCCGGTTAGGGGTCGCCACAGCGGATCACCTGTCCGCTCATGATTGGCAATGGAGTTTTAAGGTGTTGAGTTGCCAGCCCAGTGATCAACCTTCCACAGAAGGCACACACACACACGCACTCATGCCTAGGGCCAATTTAGAGTGTCCAATCCACCTACAGCAAGTCCTTGGGATGTAGGAGAAAACTGGAGCACCCGGAGGAAACCCACACGACCACAGGGAGGACATGCAGACTCCACACAGAAGGCACCCCAACTGAGAATCGAACCAGAGAACCTCTTGCTATGAGGTGGCAATGCTAACTGCTGCACCACTGTGGCCACCCAAAAAAGGGGATAATTAGTAGGGTATATAAAATACTGCAGGCTAGAGATTGCCTTCCCTATCAAGGAGTGATATCAATGTAGGCAAAGAGAAAGGCATGGGGAATCTCAAGAGAAAGACCTGCTCTGGTAGAGTTTTTAGTTGAATCTAGAACAAAAGTTGCTGTTAAAAAGGGATAATTAGTAGGGCATACAAAATATTGCTCACTAACTACAGTAATCAATCAGAGGAGGTTAGAAAGGATTGGGAAGAGAGATTGGAAAAACAATTCACAAATAAACAATGGGAGGATATATGTATGGCTCCCAAATATGCAACAAAGCCTAGAAGATTTAGGGTTTTTACTTGACAGTGTTTGGGCATTTTATAGCTTAAGCAGACTCCAAAGAATTTATCTCAGGTAGATTACAAATGTTGGAGATGTGATGGAGAAGAAAAAGGTAATTGGGAACATCTTTTTAGTTAGTCTAATGACTTGGCAGATTTTAAAAATTCCTTGCAGACTTCTCTGTTTTTCTGTCAGAAATATTAGGACAGCAAACTGGTATGACTAAATAAATGTTTTTTTAGCTGTGATACAGAATCAGAAGTGCCTAGACATAGTAAGGCCTTGCTGAGTTTAATTCTGGTGGCTGCCAAAAAGCAATTACTAGAAAATGGAAATTAAAGTCTAAACCAAATGTATTGGAAGCAGTGAATGTAGCAACAGAGATTAAATAAATGGAAGTGGAATCTTTAGAAAAGGGTAGAAGCAAATTATATAGAAAAATGGGAATTGCAGGAACAATATATGCAGAATAATGTTTTGGAGGAAGAGTGAGGTTTAAGAGAAGGCAGACATTTTTTTGATGCCTGATAAAGCATCGGTGTGGTGTGAAAGCTTGCATTTTGCTTTTTATCAGACTCTGGGAATTTAACTGAGCCACTGGTATTTTTTTGAAGACAGGAATTGAATGAGCATAATGTTTGACTGACAATGAGTGGATGGATTATAAGTGATGTATAATGTTTGCAACTGAAAATATATCAATATGGTTTGTTTTCATTTATATAAATGTTTCCCTTAGATCTGCTAGTTCTCTCCTCTCCTGCACATTTACTAGCTTATTAGTCTGGCACTTTACCAGACTTCTTGTAGCAATTATTGTAGCACACAAAAGTGCTACCAGCACTAAATGTTCTACAAGGAAACAGCTCCAGTACATATTATTAATGCCCCCCCCCGCCCCATCCCCAGGCATGTCTAAAGGTCAGTTTCCTGTGCTTTCTCCTATTAACCTGGTGAATTTTCCATCCTGAGGCAATGTAGCAACTGCCTCATGTACACTGACAACCCTCTCCTCTTACCTCCCAACACTCAGACATGTGAGAGATGCATTTATATATCCAAACTGGAAGCCACGCACCCTCCAGCCAAGACCGGAATAGCAGGTCAAGAGGAAAAGGTCAACACTTGCACCAGACCACATGGAACACAGCCCTCCAGAACAGACATCAGCACTGCCCTCACATAAAAACACAAAACACACATCCACCTTCACGGAGACTCTCAATAAAAATCTACCCAAACAGCAGAGACTTCCAAGGCAGGAATGCACTCGACCACCACAACACAACACTAATCACAAGACACATAACTATACTAAACAGTGTGCCACTCAACCAAAGGCCCTAAGGCAAAACAGCATGCCCAACACATTAGTCACAGGTGACTCGATAGTGAGGCACACTGATGTCCCACTAACTAGGTTGAATAAGGAGAAAGTAACAGTCAGCTGCCTGTCAGGCAACAGGATCCACCACATAACGCATGCACTCAGGTTCCTCAACAGCAGGTACAAATATGACTCTTGTCATTGTACATGTGGGTGTGAATGATCAGAGACATACCTCCCTGGACTACATGAAAGAGACATGGAGGAGCTCTCAGATTATGTAGGACAGACAGGTATGACCCTAGCCCTGAGCAGCATCCTACCATCACCCAAAATACAGTACAAGCAGAAAATGTTTGATTTCAACAATTGGCTAAGTTTCTGGTGTCATTCTAAGGGGATCCAGTATCTGTCTGCCTGGGATGACATGATTGACAGACCTCAATGCTTTGCCATAGATGGCCTGCATCTGTCATCCCTGTGCTTCTGCATACTGGCCAAGGCTCTTGCCACCCCTATAGTGCCTTTTTTAGGTGGGGTTACAAAGACCAAATTACCACAGTAACAGCTACAAACAAATGCAATCTGAGGGTCATGCTGCTCAACGCTAGAAGTCTAAATCTCAAAATGCATTTGCTCAAAGCACTCCTTAAAATGGAGAACATTGACATTTGTACCATAACAGAGACCTGGTTCAAGGCAGCAGAAAGTACCCCTGCACTACCAGGCTATAACTCATTCCACACCTTTCGGCCCCAGAACTTGGGACGAAGCTCCAAAGGCGGTGGTGTTTCCATATTCATAAAGGATGTGCACACCTCCAGACTGGTAGCCCAACAAAAAGCATCTGAGATACTTCAGGTCCAGCTAACATTGGGTAAGACAGCGATTCAGGTCGTAGCCTGCTATAGGTCTCCAGCCATGTCCCAAGACTCACACTCCACATTCCTAAGCACCCTGGAGAATATTAGGGTCCATCCTAACACTCTCATACTTGGTGTCTTCAACTATCCTTCCATTAACTGGGAAAACTACTCATGTACCAATACACTTACCCAACATTTCCTGGAATTCATTAATTCCGATGTCTGGACCAGCTCGTTCTTACCCCTACTAGAGGTAGCAACATCCTTGAAATGGTCATTACTAACATGGGCGACCCTTGTTCTACACCAATTGTCAACTCCTCCCTGGTTAGATCTGACCACAAACTAATCACCTGGGAAATCTACATCCATCCCACTTCCCACCCTGCAAAGGTAACCACCAGGAAAAACTTCTCCAAAGCTAACTTTGGGCTCCTAAAAACAGAGGTGGCTAACTTCACAATACCCATGCAAATGGAGAATAGTAGCATGACCGCCAAATCATACATCAATGCACTGTATGAATACGTACACAAATACATAGCTCTCACCGTACCCAATAGAACCAGGACTCTCTCCTCCAAAAAAAAGGAAGCCAATCTGATGGTCCCTTGTCATAAACAAACTCTACAACAGAGGGAGGAAATTGATGCAGAATAAGGTGAAGTCCCAAGACTGGAAAAACTCCCTTATCAGCCTCAACAAAATGTTGAGATCCCTCATCAAATCCTGTAAAGCTAGCTATGAAAACAGAATTGCAGCAATTAATAAAGACAACCACAAGGCCTTTTATAGTTATGTAAAGAATATCCACGGCAATACCCATATTTTCTCTGAGCTACTGCACAATGGTACTTCCTATACCGAGCCAACAGATATTGCCAATATACTGACCAACATATTCAGTGCCAGCTTTATCCCTCTCATCCCCCCAAAGGACCAGTCACAATACCAGTAGATTGTCAGGCACCCAATATTACTTTGGCACAGGTTAATACAGCACTGTCCAAGGCCAAGAATACAGCTTCTATATGGGACCTGACAATATCCCTGGCTGTGTTCTACATGAACTACAGAGTCAACTGGCACCTCACCTGTGTGCCCTGTTCAATCACAGCTTCACCTCAGGCTTTTTTCTTACCAAATGGTGCACTGCTACAGTCATTCCTCTCCACAAAGGAGGAGGGACTACAGACCCTGGGAACTATCGCCCCATTAGCCAGACGAGTCTGATATGCAAAGCTATGGAATGCATCATCATGGACCTAATAAGCAAGGATATAGGGAAACTCCAAACTCTGAATCCCACACAGTTTGGTTTTGTGAAGGGTAGATCATGCCTGCTCAACTTGGTCAACTTCTTTTAGTCAGTCACCAGAGCTGTAGATGCAGGCAAGGTGGTTCATACAGCCTACCTTGATTTGGCCAAGGCCTTTGATACCATTCCCCAGTCAGGAATCACAGAAAAACTCACTAAGCTAGGCATCAACCCCTATATCACTAGGTGGGTTGCAGACTGGCTCACAGGTAGAACCCACAGTGTGAAAGTAGCTGGCTCCAAGTCAGACTGCCGCCCAGTCACGAGTGGAGTCCCACAGGGTTCGGTCCTGGGTCCTCTCCTGTTTGGTATCTACTTCTCTGAAGTCCAGGCCAACACGAAGGGACTCTGGCTGACAAAGTTCACAGACGATTGCAAGTTGGGAGCTATTATTAACTCCCCAAGTGATGTTGACATCCTACAGAAAGGCTTCACTGAGACCAACGACTGGTGTCAGAACCATAGCCTTAAGCTCAATGCCAACCCGGTTCCCATGAATTACCACATTGATGGTAGTCCACTGAACACAGAAGGCGTTATAAGAGATCTGGGAACACAGGTTGACAGCAACCTCTCTTTTGGCCACCAAATTGCCACTGTGGTCAGAAAGCCCTTCTATGTGGCACATCTCATTACTAAGGGTTTTGCACCCAGGAAGTAAGAGGTCATTGTCTCCCTCTACTCTTCCCTCATTAGGCCAATCATTGAGTACAATGCCCCATTTGGCATGTACCTCACTAAACACCTGCAACAACTGGAGAGGCTGCAAAAGTACCTCACAAAGAGGATCCTAGGCCTTAAACATTTGTCATATATGGACAGACTCAAAAATTTGCCTACTTAGAGGCAATCTCTGCTTGACTCACAAAGCCATGTCTGACCCAGCTCTGTTAAAAATGCTACATCTAAAGAAATCCCAATCCCTCTGCACCACACACTCCAGAGACCTCAACCTCATTACCACAATCAACAGAATATGCAGGAGGGACAGGTTCATAACCCAGAGACTGCCCATGCTATGGAATAGACTTCCCATACATGTCAAGCAGAGCACCTCAATGGCCGTCTTCAAGAGAAATCTTGATGAGTGGATGGGAAATAGAAAATTCACCCCAGGAATCACTCCAGTGACTTTACTTGACAGAGACACTGGGAAATAAGGTTGGGTGGCATGATGCCAGGGTAATCCTATGGGCTAGGCTTGTAAAGGCTCCAGGGCCATTAGCGTAGTACACACCTATGAACCTACGAACCTAAATAACGTGTGTTATATTTTCCCTCGAAAATCTTTAGAGAATCTGAATTTTGAAAGTTTTATTTCCTTCTTTTTTAAATGTTTAGATATTTTTGTTTCTCAAAATTTTGCTTTCCTTTGTTCTTCATGTGTATCCTCTTTGTGTGTGTATTATTTGTTGTCTGTTGTAACGTGCTTGTTATATTACATACCTTCAGTATGGCAGTAATGCTGCTGTTGTTGTATGCTGCTACTCGTCTTACTTTGTTTCTGCTGTAATTATACTGTTCATTTATAATATCCCATATGAACTGCATTGCTACAATTTCATTTTGTATGAAACTGTAATCCCGTAAATTCTTCGTCTTAAATTATTATTTCTTGCGTCATATAAAAAAAGCACAAAATCTTGGCTGACATATATATTAAGTGATTAATTCTGCAAAGTTCCTTATAGTCAGTTAAAATTATAGATTTCTGGCATTTTGTACTCTGTCTATAAAAAAAAATGATTCCTTGCATAATTTGTTGCTAGGTTTTGTTAATCATTAATTTCCCAGCTGTGCAGACTAAAATGCTACATCTGGCTTTTGTTTGACAAAGAACCTTCTATTTGCTTTCCTAACAGGATTTTCTTAACAAGGTTACCTAAGAAAGTTTTGTAACTGCTTCATCTTAGAGAATCGGTTTCTCAGATCTTTACTGCCCAAGTTGTAAGATTTTGGTTGCATTTCAGATCAAACAAGTAACAATAATGTCAGGAGATGAATGCTGGCAAACAGTTACCAGCATATGCAATTATCTCAATGCCAAGCAGACCATGCAGCAAGTGTCTCACCATGCTAAGATAATGATTAACAAAGATTAGAAGAGATCGACTTGCATTAATTAATAGCAACATCACAATCAGGCCAAACTGGCACTTTCATGGCTATTGATAGCACTATTTTAGCTACAAAAGCACATAAGTGACTATACTGGTATCAGGGTCAGCAAGCAGCTATTCCCTTTATAAGAAGCAATGCCAGAAAATATATAATCAAAACAAGTACCTGCCTTCACAGCCAGTAGAAATCATACCATGGTTAAGGAAGGAGTCAAGTACTCAAACTAATATGCACACAGTCAAGGTAGTAGACAAGTGTTTAACTAATATGCAGAGACTTCAATGCCATGGTCAGCAGGAGTATATGTGTACTGAGTGAAAGTGACCACTGAGTGAAGTATAGTTGAGAGTACATAGCCAAATGAAAAACAGGCTAAAACCAGCTTTTCAGAAAATTTCCAGGCCAGTTGATTCCCCTGCCATTGCAATAATGTTGTATCATCCTAAGTCAGATTTTGACACTCATCCAACCGGAGGAGCATGGAGTGATGCCCTAGGAGGCTAATCACATTACTGCAAAGATATATGTTTCAGCAGGAGAACATGTTGCATAATTGTTGCTAATAGTGAGAGCTGTGAATGGGGCACATTCCTGGCAGTCACTGCACTCATTAAGTGCATGTGAGCCACATGGTGTCACCATGCACAGCATGCATCAGCTGCCACTAGTATGCATTCCCTCATAGTTCCCACATGTATCAGACTTATCCACAGACCCATTGATGCTATTACAGAATCCCCCACTTCTGTTATGAAAGAGCAAAATCCAACCACTCATGCTGTACGTCCTTGGTCAGAAAACCTCAAAAACTGCCTGCTACATGCAAAGAAATAGGATAGTTTGGAACAACTGTGTTTTTTTTTTGGGGGGGCAAGCCCCTCTACACTCTCCACATGGAGGTTTGGATTCCACACACCCCTGAGCCTGTATATATAAACTCCACAGTTGTAGAGCATCGGGGAAGGAAGAAATTCTGTAGACAGCACATCCTGCTTATGAGCAATCACTTGTTTCATTCTAACATGAGCAAACGATTTCCAAGATGTTTGAGCACAGGGGTAGTCCAGTCTCTCATGGTCACCACATGCACCAGCCTTGTGGTCTCACACACTGCCTCTACTACACAATAGCAACAATAGTTAACAAAAGTACTGGGTCTCTGCATCCACCCACTAGCACTACTACACAATCCTCCATTGTGGTACCCACCCAGTGATGTGAGCACATAGTCTGCTATAGTCACCACATGCATCAGTCTGTACACTCATCCACTGACACTAGTACATAATTCCCTCTCAGTCACCACATGCGCCAGCCCTTTGTACCCACATGCTATCTCAACTACACAATTACTCACAGTCACTACATGCACCAGCCCTATGCTCACACTAATTAACAATAGTACTCATTCCTCCATGAGGAACTCATTAATCAGAGCTGTGAAGCAATACATTGATACTATTATACACAGTGCACTAAACTCACCACCTGTCTCTATACCCCCACTGAATAACATTAGAACACAGCCCACCTTACCACGACTTACACCAGATTTATGTACCCTCCCAGTGATACCACTCCACATTCCCTCACAGGCAGCACATGTGACAGTCCCCTACATGTACCTACAAATACTACAGCAGAAATATGTCAGGAGACCATTAATGTCTTTAGAAGATCTTTATTTGTGTAAAGGCAGATAAGTACTTCATTGATCAGTTGAGGTCTGAGAATTGTACAGGTTAATAAACACTTAATATGGGCATGCCTTAGGTAAAGCCTCCTTATAGGTGTGTTCTCCCATGAGTGAGAGGGCCTGAAGTGGGTGGGAATATTTACCATAGGGACTGCTCCTTCTATCTATTCTATTCCATTAACACTTCCTCATTAAAATTAAGAACATTACTGTAAATGAGTATGCCTGGCTTGTCATGATCGATGTTGAAGCTTTACTCACAGTCCTACCATAGTTTGGGTTTGTGAAGGGCCGATCTTGTCTCCTGAATCTGATTGACTTCTTCGAATCAGTCTCCAGAACTGTGGACGAGGGTAAGGCAGTCCACACAGCCTATCTGGGCCTTGCCAAGGCCTTTGACACCATCCCCCACTCTGGAATCATAGATAAACTTACTAAGCTGGGCATAAATCCCTACGTCACTCGATGGGTTGCTAACTGGCTTACTGACAGAACCCAGACAGTAAAAGTAGCTGACCCCAAATCCAGCTCCAGACAAGTGACAAGTGGAGTACCTCAGGGTTCAGTCCTGGGACCACTCTTGTTTGGCATCTACTTCTCTGAAGTACAGGCCAACACTAAGGGACTCTGGCTAACAAAGTTTGCAGATGACTGCAAACTGGGAGCCATTATTGAATCCCCAAATGATGTGGATATTCTACAAAAGGGCCTTACAGAAACAGATGCCTGGTGCCAGAGCCATAGGCTCAAGCTTAATGCCAAGAAATGTATAGTTATCCCCTTTGGAAAAAAAAACATGTACCCATGAATTACCACATAGGTGTCAGGACACTAAACATTGAAAGTGTGATGAGAGACTTAGGGACACAGGTGGACGGTGGTCTCACTTTCGATAACCACATTGCCACAACAGTCAGAAAATCCTTCTATGTGGCACACCTCATCACTAAGGGCTTTTCATCCAGAAAAAAGGAGGTCATTGTCCCACTGTACTCATCCCTCATTAGAACCATTATAGAGTATAATGCCCCATTTGGTATGTACCTCACAAGACATCTGCAACAGCTGGAAAGGCCACAGAAATACCTCACTAAAAGAATCACAGGCCTAAAGCAGATGCCATATGCTGACTGTCTAAAAAAACTCCAGCTATACTCTATGGCATATTGTCTACTCAGAGGCGATCTCTGCTTAACATACAAGGCTATGTCAAACCCTGAGCTGTTGGACATGCTCCACTTAAAGAAATCCAAATTCCTCAGAGCCACACTCTCCAGGGATCTAAACCTTGTCATCACAATGAACAAAACATGCTGGAGGGATAGGTTTGTGACCCAGAGACTCCCCATACTCTGGAAAAGACTGCCCATACATATCAAGCAGAGCGCCTCATTGGCCCTCTTCAAAATGAACCTTGATGATTGGATGGGAGATAGGAAATTCACCCCGGGGATCATGTCAGTCACCCTGCTAGACAGGGGCCTGGAGAAGTAAATATTGTGGGAAGAAATATCCAGGGAATTGTTATAGCTAGGCTTGCATAAGCCCTAGGGCCAATAGCCTAGTACCAATCTATGAACCTATGAACCAGACCAGTTATTGAAATATACCAAAAGGAATGAGAAGTCCTACCAGAAGAAACAGAAGTTATCAGCAGACTTCTAAGACCATCACATCAATCTCTAAGATACATATATGGATACATAAACAAGATTAACACACACAGAGACACACACACACACACACACACACACACACACACACACACACACACACACACACACACACACACATACACACACGCACATGCGCACACACACACACACACACACACACACGCACACACACACACACACACACACACACACACACACACACACACACACACACACACACACACACACACACACACACAGAGGCACACACACAAATGCCTTTACCCAATACACATCCCTCTGACATTATCAAATTTTGCAGTCCCCACACTTGACAAAATGTACATTCAATGTAAAACTACAGCAATTTAGTCTGTTGAAGAAAACTATTTTTGACAGACTAAAGTACAACTATATGTGTAAATATTTATTTATATCCATAGAAGTGTTGATTTTTTTACCTTCCACTGAATTTGTAGATGTCTCCATAAGGTAGTGGCCATTTTATAAGGTTCTTCAAGCATTTATCCATGCTGACTCCATCTTCTTCCAGGAATTGCTAATGCACTTCCTTGTTCATTCTAACATAGACAAAAAATTATACAGAACAGGAGGTAAACAAATGTAAAACAAAATAAAATATAAAATAAAGTTTCTTCCAGTACTGGGACACCTAAGACCCTCATCTAGGTAGAATCTTTGAATCTTTTGCCAAAAGGTGTCTAAACTCAGATACTGCATGAATTTATGTCTGTAAGAGCCAGCATCTAATTCAGTCCATCTCCATCTTTGGTAAGAGGAGGTCAGGAACATCTTTTTATAGCACTGTGGAGTCAGAAATAAGAAGTGTAGAATCATGAAGGCAAATAAACTTGCTGGAAAGGTCATAGAGTATGCTGGAGTTCAAGACAGAATCTTGACCAAAGTGAGAACGTTTATTTTTCTGATACTTAAGTTACATGGTCCTAGAGTAGAAGGGAAGCAGCACTACCTTGATCCCTGAATGCGCGGTATCAGACTCAAATGTAGTTCATTAACCCTTCCTAGCCATTTGTGGCCTTTGCCACATATTTATCACATGAAGAGGGCTCCTCAAACTTGAGATATCTTCAGAATTAAAATTCTTTGCAAAGTGATCTGTATGGTTACTTCAGGTCAAATAATGTGTGTCAGGAATGCTGTATGTATATGGATAAACATGTATAAATATATATCTTCAAAAAATGTATCATACATTTCCTTTACCATTTGCATTATATTAATGTTTTATTATTAAAACATTAATTGTGGTGATGGCAGTCTAATTAATTAATATATAACCCCCCAGTACCACAACTTTGCGAGACGAAGTGCAGAAATTAATAATTATTATTACACCACTTTTGGCCCAAATACATGAAATGACCCAGGAAAATATACTAGACAAATCACATTAATTTCCACTACTTTATATTGTATAAAGATGAAAATACATGCATCTTAAATGAATGATTGAGTTGTATTTACTTATTATGTGTTTACTATGTAAGAGTCCATTTCCAAACTATTGTATATAAAAAGATAAAAAGGAATCTCTCTAGAAGATTAAACAAGACTAATATAAAGTACATGCATAAAAGACTAATTCAGGATTAAAAAGCAAATGAATTTTAAACACACTATCAACACTGAAGATAATATATCTACTTGGGTAATACGCTATCTTTAGATTAAATGCAATATTTAGACTACATTTTCAAAAATACCCACAAGTCCAGTATCAGACATAGTTACTTTAAGCATAACAATGCCTGAAATCAGGTACTAAATTAAAATGGTAAGAATATAAAAAAGATGAAAAAGTTTAACTCTTGATTAAATGCAGATTTTCGTCTTTCCTACTGTCAGAACTGGCAAGGGGAAAGAAAGGACATGCCTGGGTAGGTCATACATCAGTATCCTGGTCAAGTCTGTAGGTTCTTTCCCAAACTAAATGCTTTATTGTTGCCTTTTTATAGGATATTAATGCTGATGTGGCACTATTTTTGACTTTGTCTAGTAAAGACGCGCCCACTTTTCAAAAAACAGATAAATAAATACTCACCAGTCTGATCAAGTCATTTTATCCTGTATTCAGGATTGCCTTTGTGAGTGAACTAAATGATCTATTAACCAGTTGACCATTTTTTGGACTTTTTACCAGGCAATATTAAAGTTCTTATTTCTTCACAAAAGGAGAATACCAGTGAGCTGTAAAGATACAGTCTACAGAATCGGTAACTGTGTTCTACCCCACCATTTTTTTTAAATAATTCTGTTTAGTCCAACCTGAGGTTTTATTGGGTTTCAGAAAATGTGGATATCACCTACAACCAGTTCTTCATTGCACACTTATTAGGAAAAAAAGTCACTGACATGGTGGCTGGATAGAGAATTTTTAGGGATAAGAACTGATTTTAGCAGATCTAGCCTGAGTTATGAGTAGAATGTATTATGGACTATTCTAGCAAACAATCGACTATCACAGAACATATTTTGCAGTACATATCCTTCACTTCCCAAAATGAACAGGCCACTCAAGTACCTAGTAGCATTATTGGACTCATAGTCCACAGAAAGCAAAAAATGTTTATTTTAAAGTTTGAATATATATATATATATATATATATATATATATATATATATTTATACATATATCAGTGCTGTCCATGGCAGCAGGTTATGCATAGAAGCACAATGATCTACTTAGAGGAAGGCCTTCTTGGCTCTGTCTTTGCTATATCTTTTCTTAGTAGCAGAGTCAGGAGTTCCATTACATTAGTAAAGGAGAAAATGAATATCCCTGCTTTGTGTCTGCAATGAGTGGGATCCATTTTTGTACATGTAACTGAGTCTTCTTCTTTTTGTAGAGGCATAGACATTGTAGGATATGAAGGAAATATAACTAGGACATGATAAAAAGCTTTCTCTGCATCTAGACCGAGGATAAAACCCTGGTACACATAGAGGCTGTAATATTGTCCTTAATGCTTTTGTTAAATATGAATCTTGCCTGATCTGGGTTGATCGGATGCAAGCAATATCACCAGTCTTAATTTCTGTGAACAGACTGATAAGAGAATCCCTGGCAATACAGAAGTTAGTAACAGCATTGATTTGTAGCCATTTCAGAGAACCTAATATACTAACAATAGTACTCTGTAATCACTGTATTTGCAAGACAATAATGTGCTGTAATTGACTCAAGATCAATTATTGGCTCAGAAAAGCTGAAGGACCAGGTAGTGGTGGGTGGAGCTGCACTACCTGTGTTGGAGCTCCAGGGAAGGGGAGGGTTGAAGTGGCACCTCCCAATGTGGTTGTCGTGTAGGCTGCTTCCCTGATCTCAGGGGAGGTACTTAAGTGGGACTACTTCAGGGCCACAGTCAGGGTTCCATCCCTGTGCATCATGGGGTCAAGCAAGTCAGCTTCTTATTAAACAGTATCATTGCATTTTTAGCTTTGATTATTTAACATGATAAAGCTTAAATATAGCATTTATATATATCTGTTAATTAGTAACACCTGTTGATTAATCATTATAAATGTTCCCATACTTACCAAGTAAAAAAAGGACCCTTAAACAGTACCCCTAATGAATGGCCAGATTTTAGCTGTAAGGTATATGTTTCTGGGTTAAGGGATTTAGGAACATCTTAAGGCTGCCCAATACCCCCATGTCTGAATCAGGTGTAAGATATGTCTTTGAGGGTATACTCATAGATCTCACCTATGTCACAGTTCCTGTATTCCATGATGGCATCAACTGTAAGGTGTATGTGCATGTGGAGTGATTAGGGGAATTCATGAGCACATTTGTATTCAGTTAATCTCCTTACTGCATGCTTGTAAGCTATTCATGAATATGTTACTCCTATCACAGTTCCTATAATTTCAGCTTGTACCAAGTGCAATATGTATGAGGGGGTATTCATAGACAATTTAATCCTTTAACACTCCCTGTATCCCGTACTTATACCAGATGTAAAATATGTCTTAGTTAATCCTAATTCATAACAATCTCTAAGCTGCATAGTCTGCTCACCTCCTCCACTCTACATAAAATGTATACAACAGTATCCTGAAGTATAGGTAGCAGGCAGAAGTATGTGACAGATAAGTATAGGTAGCAGGCAGAAGTATGTGACAGATAAGCATAGGTAGTAGGCAGAAGTATGTGACAGATAAGTATAGGTAGTAGGCAGAAGTATGTGACAGATAAGTATAGGTAGTAGGCAGAAGTATGTGATAGGTATAGGTAGTAGGTAGAAGTATGTGACAGATAGGTATAGGCAGTAGGCAGAAGTATGTGACAGATAGGTATAGGTAGTAGACAGAAGTAAGTGATAGATAGATATAGATAGTAGGCAGAAGTATGTGATAGGTATAGGTAGTAGGCAGAAGTATGTGATAGGTATAGGTAGTAGGCAGATGTATGTGATAGATAGGTATAGGTAGTAGGCAGAAGTATGTGATGGATAGATATAGGCAGTAGGCAGAAGTATGTGACAGATATAGGTAGTAGGCAGACGTATATGATAGGTATAGGTAGTAGGCAGAAGTATGTGATAGATAGATATAGGTAGTAGGCAGAAGTATGTGATAGGTATAGGTAGTAGGCAGAAGTATGTGATAGATAGGTATAGGTAGTAGGCAGAAGTATGTAATAGGTATAGGTAGTAGGCAGAGGTATGTGACAGGTATAGGTAGTAGGCAGAAGTATGTGATAGGTATAGGTAGTAGGCAGAAGTATGTGATAGATAGATATAGATAGTAGGCAGAAGTATGTGATAGATAGGTATAGGTAGTAGGCAGAAGTATGTGATGGATAGATATAGGCAGTAGACAGAAGTATGTGATAGATGTAGGTAGTAGGCAGACACATGTGATAGATAGGTATAGGTAGCAGGCAGAAGTATGTGATAGATAGATATAGGTAGTAGGCAGAAGTATGTGACAGATAGGTATAGGTAGTAGGCAGAAGTATGTGATAGATATAGGTAGTAGGCAGAAGTATGTGATAGATATAGGTAGTAGGCAGAAGTATGTGATAGGTAGAGGTAGTAGGCAGAAGCAGGTGATAGCTAGGTATAGATAGCAGGCAAAAGTATGTGATAGATATAGGTAGTAGGCAGAAGTATGTGATAGATAGGTATAGGGAGTAGGCAGAAGTATGTGATAGATAGGTATAGGTAGTAGGCAGAAGTACATAACAGATAGGTGTAGGTAGTAGGCAGAAGTATGTGATATGTATAGGTAGTAGGCAGAAGTATGTGATAGATATAGGTAGTAGGCAAAAGTATGTGATAGACAGGTATACGTAGTAGGCAGACGTACATGATAGATAGGTATAGGTAGTAGGCAGAAGTATGTAACAGATAGGTGTAGGTAGTAGGCAGAAGTATGTGATAGATAGGTAAAGGTAGTAGGCAGAAGTATGTGATAGATAGGTAAAGGTAGTAGGCAGAAGTATGTGATAGGTATAGGTAGTAGGCAGAAGTATGTGATAGGTATAGGTAGTAGGCAGAAGTATGTAATACATAGGTTTAGGTAGTAGGCAGATGTATGTGATAGGTATAGGTAGAAGGCAGAAGTATGTGATAGACAGGTATAAGCAGTAGGCAGAAGTATGTGATAGATATAGGTAGTACGAAGAAGTATGTCATACATAGGTATAGGTAGTAGGCAGAAGTATGTGATAGATAGGTGTAGGTAGTAGGCAGAAGTATGTGATAGATAGGTATAGGTAGTAGGCAGAAGTATGTGATAGATAGGTCTATGTATTAGGCAGAAGTATATGATAGATAGGTATAGGTAGTAGGCAGAAGTATGTGATAGGTATAGGTATTAGGCAGAAGTATGTGATAGATAGGTATAGGTAGTAGGCATTAGTATGTGATAGGTAAGTATATGTAATAGGCAGAAGTATGTGATAGGGATCTAGGACGTTTGCTCAACTGAGCAAACGTCCGAATCTGTAAAACCCGAACACACTTCAACAAAAGCGCTTTTATCAAAAAAACGCTTTCGTTAAAACGTGTGTGTGACAAAAAAAAAAAAAAAAAACACTGCATTTACATTTTGATTGCAACCAGAGACAAAAATGTCTGGGAAAACCAGGACTAAGAATCTTACTGTATTGTCCTTAGGAGTGAACTAATTGCTACCCTGGAAGAGTGGAAGTTTTTGAACTTGCTTTATGGCTTTCAGATGTTGCAATAGATCTTAGCAAAGCTCTGGTGTGTATTGTACCAGAGTCAGGTAACCAGATTTGATGTCATTCTATAACCAGTACTGAAATGATTCTTTAGATATTATTGAGAGATATTCCAGAACTCTGGCAGCAGCACTTTGTTTTACGAACCTGACAGGAAAGATCTCTCACAGATATCTCACACAACCGCACACCTTATTTTGCCTTACTGTAGTAAGCAACTCAGCACACATCTTGCCTTGCTTTAGTGAGTAACCAGGGAACAGTAATTCTTTAGTCCATCAGGAAAATTTAGTGAGCTTAGTTAAGTATTGTTTTGGTGCATCTGAAAATACTGTGTGTATCCATTTTTGCTCCTAGTGGCCATCCCTCCCCAGTGTCAGTGATGAGGATTAAGGCTCCTTGATTACTGGCCCAGAATAGGGACCATCACAGAGGTATTTAGGAATATGGGTTAAAAATGATTCTGTTATGGCAACTAAGGATATGTGGGGAACAATTAAACAAAAGATAATACAAAAACTGAGAAATTGAAAGCTCTTGATTATGGATATGAATAGCAAGATACAAGCAGTGAAAATGTTTTTAGTCCCTTTAGTTTTAATATACAGATCAGGCATATTTTTATTAACCAGAGGAGAAGCTGTGGATAGTAATTAATAAGATGTTGTAGGACTTTATATGGAAGGGTTTAGAAGGTAAGGGTCAAATGGGATAAGATAATCCTTCCAAAAGAACAAGGTTTTTTGGTATTACCTGATTTGATGGAATATTTTAGAGCTACACAGTTAAAGCTTATCTACATAACACAAAGAGAAATAACACCACCTTCAAGAACACCACAGGAACTGGAACAGAAAATACCAAAAACTCCAATAAAGGCATCCAGAAAGCCAAACTTCAAGACAGAAAATCCCTTTATTTGAACAAAATGCTCTCAATAAAAAATCCGTAAATACAAACACAATGCATCCAGTTAAGTGCTTTCGTCATAAGGCTGGCACCTTCATAACTTAAAGGGATGATGATGAAGCAGGGGGAGGAATTCAAGAAATAAGGAGAGAGAGTGGGATTTTGGATGCAGATCCTTAAGGAGAATAACAGCAGCTATACAGAATGGTATATTTATAAAGTAGCAGATAGTATTCTAAGAACTAAGTCAACACCAGAATAGAGAAAGGAAATTCTGCCAGCAGGAATAACTGCAATTAGGAATACACTGATAAGCAAGAGTATGTTGGAATTTAGTGGAGATAACTGGCAAAGGGACCAACATAAAAAGTAAAAATACACAGGAACAGGTGAAAGGTGCGGTACAAGAAAACTGTGTAAACTTGAAGTAAAAAACAAGTACCGAACCAACACCGCTAGGTAAAAACTCTATTTATTGAACATAAAAGAAACTAATAAAAGTAAGCGCTTTCGCGATAACACTATCGCTTCTTCAGACTGATAAACAAGTAGAAAGACATGAGTTGAAAAAGAAAGCAAGGCCAATCAGCTATCATATGCAAATCTGATAAATTAACTAAAAGGTACACACATACAAGCAATGCAACAATTGTTATAAATAGAAGGGAAACAGTACAAATAAAACCTTAGTTTAAAATCTTTGTTTAAAAACAACATTAATGTTTAAGCGGGCGTGCTTTCAAGAATAGTTTAAGGCTAGAGACGCCATTTAAACCAGGCAGTTTCTCTGCATTCAAGAGCAAGATTCATTTCTGTTCAGCCCTTTCTGTTTTATTAGATGTATCACCCCCTCTAATACTAATGTCCAAAACCTGAAATACAATGAACTTAAAAGTGTGTTCTGAGCCATGTACACCAATGTGTTGTGCTAAGACATTTGTATCTTTCTGATTCCTAATATCCTTATAGTGTTCGAGAATCCTGTCCTTCAGTGGTCTGTTAGTTTTTGCCTACATAGAAGGCATGACAGACCTGGCAGCTTGCAAAAAAAACAATATTTAGAGTTCTGCAGTCAGCATAAAAATCAAGTATAATTTTATAATTAATGTGAGAATGTATGTAGGTTGAGCCCATAAGTATATACTTACAGGCTGAACAAGATCTACAGGAAAAAGTCCCACACCTGGTAGACTGAGGCCGTTTGATACAGAGTTATGATTTATAGCACACATGTTTCTTCAAGGACTTACTGTTTTTAAATGCAAAATGTGGTGTGCTGTCCCTTTCAATTCATTTATTGTGTGTAAGATATTCCAATTCTGTTTAATGACCTCACAATATTTATTGATGTCACTAGAGTAAGGTAGAGAGACTCTAAAAGTATCTCTCACAGCTACAGTTGCTTGTGGTGCATCAGGTGGAGTATGGTTGCCAAAATAGGCTCTACATTTCCCTTCCATTTCTTCCCATGCAGCATTAATTTGAGAGTCAATCTCTGCCTCTTTGTAGCCTCTGTCTAAAAAGTCATGCTTGAGAGAGTCAAGTCTCATTACTCTATAAATCTGCCCTTTTAAAACATTCCAGGTGACATGCTTGAGATGCCTGCTATTTTTGTGCAGGAAGTTGTTCTTCCTAGTGGATTTCCTTTAGACACTAGTATACATATTATTATATATCATTATAATGTTTTAAAAGGGCAGATTTATAGAGTAATGAGATTGCACAATGATAACACTC
Source organism: Protopterus annectens (assembly GCF_019279795.1). Classification (NCBI taxonomy): domain Eukaryota; kingdom Metazoa; phylum Chordata; order Ceratodontiformes; family Protopteridae; genus Protopterus; species Protopterus annectens. Next base: position 818,535,857 of record NC_056734.1, on the reverse strand, counting down.
AGTTGGGTTTAGCAATTGAGTCTTTCAAGCGTGACTTTTTAGAAAGGGGACAGTCTTGTCATGTGTTGTTGCATTTATCTGTCTATGCATTTTTTGCATAGATAGATAGATAGATAGATAGATAGATAGATAGATAGATAGATAGACAGAGAAGCAGTCTTATGACATGTGTTAAGAATTTTACAGAAATTTTGTTAAGTGTACCTGTGGGCTCCTGTTGCTTGAAATGCAGAAAATCAGAGTAGTCAACTGAACTGTTTCTGGCATTGCTATGTATCTTCATTAAAAAAATGGTTACTAGAGAGTTATTCAGAGAGCTATTCAAGTGTTCTGTTGTGTCTGTAATATCCGCAGCAAAACAGAATGAGAACAATTCTGCCTTCTAGTGAACTGATTTTTATGCCTTGTTTTTTTTTTTTTGTTTGTTTGTTTTTAATCAGATAAGCTTTCTAAAAGTTGCTACTAGAAGCTATTACAATAATAGTGAAACAATGTTTAACAATATGATCCCAGATTGTCTATAGTCTAGTAAGAGAGAAAGTATGTTGCTAGAACCTATCCAAATGCATATACTGAAACGGTGATCATTAATATGGATGGTAAGAATGTCTACCCTAAGACTATATATGAAACTAAGTATGAAAAATTTAAATGTTTGTAAACTACATCTGGAAGAACTGAATGCATGGCAAACTGAAATGTAGTAAGAGGAATGCTGGATTCAGAAAGTAAATAACTTATGTTCATATAAAATGTATTATTGATGGTAAAAAAACATAAGTGATATGTTAGTGATGTAATATTAACATGGGGTTATGTAACTATACAAATTGTTTTTGGATTAGAACCTGTTCCTATGGTTTCTGACTTGGGTTGTGGTACAGTTTCCCTCTATTTTAAAATTTTTGGGAAACCTGAGGAAAATGAAGAACAATAATTCCCTCAGGCCAAGACTTCAATAATGAATGGAAGGTTAGTGTACTGTACTATCAAACCTAGCCATTAATATCAAAAGAACGGGAGGAGAAAAGTAGGGTGACACTCAGATATAAGTAAACAGTCCACAGGTTCATTTCTGCTGCTACTAAAGAAATTAATACAGGGGTCAGTTATAAAAGCTGGTCACTAAGATGCACATGATACATAGAAGGAAACAAGTTGATAAGAAACACTTAGATTTAATAAAGTAAAGTACTGTGGTAGATGTTTACTTGCATTAATAAGGAAAAAAGTAACAATGTGTATTTAAAGAGCCATATCCTCATAACTAAGATTGGAAGAGGTAGTCTAATATATTACTAGAAACAATAATGTCATAAAAGAGAGCAGAACAGAGAAATACCAATCTAATCAGTTATCAGACATACCTGTAAAGCCCTCTAAATCTTCATTTGGATAGAAGACTAAAAAAAGTTAGGGCACCAGTAATACATGCAACTCCAAAGCAAAACAGAAAGGATTTCTAAGAAGGAGAGAAAAATAATATTTGTAGAAGATAGTTAACTTTTGTACTAAAATATTGCAGCCTGTTGTGATAGAGCAATCTTCAAGAGTAAAATCAGAGAAAGAAAGCAATTTAAACAATAAGATATTATAGTATGGAAGTATTGTAAAGCAAAAAGTAGAGATGTCATTGCAACCTGAAAAATATTAAAAAGCAGATAGTAGATATATTATTACAGTCTGACAATGTTGCAAAGCAGGGAGTTGACGTAACCTCCAGAACTGAAGAGAATCACTCACTATAAGTGTGTATTCTAAGGAAGAGTGGAAAATATGTCACTTGAACTGAATTCAAAACTGCTTTTTCAAGATAAAACAGAAAGCACAGAAACAGTGAGCTCTAAGTAGTAGGTTGGTGCTGAGAGGGAAAAATGCAGTAATAAGAAAGTTGTCACTGGGGTCATTAAACATGAGGAACCAGTACCTGGTCATACCTTTAAGCAAATTTTTGTCAGTACAACACAGAAACCTGAAATATCGGAAGGTTCTGAGATGCAGGCAACTGTAAGTAAGGGAGAAAGGAGAAAAGTAAAAGCGAAAACAAAATGGTTTAAATGTACTCTTTCATGGAAAAACCCAGAGAAGAACAAAAACAGTGAAAGGGTGGTGTTCTTTTACAATGAGACAAAGTTAGTGAAATCCAGAGAAGAAAAAGAAAAAAGGAAATTGAGAGTGTGATCCTCAGTCATACTTAGACAAAGGGAAAGCAATGTAGAAAAGAAATAAATCGAGAAGGTGGTATCCAATCACTCTGAAAGTGAAGGTGAGCCATATAAAGGGAAAGTCGTATATACTGAAAGGCAAGATAATCTTGAACAAAGCCTTTGTTGATAATCCTACTGGGCCAAAATATAAGAGCTCTAAGCAAAAGGAAGAGGGTCTATGCATAACGCTCATAAAGAAAGGAAATAAGAAAAAATAAATTATGTAGAGATAGCAAAGTGACACTAACAGAAGAGAAGAGAGAGAAGAGACAATGAGACCTCAGTGCTTGTATTAGTATATAAGGAAGTAGTACCTTCTAACTCATGGCAGGCAGACCTTGAGGAGAATCCAGAGATGGCTAATCTTAAGGTAAGCCAATTAAAGTTTAAGAAGGCAGAGTGGAAAAATGGCACTTTAAGCAGAGCAATGGAAATATAGCTGAAGTTGTCAGATATGTATCTGAACAGCATGTTTCTGTTTATTGACTATCTTTTTAATTGGAAAGTGACGTAGTGTACAAGGTAAGTAAGTCTCAGAAAAAGATCATATTAGGAAAAATGGCACTTTAAGCAGAGCAATGGAAATATAGCTGAAGTTGTCAGATAAGTATCTGAACAGCATGTTTCTGTTTATTGACTATCTTTTTAATTGGAAAGTGACTTAGTGTACAAGGTAAGTAAGTCTCAGAAAAAGATCATAGTAGGGTTCTAAACAGACTTACATGTTCTAGCCAACGTACAAAAAAGGCAGATAGCTTGTGTAGTCAAGATAACACAATGCTTGGAGCAGCAAGTCTTCTGAATTAGAATACCAGGACGAAGGAATAGACAACTGAGGAATCCAAAATGAATGGTAACCCTGGATTACCTATGCTGCGCAGTGGAGCAAACCTGAGAGTTCTAGTGGAACCAAGTGAAAAGAAATGTAGTACGAAAATCACAGTAATCTAGAATGTACTAGAATAAAGAAAAATCTAAATAATCTAATAAAGAATCTAGAATAAAGCAAGATATTCAACAACAAGGAAAGACAAAAACAGGTTACATCAACTTTAGACAGAGTGTGTGTGTGTGTGTGTGTGTGTGTGTGTGTGTGTGTGTGTGTGTGTGTGTGTGTGTGTGTGTGTGTGTGTGTGTTTGTGTGCATGAGTGATACAGGGGTGCATCTGTGGGTTCGTGCAATAAAGCACTAAGGTTAAGTATTATGATACCCGTATCAAAACTGAAACTATCAGGGGCACTGAGAATCATGTGTTTAAAGTATGCACATAAAAGCCAAAATAAGAGAATGTAATAAAAAAAGTAATTTTACTGGGCAAGGTAAAAGAGTTACACATGTAACAGTTTATTTTCCTGAAGAGCTCCATACACTGAAACTAATGACAAAAGTAGACAGCATTTGTTTGGTAGAAACCTTCAAGAAAAGTACTTTATACAAAACGTGTAATGAGGCTAGTAAAGATTACCCAAAAACTCCACACACAAGCAAATATTCCACAGACAGAAGTAGTTCACAGTGTAAAATGGAAAGTGTGTGCACAGCATTCTTCACAGGACAGAAGTAGGAAACTTCATTGCAGAAAGGATATCTGTTTAAGCCTAGTGTGCAGATGAAAGATGTCAGCAACCAGAAATACCTGCCACCTTTTGAAGTGACCAGGGAAAACTTGAACTATTTCTGAAAGTTTTTTTCATATTTATTTGATTATTTGTTAAACTGGGTATATGGATTAAAATGCTTGCAGATGATTTCCAACCAAAGCCCAGGGCACAAGATAAACACTAAAGACTACATGCAGGTATAATTTACAATAGCCACTAAGCAATACGTTTTGGCAAATAGTAGGAAATCAGAATACCTTACGAAAACCCACTTGAATGTATGGCTTTCTATAATAAAGTTCTTCCCCAAACCTTTCCCCATTCCAGCCCAATCCAACCATTTTCCAACTTCTACTTCTCCTCTTCCCCATTATGTTAGCAACTCTGAAACTATGGTATCCCTACAGCACCTTTATGAGTCTGGCTCTGTTTTTCTTTTTCATCTTTTGGCAAAGAGTAATTATTTTTCTATCAACCTTTGCCACTACACCTGCAATTGTTTAAAATCTATGTCTGCTATACTGTTGAACTGTTAAATTATTGATTAGAAGTTATCCATATCACAGTATCTGTTCACTTTTGTGTGTGTGTGTGAGTGTGTGTGTGTGTGTGTGTGTGTGTGTGTGTGTGTGTGTGTGTGTGTGTGTGTGTGTGTGTGTGTGTGCTTACTTGTGCTTGTTTTTATACTGACCGCGGATGACTATTCTACAATTTTTTTTTATAATTAGATTCATTAGCAACCAGGCATATACTCCACATCAACAAAAGAAGCAAAATAAATCTTGGCACTATTTTCAGTCGCATTATCTTCTGCAACAGTAACTGGAGTGATACACAAAACCATATGGTTAATTCAGTCCAAGTCTTGGGTTGAAAACCCTGTTGAGCACTTGCAACAACTGACTACTCTTGGGATATGGGCAACTAACAATTTGACTCACAGAAGTGGAGTAAAACTTCTGTGCTATTAATGTGAGATAAGATGCAATGCATGACAGGAAATGTAGTTCAATCTACTAATAAGATTTCTAGCCAATGCAAAAGCAAGACTACAAGTAAAATAAATGCCTTATAATCTGCTGTAGAGTCTCTCAGGCAGTTGGATCAGGAACTGTGAGCTGTGGAAGGAAAAATAACTGGAGCAGTCTAGTGCAGGGCCCTTCTGTAGATCAGGGACCTATTGGGCCAAATAGGTTCAATTGGCCTTATGGCCAGCCTTAGTGACTTCATGCCATGAGCTGTTATACTGGTCATGTGAAACTGTGTCTCAGAAGCTGATAGAGCACTGTGACTACAACATCATTCTATACAAAAAGGAAAACCATAGGAAGACAGTCTGTAAAAGTGAGGTTACTTGGATTGCATTTAGATCAGGAATGTTAAAAAATGACCCAGTTATTTCCATTTCTTTTTCCATATAAAATGAAAATGTGACAGGTCTGTTGATTTGTAAGGAGAATATGTAAACATGACAGAGCGCGGAACTCAGAGAGAAGCAGCATGCAGATATCCAGTGCTCATCTGTGAAACAATACAAACAACCCTCTCTGCCTACTCACTGTAGCTTGCCACTCCTCATCTAGCCAAGAACCAATGAAAATCACACTGTGGTTCCCAGTCATCCATCTTTAGTATTCCCAATAATAATACTGGCCCATATCCATTCAGCCAGGGTAATGTCTTTAAAATAAGCAGACCTCCTTCAATCATAAATGGGGTTTTAGTAATATAGTTATTCAAAACACAGTGTTAAATGCAGCAGCTGTTGGAGGTGCTCCTTATCTATGTGCTGCCTTTCCTCTTCCACCACTCAAGCCCAAAAGCCTTTGGAATGACGCTATGTGAACACACATCAATTATCTGCTATGTCAGTAATAACTCTGTTAAATGTTCACCCTACAAATTCCACATCTTTGACATAAATACAATTGTATTCTTATAAGAACAAATGTGATTTGATTGAAAAAAATTCTCCTTGTCCATGCACTGCAGTTTTTCATCACTTACTCAAGTTCGGCAACCTTCAAATGGACACCGTTGAGGGCATATCTGCCAAGTCAGTAATCTCAGTTATATAACTGACAAATATGCACATATTTACTGCTTTGTGTCTGAAAGTATAAACTTATGTTAAAAAAGAAAGAAAGAAAGAAAAAAATAGTATTAGCTTCTACACACCACTCAGTACTCATGCTGCAAACCTATATTTCCCCACCCACACAACTGCTATTCAGGATAGGAGACACACCTTCACTCATCAGAAGCTAATAGCAAGCTAAGGCAAACACTTTATTTATCGGATTATGTTCTATACAGTTTTCAAAAAACTACCAAAACATGTCCATTTCTAAAATTCTAGCTACACATTTTCAATGTGACATTCATGGGATCTTACCTCAAGACCCACAACATTATTGTCCAGGATGATCTGAAGTCATCTGTTAGTACAGAATCATAATGACAAGTCCATGGATTAGAAAGTGATCAGCTAAGAAGAGATTTCTTAAATCTGGTCCATACTACTTAATAAATGGCAAATTATGAACAAACATTAAATTTGATGAATTTCTGTATGTAAACTTTCTTAGTTTCAGTTAATTGGACTTATAGTTTTAAAATATACATATGAGACACCACTTCATAACTTCCTCCTCTTCCACTATGTGACACTGTCTTCAAAGATAATTTTGGGTAGTAACTGAGAAATCACCCGCACGATAGATGTTACACTTGATTGTAGCCAAAAGGCTGAGAAGCAATGGTGAACTTCCCAATGACTGTGCTGTAGTTTGCGGCGTGGGTCTTGAACACTAATACTATCAAAGTTTGGGCCCAAGTTATTGATCACTACCAAAGCTATAAGTCTGTAGTTAATGTGGTAAATGTTTGCTCATAACTTTGTCAGTTATTGCATCTATTCCCAGAAACATCATACTGAAATCTACTAGTTCTGTTTTTGAAAAGCATATAAATTCCTAGTAAAAACAACAATGTGGCAGTAAGGGTATTTAGGGTTCATTTCACAGCATTAAACCTAGACATGACACTGGGTTAGGGGGTTACAGCAAATTACTGCAGACCCTTTTACTTCAATGAGTAATGTATCCTCCTTCTGCAAATGGCACAGTGTCACTACATTGATTCATCAACTCCATCTTCTCTCCAAGTGGCTGATTGTGTGATTTTTGTAACCCTAAGTTCATTACATAACAAAAAGTGATTTGACATGATGGATCAAATCCCGATATCCAGTGCAGTTGTAAAGAAACTATAACTTATCCCAAAAGTGTTGTGAGCTCCATATGGATCACAGTAAGGTGGAAGTTGGTGCAGTAAATTATGTCAGCTGAATATAATAGAACTTTACACAGAGCAATTACATAGACCACACTATGAGTTTTTTTTTTCTTTTTGCAAAGAAAGATACCTTATTATTTTGCAGAACATGATTAGCTTTCTTTCAGGCTGCTATAACTATTTATTTTCAAGCTGCCATGTCTCAAAATTAAGGAATCCTTCTTAGGGCCATCATCTCCAAAAACTCAGAAATTTATCTTAATAACATGGAAAACAAGTGTTTCTCTGATTCAGTTTTTGGGTTTTCTTCATTCTAACAAACTATCATAGTCTCCTTACTAACCTTTTCAATCCACTAACCTACCTATTTTGCCATCCCATATCACCCTGGGTGGGGTCTTTCATGTCCAGGTAGTATTTAGTATCATAGGATCATAGGAGGTTCCTAGGTTTTGGGGCCCTTACAAGCCCAGCCAAGAGTTTATCCCCAAAAAGAAACCTCAGTCAGTACCTGTCGCACCTGTCAATGAGGGACACAGGTGGAACCTTTGGGACAAATTTGTGTTTTCCTATCCATTCATCAAGGTTGTGCTTGACGAGGGTCAGAGAGGTACTCTGTTTGACGTGTATAGGGAGTCTATTCCAGAGATGGGGCAGCCTATGGGAGACAAACCTGTCTTTGGAACTGTAAGTTATACTGATTTGCAGTAAGGACAAGTGTGAGAAGCCATGCGGCTGTTGTAGAAGGACGATTCAGCTTTTTGCAGATGGGCGCTCCATGTCCTCTGGCAGCCACACAGCATGCTGTCATCACAGAGTCAGCAGAAGAGAAACCTGAGTGCATGCTTCTAAACACATTCCAACTGCAGAGCAAATGTATTGCCTGCAGACTTACATACGATCCCCTTCAGTCTGTGCATGAGCTAGCATCTATATTCCAAAAGGTGGAGCTCATGAGCAAAGATTTACCTGCACCCCTCTCCCTAACCGGATGAGCGAGTCAGAATCAGCCACACAGCCCTATACCTCTCTGTCAGCACCTCCAGCACCCAGGTTGTGTGTTCAAACCCCAGTCAGGTTCACTGCAGCCAAGGCTTTGTCTCTTTCTATGCTACAGAACTGGCAAAGTACCTCTTCCTTAAAGTTTCCTTATTTATGCGCAATGGCCAATGTCAAGAATGAAATGATTATTAACCAGCTGGTAGCAAAAGTTAATGCTTGCATCAGTGTACCATACAGTAAATTTATGACACAATACAGAGTACAGCTGTATGTGCCTGGTCACCGATGTTTTACTACAGAAACCTTATTGCACCATAAATTGGATTATTGATGTTTTAGACATGAGCAACAAACTTTACTACAGTTACACATTACCCTGGTATCATTTTAGCTAGAGTTTTTATTCTTATACATTTTAAAAACGTAATTAAAATTGTAACGTCAATATGCAATGTATGTATTTGCCAGCTAATCTCCAGCATGAAAAAATAGCAGTTAATATATTAAGGTAGGATAGATTATCTTTGCAAGTCATTCACATATTTGTAGCTCATAAACTTTACTACATTGCTAAACAGACTATCTTCAACAGCAGCTGCTAGCCGTAATCCTGTATTTTCAAGCCTCATGACCACATAATTTATTGCCACATTACATTATGCAATAATCACCTCAGGCTGATAACATATTTCACTGTTTGCCAATGGGGCTTTAAGCATGTAGCTTGGCTTATTATTAACACCATAAGGATAAGAACTATTTTTTTTAAGTTGCTATTGTTTAGCAATTTGCTCACTTCATATTAGCTATTAATGTTTGCAGAAATGGCTAAGCATTAATGATTAGCAGTCTAATGCTTTTGTCATTTAGAAAGCTGTAAAAAAAAGTCCTGCTGGGTGATTTTTGTGTCCCCACACTACCACTGCGGAAAATATTGCGTGGACATTTTTCCTCTTCAAACTGAAGAAAGATATAAATGTTTATCATTTTCTACTGGTTCATGCAGTTCAGGTAAATAATAATTTTAATCTTCTGTTATATGGATTTATTTTTTTTTAGTCTTGGCAGTAAATGAAAACTTGAACTTCTTTTGTAGCGCGATACCTGCCTTTTAATGGCAATTTTTATCACTAGGCTTTTCACATCTCAGAATAACATTTACTGACTTGTATTGCTGCTACTAACTTGTATTGAAGTCCCTTTTTTACTAGAAGTTAGAACAGGGTCACTAAAGTGTAATATAACACAAACTATCACAGAGCTAATTGTGGTACTTTGTCCTGTGCTCCTAGGGTGTCCTGCAACTGGACTAAAGATATGCAGCCACTGTCTTGGAGTCTGAAACATTTTAACTGAGTTTCAGTGACATTTTTTTCATTATTTATTACACTTCCTTGCCTTCATATTGAAAGTCTGCAGGCAAATGCTGTTTATTTCATTCTCTAATCATATTAGTCCCAACATAAATGTCTACTTTACGGGGAGGGGGGGGGTCTGGGAAGATCAAATTGCTTCTGATGTTATTAACGCTTGCCAGTGTACTTGGTGTTTTATGAAGTAAGGCAATATCTGGGACACAGAAAAACAAAACTGGATTAAAATGCACATTCAAGTAACCTATGTTGCTTAACTTTTAGGTTGGCCAGCTTGAAAAGTTGCAGGCAGGTTATGTGAATTGCTACTACAAAGCTTGGGCATAGATCATAGCTGAGGCAGCGTTCCATTTCTATGCTTTGGCAAGCTTGTCAAGTTAGCTAGAAGGGGTGCAGTACTGAAAACTTCAAACAGCGAATAACATCAATTGGCCCAAAATGTTCTACTCTGGGGAAGAACAGGCAGGCAGCTATGTTGTTTTGTGAACTGGTGAAACCAGTAACCTGGGTGTTTCAAATTTTTGTGGAGAGGAGTATGATTTTTGGAAGTAGATTATTCCAGGGTAATGAAAAAAGGTAAAACTATAAAGAAGATTGAGTCAGCAGAGCAGACTGTTCTAGTCTTTGACAGCTTATTGTATCTGGAACCAAGACTGAAGGTTAGTGTAGAAAAAGACTATTTCAAAGAAAGACCAGTTTGAAAACAGTACATACAGTACGTGTTACTCTGGGTAGGATTATTACCGTTATATAACAATTTTAACTTCCCTTTGTCTTGTGCTTAAAGCCAGGTGTTGCAATATTTATATGACAACTCAGAACAGCAGTGACACTGGTGGATTAGGGCATAAACACCGGCAGGTAGGGGTATGATACTTCAGGAAGTGGTACTAGCAAACTGGGTATGTGTCAGTCTCCAATACATGGGAGAGGGCACTCCAATGTTATTATTAAGTTTGTACCTGACAACAAAAAAGAAGGGTTTATTTGTTTATCTATTTTTTACAAATGGGCTTTCTGCTTGCTACCTTCTGATTTATTTATATATATTCCATATTGATCATCAGGTTTCATTAAATGATGAGCAAATAAAGTGTGGGAGTAAGGTTTGATATCTCACAACATTATATCATCATGCCCCTATTATCACCTAGGCAACTATGGTCAACTTGGACTTATCATCCAGAATTATTATGGTTGTTGCTTTTACACAGATAAGAAAGTTTTCTTCTGGGTCTTACTCATAACATTTAGTTAGGTGAAAAACAAATAACTAGTAAATTAAGCATTTTAATTAATACACTCTTGCTGCATATATAAACAAATAAAAACAGAGGGTATCATTTATGGTAACAGCTGTTACTCAACTGGCATTTTTTACAGACTTCTGCTCACCAGGCAACTTTATCATTTGCCCAGACATTCTGATAACTGTCAAAACAAAATACAGATATTAAATCAATAAAAAATATTAAAAAAAAAAAGTTAAATCAATAAAAATTTTCTTAAAAAAGACAAAATAAAAACTTTTGTGCTGAGTGCATTCTGAACATGAGCAGGATATACATTATTTGAACAGAAATTATCAGAATTGTACATCAACATATTCCATCAGAAATATTCCATGATGAACTACAGCTTTTTAAAGCTGGAAAATTAAGTCAACAGCAGTTAAACATATAGTAGCTGTGTCCTGCTAGGGAATAAAAAATTTAAAATTACCTGGTATAATAAACTCTTCAAGGTTTATTTTTTAATAAACTTCTTTGGGTCTAACTTTTTCTTGAGAGCTATTGTTGCAGTTATTTTAAGAGCTGTTTTACTGTTTGTGATTAAGAATATTGCTGCCTAGTGATTATTTAATGGGAGTTATGTGCATTTTAGATATAATTTTTTTATAATGTTCCATGTTTTTTATTTATTAGTAAATATATAAGAAATATATATATCTATTATATGTACATCTGTTTAAACACATTCTTTGAGATGGTATACTTTAGAAAAATCCTTTAAAAAATCTTGTTCATCAGCTGACTGTTCAATGACATCCAATAAGAGAGAAGGAGGATATATTTAAATGATGAATAAAGGTGTTTTTAATATGTCTGATGAAGCATTCTATGTGAATGGGAAAACGCTTACTGAGTTATTTTATTTGAAGTGTTGAATTAAAAGTATTTTTGTGAGTTCTCCACTGCTTTGTTGTTGCTTTCAATCATTTGTTTTACTTGGCTTACTATTGTTTCGTTGAAGCACTTCATTTTGAGCTGGCACTGGCTTTATATTGTTCTCCATATCTGCCAAACTGCAGACATCCAACTGCTTATTCTTACTTACCACCAGCATACCCCTTGCCAAGCTGGGTCCCCAATTCCTTGAGAAGCTGACCTTGGCAGAATCGCATTTGTAGTCTTGTAGAGCAGGAGATCAATTAGACAGTTATGTGCATGGAATAAAAAATAATCCGTTTATTGTATTAAACTAAAGTGCTTTTCGTACGTAGCATGTACGAACTTCATCAGAAAAGGGAACAGAGAATTAAAGTGCTATATAAATACCAATAGGTTTTGGTATTTATATAGCACTTTAATTCTCTGTACCCTTTTCTGATGAAGTTCGTACATGCTACGTACGAAAAGCGCTTTAGTTTAATACAATAAACGGATTATTTTTTATTGCTTGCCATTCGTTATTTTTGGTAGTTTTTCAGTGATTTTACGTTTCTAGTTATGTGCATGGAGCTAGGAGCCATCATTTTTAAGACGACTTGTCAAAGTTCCTATTTAGTAAGTGGCTTGTGCAAAGATGTCTTTGCTGCCCCCTCTGTAATTGAGTGGATGACCTGTTAGGCTCTTCGTCTCCACCTGTGATCACACAGGCATTGAGTTTCACCAAACCCTCCCCCCAGGACAGTAGAGATGGCCATTTGTAAATTCATCCTATCCCTCTGCTTGGTCCTACTAGTGGCTTGAGTCCAGTGCTTTGCACCAGTCACCAGTGGTGCAAATGAACACCCTACCTCTGCACCATCAGCCTTATTCCATTTTATTTTTTGAAAAAAATATACATGTAAATCCTAAAAGAACATTCTCAAATATTTCTGTAAAATGTGCTAAACTCTAGCTGTCCATCCTTGTAAACTATGCAGGTCAAAACTTTAAAAGTACACAGTTTCTTAAACCACACTACAAACTCTTTCTTCTCATTTTATTCTGCCCACCCAAAGTACACTGGCTGCAGGAGTACTCCTACAATACTGTCTGCCATTCAATTTCCTATGCATTTCCTGTCAATAAGTACCACTCACAAGTCACACAACACTGGATATGTGCTGATCAAAGGGCATTTCATTGTCAGCATGGGTTTCCAGATGTCTAACCACAGGATCAATTTTCAGGGGTGTATTGTCAATGTGATAGTTATAAAGGGAGCCATGCATAGCAACTGATACAATTATACACTGACATTTAGTTTTGGTCCATGGTTTTGATACCAGCTATTAGTTTTGTGACAGGCCCTTTGGGTAGCACCTTGGAATCCTCTGGGGAGCTTATGATGGCACCAAGTTTGTAATCATCTGCAAACGTGGTCAGCCACAAGCCCATAACATTAGCTTTGTTCCGCAAGAAGTAAATGCCAAAGTAGTGTCACTCAAGGACCCAACCCCAGGGCACACAGTTAGTGATATGTCTTTTAGGTTATATTTGTGAGTCAGATTGCTCTCCGATGAATTACAGAGGGATTTACATTTATATGGGAGAGTTTATCTATGATACCTGAAAGTGGAATGATGTTGAACATCTCTGTGAAGCCTGGAACTGCAGTCTTCACTGTTTTGGCCACATCCATTGTTTCAGTAACTTTTTCTAAGAAGTCATCCAAATTAAATAGGCAGGGCCTTCCGTCAATTAAACTGAACTGGGCTTGCTCTATCTTTGTGCAGGGGAATGACTGTTGCTGTCCTCCATTCATCTGTAATGAAGCCTGTTTTGAAACTGATATTAAATAACTTCTGCAGGGGATCAGACAGCTGTTTGCCATATCTGCCAGTCAGGCTGACTAGTAAGTTGCTTCATATGTTATCTGGCCCCAAAAATATAGCATTCTTAGTCATACATACTGCCATGAAAACTGGTTCTTGTGAGATTCGAGTGGAGGTGTGTGTGTGTGTGTGTGTGTGTGTGTGTGTGTGTGTGTGTGTGTGTGTGTGTGTGTGTGTGTGTGTGTGTGTGTGTGTGTGTGTGTGTGTGTGTGTGTGTGTGTGTGTGTGTGTGTGTATATATATATATATATATATATATATATATATATATATATATATATATATATATATAACAATTCTGATGGAGTGTCACCTGTTTAAAGACTTCTGAGGAGTTTGTTTCCATGAAGCCTAGGCTTAAGTATTTTTGTGTGCTTGATGCAAAATAGGGTTTCCTGCAATTTAGACTTTATTTGACAGTACCAAGCCATACCACCAGTAAGCCATAAGTTCCTGTGAAAGCCATTTTAAATTTATTTGGCACCAGCAGTGTTTCAAACAGCTGTGAAGCAAATTATAAAAGGTTTAGTGAATGTTGTGAACATCATTGTTGGTGTGATCTGAGAATATTGGAGGGGAGAAGGTGGTAGAGTTTGAGCTACATGTGTCCACTAGTAGACTGACTACACCCTCTGGGTCTGAGTATGTGATATCATTTACCACTAGCTTTTGATAGTACTGGGCATTCTTGCTGACATTTGTAAAATAACTAAAGATGGCTTTGTGGTTATACTTCACTTGGGTGACTATTTTTACCTCATATCTGGCTTTGATTGATTTTGATCAGGATGCAGAGTTTCTTGTTTAGTATAGCAAGAGGTTTTTTGGTCTATTAAGTGTTAGATTTATTTTTCTGTGTAATAGTTTTTTTCCTTTATTATAGAGGTTTTTATGTTTGAAATCTACCATTGGGATTTGTTTTTGAATTTGGTGTATACATTTTGAGGGGGACAGAGGAGTCTATGTAGCTGTTAACATGGGCATTAAATACAGAACTGAAGGATTCCTCATAAGCAGTAAGGTCACTAAGATGGATGGAGCTTTTGAATTTAGCCAGGTCATCACTCAAATGTATTTATTTAACAAATAAATCTAAAATTTAGCTCAAACTCTACCAGATAGTAATGCCTTTGAATAATTTCTAAATACCAGGGTATTGAAAAATATTCAGGCATTAGTCTTCTGGTGAATGTGATAGATTTGTGGTCGGATTTGACCGGGGGGGGGGGTTATAATTGGTAGGGAGCAAAGCTGCCCCATACTGGTAAGGTACAAATCTAGGGTTTTATCTCCTCTGGTTGGGGTGTGGACTAACTGGTTTGTGGAATTTGAATTGATGAAGTCCAAATATCTCTGTCATTCATGCTTTTGAATATACAAGTCTCCAAGTTTATGGAGGGGTAGTTGACATCTCCTAGAAAAATGGTGTTTGGATTAATACATAGGGACTCCATAATAATTAGGTAAGAGGTATGAACAGAGGGGGGCATTGATTTGTTTCTATACTTTACAATGATATGATAAGGGGTTTTGGTAATAATAAGTTGGATGTGGAGGATTTCCAGGTCATTATCTTGTCTAACTAGTCTAAATATGAAGTGTCTTTTAAGAATATGGAGACATCACTGCCTTTAGTCTTTAGTTATGTAGAAAAACTGTATACGTACATTATAGTACACAAATGGAATGTATAATATTCAAATTAGCTTCTAAAATGAGTCAACCTTCAGTAATTTTGGGAGAGGAGAAGAAAAGTAGAAAGGTGGTGAGCACTGTGTTTTATGTGGTATGTCCTGTGTTGAAGCAGGAGTAAGGGCATTTGGCTTGGAAGAAGAGGTGCTTTTTAAATTGCATTCTGAGTCTGATGCAAGTGTTAGTTTCCTTTGGGTCAATGGGATGCCAAAGGTAGGTGCCTGAGAAGACAATGCATGTGCAGTACTGTGGAGTTTGGTTCTAGGGGTAATAAGAGTTGAAGTGGCTTGTGATTAGTATCCCAGCTTATACAAAGAGTTTTTTTCATGATGTTTAGCTGCAAGGGGAGTGAATGTCTAGACTTGGAGTAATTTGTAGAGTTGGGATTTTCACAGTAGGTTAGATAAATGTTTTATGGGTAGTCATTTGGCTTTTTCTAGGTTGATACAGTGATGATAATAGAAAGGTGAGTTTGAAATTAATTAGTAGTTGCTGTTGAAGATTGCCTGGAGTGTGGTATTGTTTTTATTGGAGGTGGATGAGGAAATGGGCTGTCCATATTCTAGTTGAAAGAGGAGCACTCCCTTGTTGATGGCTGTTCTGGCTGGTTGAAATAGAAAACAGGGGATCATTTTGGTCCAGAAGGAAGGGAGTTTATTCTTGCTTTCATTCTGTCTGTATGAAAATGTAAGTTTAGAGATGGTTCAAGCCATAATCCTAGGTATTTGAAGTTGGAGGCTGTTTCTATGGTAGGGTTGTGTAACTCAAGGATAGTTTAACAGTCAGGTGCTTGGTGAATTTTATGTGGAGTTCCAAAAAGCATAGTTTTGAGAAGTAGTTTATAGTTTATGAACAATTGGCAGAGCTTCTGTAATTCTGACTGCAGTTGGGATTGAATGTTGGTGTAAGAATTACTTGATTGGTAAATGACCATGCCATCACCACAGAAGAAGAGTGGGAGATGGGGGAGGTTACAAGGAAGTTTGTTAATGAATATGGAAAAGAGGAAGGGGCAAGAATGTATCCATGTGTATACCTTTGATAAATGCAGATTCTGATTGGGAGAACCTTACTCAACTCTGGAGTGTATGTCAGTGAGGATGTTTAAATCAGGCAGAGGTATTTGGAATAATACTAATTTCAATTTGTTTATTTAGGAGAAGATAGTGGTCAATGAGGTCACATTCTTTTACCAGGTATATAAATAGGACACCTGTAAAGAGGCCTCTATCAGCATTTTTAGGAAGCCATCAGTTAGGGACCAAGGTGCTGTTGTTGTACTTCATCCAGGCTAGAATCCATGCTGTTCGGAGGATACCAGGTGGTACTTCTGAGTATAGTGACAGAGTTTGGTGTAAACTAATTTTCTAGAAGTTTGCCCAGAGTTGGGATATTGGATGGATCTGAGAGGTAGTTATTGGGTTGGTTTGATATGTTTTGGGAGGGGATTAATTGGAGCTTTTTTTCCAAATGTGAGACAGATTTATATATATATATATATATATATATATATATATATATATATATATATATAGTTTCACTTCAGAATCCTGAAATTTCATGATCCTGAACTTTATAATTCGGAACCCAAAATCCTGAAAACTCAAAATCCTGAATTACAAAATACTGAAAATATACAGGACACGAAGAATGATACTATTCCAGCACAAGGACACAGAGAAACACACACAAGACAGAGGATAGCACTTTTCGCCAAGTATGTGCAGGGAGCCAAGCCCCCCTGCACCCCCCATGTGGGGGGGGCTGTGCCCTCCCCACCCCTGCTAATTAAATATATAAATGCCAAGACTGCACTCCACAGAAAAAAATGGCAAACACACCACCACATGTGTTCATGACTGCCTGTTGTAACTTTAGTAACATTCCCTTTTAACTTGCTATACTACAACATAACTCATGATAGTATAGTGAAGTGCAATCTTGGAGTTGATATATTAGAGTAGCAGGGGGTGTGGGGGGCACAGGGGTCTTGCCACCCTGCTAAAATTTGGTGGAATGTAATCTGGTTTGTGTTCTCTATAGTCAGTATATGTATCCTGTGTGTTTTCAGTCTTTTGGGATTCAGGATTTTGGGCTTCCAGATTATGAAGTTTTCTGAAATTCAGGATTGTGATATTTCAGGATTCTGAAGTGAAACTGTATATATATATATATATATATATATATATATATATACACATGAATGAGAATGAGAGGAAGACATAGGTGATCTTTGCAGTGATATATGAACCATGGGTTATGTTGTCAGATCCGGTGGGGGGTGGGTATTGGTGAGAATATTTTTAAGTAGAGTACAGTTGATCTCTAAAGGGATATATAAACCAGGGGTTTATGTTAGATCTGAAAGGATATATGAACCAGGGGTTTATGTTAGATCCAGGAGGGGTGTTGGTGAGAATAATTTTGAGTAGAGTAGAGACTTCTTTGGGATGTATATATTTATAGTGGAACAGGAAGATTAATGTTAGTGTAGTGGGTAATTCATGCTCTGCATGGCTAAGAAGTCTTGTTCAACAGTCAATATAAGATGTAGAAATTGTGAATGGTTTAAACATTTTTCTAAGATTTGCAAAAACAAACAGAGGAGAGAATTCAGTAAAGCATTTTGTCAGGGGTTCATACAAATAGAAAGGAGAGTTGTCTATAAACACAATTGATGTGTATTATGTGCATACATTTTTCTTCAGAAAGAGTTATATAGAAGTGTTATGATCAGAGACTCACTGGACTGAAAAGCTGCATGTAAATCCAAACATATTAATTCTAAATTTGATTTTGGTGCAGAATGGGATATCCTTAGAGAATATTCTGATATTTTAGCTAGAAAGACAATGAAACAGGGTATAAAGCTATGCTGCTGACTTTTTCTGAGAATAAAGTAACACCATTGGGTCAGAAGGAACTGTATTGTATTTTAAAAATTGTGAGAATAAAAAAAAAACATTTTTGAGAAGAATGGTTTACAAACAGCTGGGCATGATTAAACATATTATAATGTGTTGTTACAATTGAATGATCCAGAGAGCAGTGTACAGTCAGTCAAAACAATCACTTGAATATACATGGAGGAAATGATGGATAGACTCACACATTCAGCTACTTCCATGTTCACGAAACAGTCAGTTCACATGTTTATGTTGGAAATGATTTATTGGTTCATGAAGGCAACAGCCTGTAGGCTTATGAAGCAGATGACTTATACATTTGTGGCACTAAGCCATTTGCAAAGAAATAAAAGGCTTGATACCCATAGTCTATAGAGGGGAAACTCAAATATGTTTATTAATACAGAGCAAACATTTATTGAAATGAAAGAGATCATTTGAATAGCATGCACTCATATTCATAGTTTCATAACTAAGTACAAGGTTAGCTGCCCTTATGAGCCATTTTAAGCCTAGCTTATGGTGTTTGAATTAGCCTATCCCATTTGGTGTTAGATTGGTCTTACCCATCCCATGGTTGATAATTACATATTATCTCTAGTGAAAATAACTAGGATCATACCATAGATAATTTGTGGGATCCACGCATAAGAAAAAGCATTTAGGAGCTTCTGTGCATTACTTGTAAGGGTGTAATCCTGAGGCAAATATTATATTCCCCTTCTGTAGATCCAAATAAGAACAGAGATGAGCTTTGTTTTACATGGATGAGGAGTCTGTTCCGGAGCAGTCGTATCCACTGCAAAATATACCTGTCCCTCCAAACCATTCTGTTAATGTTGCAGAAGAGGTTTAGATCCCTGACCAAGTATTTTTGATGCCATTTGATCAGGAGTGGCCTTAGGTCAACTGGTGCCCTAGGCAAAAGGGCTTTACAATGCCCCCCCACACCACCCGGTGCCCCCATCCTGGTCTACCTACACCAAATAAATACTGGAAAAGTGCCCCTGCTACAGCAGTGCCCTAGGCAGCCACCTAGTTGGCCTATGCCTAAGGCCGGCTATGCATTTGATTATCTGATGTGCAGTAGTTCCATCAGTTCTGGGTCAGAGGAAACCTTATGTACCAGATGCAGGACCATTCTTAGCAGTTCAGAAGGCCAAAAGACACCAATTAACAAAGCAAAACTTCCAAGTTTCATACAGTTTTCAGTCTTATTTTTAGTTGCCTAATTTTACAAAAAATACATTTTTTTATCTTATTGAAGACAGATAAAAGCATGTCACTTTTACTATCAGTTTTTATCATGTTAATACAAGATGAGCTCTTTGCAAGTATACAGATAAGCTAACTTTCATCTTAGACTTTTCATCTGACATTTTTATTCATATTTAGCTTGAATGCTGTATGTGCAGCACCTTTTAGACTTCACCATTACTGCACTTTTTAAGTTACTAAACGTATCTTATTATACATAACTGCAACACAATCAAACATATTATTAATATACACTGAATTTATAATTAAAAGATGATGTCTTTAGTTTGCCTATAACACGTTTAACAATTATTTTTAATGGGTTTAACTATTGCAGCTTTACATAGCTTGAAATATTGTAGGCTCAGCATCACATTTATTTTATAGCACATAAACACATATGCAGAGAACTGCTTGAATTCAATCTTCAAAACTAAGACTATTTGAATATTCATTATCACATCAGTGATTTCCCACAATGCAGCAATGCATGATCACATTTTGAAGCCTAAGTATATATAACTATATATGTTATACAGAATTGTTTTAGCAAACATTTAGTGGTTATAAACATGATTATTAAGGCAAAGAATGAGACACACTAACTCTTTTTTATGTCATATGCTTTTCTATCAAATATGTGTACTTTGAAATGGTCCTTTTTTATTAAAAATAAGCAAAATTCAATGGGCAGCCTTAACTCATTGCAAGCAACAATGTAAGGTCTTGGTATTTCATTTGATATTTTTGGACAATATGCATTCTGGGTAAACACAACATAAAAATAAAAAGTCTCACCAGTTATTCATGTACCAAGAAGGGGTCCCATAGCCGGGGGAGGGGGATGAAAATTAACTAAAATGGATGGAGAAAATGAGTATGATTGCACAGCAAACCGAGCAGCTCCATGGATGAATATTATGGTGATTGTAATTAAACCAGACAAAATCAGAACATGTACTGATCCACAAGACTTGCATAAAACATTTCTGAATGAGTGCCAACTATTTAAAGACTTCTGAAAAATGTGTTTTCATGATGCCTTGGCCTAAGTAGTTTTCTGTGCTTTAAGCAAAACAGGGTTTCTCGCAAATCAGACTTTACACTGACAATACAAAGCTACACTACCTGGAAGGCACATTTCCTGAGAAAGCTATTTTGAATTTCATTGGCACTAGAGATGTTTCAGACAGCTGTGGTGCAAATCATAGAATGTTTAGTGAGTATAGTTAACATCACTGTTGACATATTAGTCTGGGGTGAACCCAAAGTGCAGCATGACATGAGATAGAAATGACTACTTCTTGAACAGCTCCATATATACTGTATTTTCTTGTTAAATCACATTACAGATTAGTGACCTTTCCCCTTTAAAACTGGTGGTACTTCCTCTGTAAATAGCTCTGTGTTTAAGGACTTCTCTAAAGCAAACCATCTTCAGTTACTTGATGACCTATGGAAATTTATCAGTAATACTATTCTAATGGATACCATTGCATGTGCCTCTAACTTCTTTTCCCACTTAAATAGTTGTATTGTCCTTTATCTGCTCCAAGTATAATAAGAATGGCAGAATACCCATATAAATAAATT
The DNA here is from genome assembly GCF_019279795.1 of Protopterus annectens. Classification (NCBI taxonomy): domain Eukaryota; kingdom Metazoa; phylum Chordata; order Ceratodontiformes; family Protopteridae; genus Protopterus; species Protopterus annectens. Next base: position 818,514,886 of record NC_056734.1, on the reverse strand, counting down.
ATATGACAAGAGAAAGGAATTAATGCATTTAAGAGGTCTCATTCTACCAACCTTAACAGCGCACTGAAGCAAACTAGTAAAGAACTTCATGGCATCATTACAAAGGTCAAAGTTTAATATGAACTTAAAATAGCCAGTAAAGTCAAAGGGAATTGCAAATCTTTCATTTCATGTCAGGAAGTTAGCAACAATGCTTGGAGCTAGTCTACAATAATACTATCATTCTGACCTTAACTGAATAGCTAATGTACTAACTGACATGTTTAGTGCCAATTTTATTCCATCCATAGTTATAGCTGCTCCACGTATTCCACAGTCCCATTAGTCTCAGCAGCATCAAATGAAAAGTTATGAAATACATTAGCTCAGACCTCATTAATCTGAACATTGGAAATATCTTAACTCTAGACCCTCCCTCATCAATTCAGCTTTGTCAAGGGAAAGTCCTGCTTCTTTCACCTCAATAATTTCTTTGAAAAAAAAAATCACTGAATCAGTGGATATTGTCTATGCAATAAATGTAGTATATCTAGATCTAGCCAAGGCTTTTGACAGTATTCCCCATGCAGTTATTTTTGACAGACTAGTAAATCTGAATATAAATCCTGATGTTGTGTGATGGCTAGCTAACTGCTTGTCTGACAGTGCCCATCTAGTTAGAATTGTGCTACTTTTGAAAGCAAAATTTCTACCCATGGTGTACCGCAGGGCTCAGTGTTGGACAATCTTATTTGGCACCTCTTTCTCAGACCTTCCAACCAAATTTCCAGGCCTGTGGTTATCTAACTTTGCAAATGACTGTAAATTAGGTATTGCTATTGGATTTTCCATTGACTAAAAACTGATCCAACACGGGTTATACCATGATAACAATAGTTGCAAGGACAATGATTTCAAATTAAATGTGAGAAACATGGTATAGATAATTTTGGTAAACAAAACATTTCCCCATACTATATAGGTGACACACACCTCCAGTCAAAGGGATTTAAGGTCTCTTGCTAATAATTCCTTGTCTTTTGATCATCATGTCTCTGCAGTAGTTAGTAAAGACTTAGATCAAGCTCAACTAATTTCCAAAGGCATCGCTCGTTAAATCCAACGAAGTCTTGATTCTCTTTTACGTAGATCTTACCGGAATAATTATTGTCTGTAATACCTCTCTGGCATTTATTTATCTAGACATATCTTTCCACTTGAGACACCAGAGATTCCCAACTAAAAGGTCAGTGACATCAAAAATTATAATTATCAAGACTGGCTGAGAGCCTTGTCTCTGCACCCAGTTTCTTATAGATTTCTCTCTGAGGATCTGTGTCTGGCCTTTGGAGCTATGAAAGATCCAACCGTTTTTGATATCCTATTCCTTTACAGAACAAATGGTCCTTCAAATACCCAGTTAAAGGAAGCAAACCAGCATCAACATTTAATACACTTTGGTGTGATAGGTTCATATCTCAATATGTCACCCACCTCCGGAACAAACTTCCACTACCTATCAAGCACAGTAGCACCATTTTCAACTTCAAGGTAAACCTAGATAATTAGATGGGCATCTTCAAATTATTTCACGGCCCCTCTTCCATTGCCTTCCTTGAATCTAGAGGGAACTTTTGAATCTGGCTAGGCTTGTAATGGTCTACAGACTGATTGCCTGGTACTTACCTATGAACCTACTAGACTGGCTAAGGCAACATAACCTGACAGCAAATAAGAACAAATACCATAGACGTATGAAACACATCAGATACTTGAGGCATATACTGATGAGTCAAGGTATTCAACAAGTCCTGAAAAAGTAAAAGGAGTTGCTCATTTGGAATTACCATTGGACAGCCAATCACTATTCATATTCTTTAGTATGGTTCAATACATATCTATATTCATACATAATTTCTCAGAGGTGTCAATGCCAGTAGGGAAGTTACTCTAAAAGGTCACATTATGAATCTGGGAACTAGCACAGAAAAAAAATAGTTTCTCAGTCCTACAGAAACATCTAACTGAATCCTCTACTCTGCAGTTCTATGAGATGACAAAACCAGCTGTGTTACAAGCTGACACTAGTTAAACAGGTACTGGAGCACTGCTGCTGCAACGATGTAAACACACTGCTGCTGGTTCAAACAGCAAAAGCTTTTTACCATTATTTAACAATGTGAAAAGATCTACAGATCGTACCTCTCAAACTCAAAAATCTGGACAAAGCCTAAGATAATGGGGGCACAGAGGACCAAAATAGGGACAGATTTTAAATGTTGCGCTTATAAACTTAGAAGGTTGCAAGAATAACAGGGTTTGTGTTAGCATGCATTTTCTGAAGGATATGAAGTCTGAAACTTAAATGTATTTTATTATTTAGTGACTTCAGTCCTTTGTGATTTGCCAGAAAACCACAAATTTCATGAAGAACAAACCAAAAATATGAGGCAAAAATCTGGACGTTCTGCAAAAATTTGTACGTTTGAGAGGTATGCTACAGATCAAGCTATGGCAGAAACATTTTTGTAGAAATGTATCACTTTTTGAAAGCCTGTATATAAAGCACCACTGTGCTTACAAAGGATGCTGCTGAAATTAGAGTGGCTCACTTTGACAGTTGTGTTTAAATCTTGCAAAAGATGCACAAAGCTCACATATCATCAAGAGTACATCTAAAAGAATGCAAATGTCAGCTGTACTGCCATAACTTGTTAAGTGATGTCCATCGTTCCAAATGCTACATGAATTTGTTTAGTCTGTTGAAGTGGACATTAAAATGCAAATGCCCAAATGAGAAAAAACAAGTTTGCTTCAAAACTAAATGTGCTATATACTCTGACAAAGTTTGTTTTTCCCAGGCTCTGTTATTTAACTCCAACAAGTTAACAGGACCAAATTATCTGTGCAGTAAGATGCTAGAGAGAACACTTAAGGTACAAGAGGGTGTATATAGTTAAGTACAAAAAGAGAAAGTGAACAAAAGACATAATGTTCTGGCCTGGTATGTCTCATTAAATAGATAGGATGGAGAGAAACTGTCAGTTTTGCAATACAGCTCACAAAATGGCACAGAAGAAATGTTTCCAAACAAAATACCAGATAGGTCATGGGGTAAAGTAGCTAATAACTTACTTCAGTTTCAAAAACACATATTATTTCATTTGTACTGAGTATTACTCAAAGTATCCTGAGGTCATAAAGCTACATGATACATCATCAGCTTCAGCCATTTTCTTCCTTAAAGCACATTTATGGCATGCAGTTCCATAAATATTTATTTATGTCAGTGTCTACCATTTACAAGTCACGAATTTCATACTTTGTTAGAAGAATGGGCATCTGGGCATAAAATAATCAGTCCAAAATATCCAGAATCAAATAAATGGGCAAGATTCATACAGATTGTCAACAACATTAAGAAAATATATGCTGCCAATTTAAAGCAAGATTTTTATATGGCTTTACCTGAATAGAGAAATAATCTACTACAACCTGTTTTGTTAGTACCTTGTCAGCTATTGATGTGGTGGAAAATAAAGACAGACATGCCAACTTCATCAGTATTGTTGCAAAGTGCCAGGCTCATGGGTGTGAGTCATTTGCGTTCAACAATTCGGTGTGTGATCACATATATGAGTTGTTTCTTTTTGTTTCAGTATCAAGATTGCGCTATCTTGAGGAATTTACTTTTTCTCTGAGATACAGTGGATCTTGCAGTTAGTATATATAAGCAACAAGTGGTTTGAGGGGTACAATCCTCCATGTTGGTGGGCTGTAAAGTAGCTTCAGTGGTTTAACTGTGGAACAGCGACTACTGAAACTAAAATATAAATGCACAATGCACCGAGGTAACACACAATAGCGTTTAATAAACAAACAAAAAACAAAAAACAAATGGTAAGCGCTTCCACAACTGTCGTCTCTTCATCAGACAAAACTAAAGTGCAGCTCAATGCTTAAATAGATGCAGATGAAATCAATTTTCACATCAATTGTAGTTATTTAGTAATGGCATACTTTAGGTGAGCAACCACAAAGCATTTACCTCTGATACTAAAAATACAATAAAAGGCTAAAAACATAAACTAAAAAATACACTAAGAAATGCAATGAAAAATATGTTAAAAAGTACAATATATAAATATCTAAAATATATATATGTATGAGTTCTTCATATAAGCAGCATCAATAGTTAGTGTTTAAGGCGTCTGGCCTTTAAGAATGGAATTAGAGAGGTGGTACCATTAAGACCAGGATATCTTTCAGCATTCAATTTCAATGTCCACTTTTGCTCATAACTTTCTGTAGTGTTTTCTATATCTCCAGCCCTGGGATTTCTATATATATGTTGCAAGACAAAAAAAAACTACTGAAACTAGCTGTTTCACAGTTAAACCATTGAGGCCCCTCTACAGCCCACCAACACGGAGAACAGTTGCTGTTTCACTGTCAGTCCGATACTTGGTGATTACACTTCAGAGTGTCAGTTAGTATTGTGTCAGTCTTTAGTCATGGAGCCATTGTTACAAACAGAATACATACTAAATGTTAAACTGGTTTATAAAAGAGGTCAACAAAAGTGTTGCTATGACAAGACAGTTAGAATATTGCCTATACTTCATCCAGGAGAAGTTGTGAGAATACAAAACCCAAATGACAAACATTAAGAGTACAAGAAGCTGTTGTCATTAAACAGACTGATACCATGAGATCCTACAGAGCTGAGACTAGAGAAGGGCAGTGGCTATGACCCTCTAGGAGACATCTGTACAAAATGGGACTGTATTCAGCTCAGATGTGCAAACTATCAATGAGACCTCCTGACACAGAGACTCTACACAAGGAACTTACACAATTATCTAACCGTCAAAGAAAATGGACCAACATATCTGTTCTGAATATAACATTGCTCAAGTTTGTGAGTCCATTCATCTTTCTGATAGTGGTTGTATTTCATGACATGTGCTTTACTGGCTGTGACTACTTCTGCCAAATGAGACCGTAATGTTTCTAGACTTGGAAACCAAATCAATATACCTAGAAAAGAGACTAACTATGTTTGTTATATAGCAGAGACTGATAATTTCATCTGCTGTATATTATGTGTTATAGAGCAAATATTCAAGTATAAATGTCATATAAAAATATTGAGTAGGATCAAAATGTGAACTGTATTTAACATGACAATCCTGCTATAATGTAGTGTAATATAGCCAGTACTATTTATATTATTGCAAAAACACCACTAATTTAAAGGGATGGATGTAATTATAGTCCTGGTTCACTATGATGGTACAAGTCTCATACCACAGCCCTGAGTCACTAGGATGGTATATGTTGCATGTCCCTAGCACACTACAGTGGTACATATCACAGCCCTAGCTCATTAGTGAGGTGCTGTCTCATTAACATGTCACATATCTCATAACACAGCCCTGACTTACTATGATGGTATATGTTTCAAGGCCTTTGTTCACTATAGTGGTACATATCACAGCCCTAGCTCATCAGTGAGGTGCTATCTTACTAACATGTCACATATATCATACCACAGCCCTGACTCACTAGGATGGTATATGTTTCATGTCCCTGGCTCACTACAGTGGTACATATTACAGCCCTAGCTCATTATTGAGGTATGCCTCACTAACATGTCACACCTCTCATACCACAGCCCTGACTCACTAGGATAGTATATGCTTCTTGTCATAACCCTGGCTTACTATTGTGGTACATATCACAGTCCTAACTCACTAATGAGTTACGCACCTCATGTCCTGGCAAACTACAATAGTAAATGTCTCAGCCCTGGCTCACCAGCATGGTAAATATTTCATGTTACTGCCTGGTTAACTGTGATGGTACAAATCTCATATTCTCATCTCTGGCTTAAGGTGATAATACAGGTCTCATACTACTGTTCTGGCTTACTATAATGTTATGTCTCATATCATGGCCATGGCTTAGTCCACTGTTTCATGCCATATGTTTTGTTCACCATAATGGTACATGTCATACCTTTGATTCACTAGGATGGGGCATGTGTTGAACTACTAGTCTAACTCAATAAAGTGCTACATGCCATGACTTTGGTTAACTATAATAGAACGTGTCACAACTCTGGCTTACTAAGCTAGTACATGTTTCACACAGCAGCACTGACTTAGTATGACATTCCATATTCTGTCTCACTTTTAATGTTACATGTCTCAGGCACAAAACATAGCTCAGTTTAGTGTTACAAGTCTCATATCAGTGTCATGAGTCATTACAATGATACATTTATCATATGCATACTCTTGACTGTCCAGATTTTCACACAATATCCAGATTTTTCTCTTACATTTTTATTTTTTCCTCATAAAATTTGTGGTTTTCTGACAAACCATTCAGGACTGAAGTCATTAAATAATGACATACATTTCAGTTTCAGACTTCATATGTGTCAGCAAACTCATGATAATGCAAAACTTGATATTCTTGCAAATTTCTAAGTTTATAAGAACAATATTTAAGCTCTGACTGATTGCGAGCTTTTGTCCCCCCTATTATTTTTGGGTCTGGCCAGATTTCTTGTGCTTAGTGTTTCAGAGGTATGATCATATGTTGCCATAGTGGCCATAAAGATGATAGAGTGGACTACTGAGGATAAGAAAGAAATTGTTACTATTATGCAAGAGGCCCAGAACTTCCAAACAGAAGGTATACAAAAAGATTAGGAGAGAGAAATTAAAGGAAAGAAAAATACTTGCACAAGAAAAAACTGTCAGAAGGATCAAATAAAAAATTGTGTTCATTACTACAACAGATTTATGAAAAACATTATATAGACCAAGAAACCCTGGGCCATTTGGAAAAAGAAGTGACTGAAGTATGAAAATATAAAGAATAAAATGTAGAGATTTTTGAAAGGTATAAAAAAGAAATATGGACAAGTTAAAGAAACAGAGATCTGGTATGGTACAATATTTATGCAAAGGAGAAAGCCAAATTAATCAATACAAAAAAGCAGTCCCAAATATATTCAAAGAAAAATACAGGCAAAGACATTCAGATATGAAAAATTTCACAATACAAAAAATAAAATAACAAGGGGGGACACAGAATAGAATATTAGTGAAGTAGAAGTTCAAAGTAAAGGATTTAATGTAGCAAGTCTAACACAGGTTATATCACAGCATGATGGAACTAAGAGTCCTTAAAGTAGGGAGAAACAGGAGGAGCAGGAGACATCTGAAGAAGAAATATGAGCATGGGAAAGAAAAAGAGATTTAATATGGTGCAATATTTGTGTGAAGGAGAATGCAAAACTAATCAATATAAAAAGAACAGCATCAAAGATATTTCAGGAGAAATACAGGCAAAGGCATCCAGATATGGAAAATCTTACAATACAAAAAAATAAGAAAACAAAGAGGAAAAGTAGAAAAGAGGATTAGTAATGGAGAAGTTAAAGAAACAGAAACTGAGGTTATAGATTACCTGTAAAGTGAAGGATTTAGTGTAGAAGGTCTAGTTCTGATAATATCACAGCAGTATAGAACAACTGACCTCCAAATTAAGGAGAAACTACTGGAGCAGGAAATATCTACTCAGTTGCCATATTAAGCTACTTTGGAGCCTTCCATAGGAAACCAGTAAAAAAGTTAAGCTGGAGTTGCACAGCAAGGGACGGAACAGGAAACTGTAGCAACTCTGACAGAGTCAATGTTGTGGTGTGACATGGCAGTGAGTTCCCATATGAAACAAGCAACAGATGACACAAGATGAAACTGAATAGAATGTGGCACAGGAAGATGCTCTGGAACTTTCTATAGAATGCCCACAGAAAATGGAGAACAAAGAATGTGCCCTCAGTTTAGAAGAAAATTACCTAAGAGAAGAGTTGTTTGATTTAATAGAAATGGACAGACATATTAAGATCCATGAAAGAAACAGACTACAGAAAGCGAATAAAACCAAAAAAGTTAGAAGCTTAATAAAACAAATGAATACAGTACTTAGGACTGTTCATAGAGATTTGTGTGATATAACAGAAGTAAATATGATATATTACTGTGCAGCTAAATTAATAACTGATAAAGTTCTACCCCAAGAACACAAGGTAGTAAAGGAAAGGAAGGGGAGAAATCAAATGCCATCATGGAAGTACTGAATGGAGAAAATTATAAAGCAATTAAGACAAGAAGTGTCAGTTAGAAGACTACAAAAGAGGAAACAGATCAACAAAAAACTCAGAAATATAGACATGAAAGCAATGCTCAATATCAAAACAGATCAGGATCTCTTATGCACTATCACAAATAATAAACTAAAAATATCAGCACATGCAGAAAAAACTTAGAAGATATGTAAATAATACGTAACAAGGTTTCGCTGCTGTCCAAAGGTCCCAATCCAGAAGAAAGAAGCCAAATAGTAGTAAAAAGCAGGATAAGACCACCACAAGATAATGCATAAAAACTCCAAATTTATTGTAAATAAATATAAAAGTACAAAACAAGCAATTTATTGATGACCCAAAAAACCTTTATAGAGAATAGGGAAACAATTCAAAAGGAATTAAAACACTACCAAAAAAAGAAAAAAATAGATACATTTTGCAGAAATATCTATGAAGATCCTGTGGAACATAACAAAGATGCTAAATGGATAAACAAAGTAAAAGAAAGAATAATAAGTTTAAATGTACAGGATATGAACTGGGATGAAGTAACTGCCAGAGAGATTGAAAGAAAGTTTAGAAAAGCTCCTAAATGGGAAACCCCAGGCCCAGATGTAGTGCCTAACTTCTGGTTAAAAGTATTAACATCTTTACATGAAGATTTAGCTATGAATAAAACTATTTATATGCACACCCTGAACAGACACCAACCTGGTTAACAACAGGAAAAACAATACTCCTACTTAAGAGTGAACCTGCAAGCTACCCTAAAAACTATAGACCAATAAATTTCCATCCGACTACATATAAACTATATACATTGGAATTGATGCCAATAGAGATCATAGTCATTTAGAAGAAAACTCAATCATGGCAATACAGCAAAAGAGTAACAAAAGAAAGTTATATGGAACAAAGGATCATTTGATGTTAAACAAGGTCATAATGGAGAACTGTAAAAAAGGAGAAGAATCTAAGTATGGCATGGATAGACTACAAAAAAGCATTTGACAGTATCCCACATTCATGGATAAAAGAGTACTTAAAAAATGTATAAGATACACCATACATTGATCGATTACATTACAGCAACCATGAAACAGTGGCAAACCACTTTGCAGTTAAACCATAATAAATGACAAATTATTATTGCAGGGATAACAATTCAAAGGGGGATATTCCAGGATGACTCTCTGTCACTGCTGCTCTTTTGTCTTGCCCTTAACCCATTAAACTGTCTGCTTAACAGATTAGGTCATGGCTACAATTTGGCTCCCAGAAAACAACAAAGTGTAAAGACTTCTCAACTTCTTTTTGTGGATGATTTAAAACTGTATAGTTCATCAGTTGAGGAACTGAAACCACAACTGCAAGTGATCAAAATGTTTTCAGATGATATAAGAATGTCATTTGGTCTTGATAAATGTGCAAAAGCAACTGTAAAAGCAGGAAAGCTACAGCAACCAATAAAACAAAAGTTTGGGACAGGAATGTGATATAAAAGAACTTAAGCAAGAGGGAGTGTATAAATATTTGGGAATTGATTGATACATGAGGAGAATAAGTCTAAGATGACTTTCCTACTTAGTTTAGCAGAAGCATGCTGGTATCAAGCGGGAATGGAAATCAAACCAATAGTACGTAAAAATCAGGTAGCAACTGAATGTGCCAAAAAACAAAAGAAAGAATATAAGGTGAAGGATCAGATGAGAAGGTAAGAAATGTGGAAAATGGATAAATACAGTTGCAAGTATAGAAAACTCTTGGAACAATCTCATATTGATCAGGATTAAACGCAGGAATGGTTAAAGGAGAGGTAAGTTTAAACCAAAAGATGAAATGTTAATATTGGTGGTCCAAGATACTGGACTACATACAAATTGGTTTATATAGTCAATTGAACATGTGAGAGAAACAGACAAATGTAGGTTTTCTAAAACACAATTAGAAAGAGTCGCACATCTTATTGATGGTTGTGATATACTGATGGCAGAAGGACTGTGTACTAAAAGGCATAATAATGTGGAAAGCCTGTTGCACTGGGGATTGTGCAAACATTGCAACATTGAAGTAGCTGAAAAACACTGGAAACATGAGACACAAAGCATTATAGAAAATAATGAAGTTTATATCACATGGGATCACCCATTAACAACAGTTCAAAAATTAGATGCAAGAAAACCAGATACAGTAGTCTATGAAAAGAAGACAAAAGTAGCATCGATCATTGAAATTGTTACACTGAGTGACTACAGTGTCTTACGTACAGAAATACACAAAGTCATAAAATACCAGGATTTGCAGGCAGAAATGAGGGCAATGTGGAAGAAGGATACCCAGACATTTCCAATAGTAGTAGGACCAACTGGTCTTATAAAAAAGAATTTACAATTATACTTAGATATGTTACCAATACATGTAACTCCATATGAACAGCAGAAGGAGTCATTACTGGGCACATTGTAAATGCTGCGAAGAGCACTTCTGGCTAAAATGCAAGACTGAAACAATACTAATTTCATGAAGTTTAATCATATTTTGACTTAGGAATGGGGTCCATTCCCGTCATGTTATTAGAAAACCAAAAGACTTGGAGAAATTAAAAAAGCAGTTGCCATATCTTGGTATGTTGGCACAAGCCTCATGCAATTACCATGACATCTATAATAGTATTTGTGATTTCTCTCAGTAGGATTGTACATGCCTCATATGACTGCTCTAAGTCACTACAATTGTATGTGTCAAAAGTAATGGCTTACTAGGATGGTATTTGCTGCATATTCCACCCTTGCACACAGTGATTTTCCATGCCATGGCCCTAGCTAATTAAGATAGTGTGACGATCCCTAGTCCGGGCCAGTAATCAAGGAGCCTCAATTCTCTCCACTGACACCAGTGATGGATGACCACTAGGAGCAAAAATGGATTCACACAGTATTTTCATATGCAGCTCTCTGCACCAAGCACAATTTCCCTTAAGAGCACACAGGGAGCCAGACCCGGGACTGGACTGTCTTTCTCTCTCCAGACCCCAAACAAGACTCCACACTGACCACTTTGGAGCACTGGGTCCCTGTTGTAAGTAGTTGACACACACACTCTTGAATATCTGATTCCAACACACACACACACACACACAGACACACACATACACACACACACACACACACCTAGGAAAGGCCGGCTACCTCTGCCAGGCTATAAGGTAATTACACTGCCACCAGACAGCTACTCTAAGGCTGTTACAAGTGTATCCAATTATACTGAGTAAAATTAATACTAATACAAATGGTAGAGTTTGAGCAATGCAGCAAGGCTTTCAGGAGTGACCCCAGTTCACTAAAATAAGCACAAGTACACTCAGGATGTTAAAGTATTCTCTAAAAGACCAGTTACAATTAAAGGTATATAAATAATAATAAATAATAAAATAGAAAACATGAGAATACTGAATATCTAGTTACAATAAACACCAGAGTTTCATTCAAAGGAGATATTATTTATTTATTTATTTATTTACATTTGTTGACCAGGAGTGTCCGACTGGACGTAGGTCCATTTTCAGTGGAGGCCTGGGGAGAAAAGCCCCACAGTTAAAATATACAGACAGTAGTTACATTGGATTTACATAGCAATTAACAATATGATCAACATAGCAATTAACAATTACAAACATAGTTACAGAACAATATTTAACTAATCTCAATATATTTTCCTGACTGACTAATGAATTACTGCTCTCTGATTACTTACTAAAGCAAGGCAAGATGAAGTGTGTTGAGTTGCTTACTATAACAAAGCAAGATGAGGTGTGGGGTTGTGTGAGATATCTGTGATCAGGTTCCAAAAAACAAAGTGCTGCTGCAAGAATTCTGTCACATCTCTCACTAAAATCTAAAGAATCATTTCACTTCTGGTTATAGAAAGACATCACATCTGGTCACCTGATTCTGGTATAATACACACCCAGAGCTTTGCTAAGATCTGTTACAGCATCTGAAAGCTATAAAACAATTTCAAAAACTTCGACCCTTCCAGTGTAGCAATTAGTTCACCCATATGGACAATACAGAAAGATTCCTAGTCTTGGTTTTCACATACATTTTATTTTTGTCTCTGGCTGCAATCAGACATGAAAGATAAAATCTTTATGGCCTAAACCAACCCATTTAATTTTCAACCTATTTTTTTCAAAATTAGCTGGATTGAGATTAACATTTTCCCTTCTAGACTATTCTGTTAAAACATATACATTTAATCAGTTATACTAATACAGACTAACATACATGTATATCTCTTTTCTGTCCAGCTGGATCCACTGTTGATGCATTTTTAACACTAGCAACTTTACAAATACATTTTTAACACAAGCATCTGTATAAATCAGTGTAATAGTCAAGTGACATAAAATTCTTTACAAAACTCCAGCTAGCTACTGTATGCTGGCATATGTTACACATGCACTGCCATACTCTCCTTGGCACAGATGGGACTACCTCATATTATCACAAATGGTATAAACCTCCTTCCTCACTCCTGGCTCACTATGATGTTACAAGTCTAACATCACTGTTATTGCTCACAGCTATGGCATATTATGGGCTTATCTCACTAGGCTGACACATTTCCATGCCACTGTCCTAGCTGACTGTGATGACACATTTTGCAACCCTGGTTCACAAGAATTGTACAAGTCTCATAATGAAGCCCTGATCATAGAGAGACAGATATGTTTCTCAGTGTATTCCCATTCGCTGGAACAGGCTCCCCATCCATTTGCAGCAGAACTCCTCCCTATCCCTATTTAAGCACAACTTGGACCAAAGGATGGGTAATCAAAAATTTGACCCTGGTCTGGCACCTTGTCTCTGATGGACAGAGGTAGTCAGTAAATCACACTCTATATAAATCAAATTTGTGGGTCACATTTCAGCTGCATGCTTAGGCTTATAAGGGCCTGATTCGTAATTAGCCTAGTATACACCTATGAACCTGACTCACAACAATGCTATATGTCATCACCCTTGCTCATTAATGTATTACGTGTCTTGAATCACTGCCTTATCTCACTACTACAATACTGTTTTTCCTCATACTGCATCTCTGGTTCATAATGATGGTGCATGTCACATGTAGTGGCCCTGGCTCACCGTAATGATTCATCTTGCATACTTCTTCCACTTACACAGCTGGGTGTAGCTTGAAACAGATAATTTCCAGTTCTTGCCTATGGCACATATTTCTTGAAGGTGCCTTATTGAAATGTCGGCACTCAAAATGCCAAGTGCTGACATGCAGAATAAACAGACCAAAACGGCAGAAAAGCAAATTTTAGGCATCACTCTTCTCCTTTAAACTTTTTTTTTACAGGAGGCACGCCCCCATCTTTCTCACACACTCACACACACACACACACACACACACACACACACACACACACACACACACACACTCCAAAACTTATATGTACTAACTTCGAGATTGCCATACTTCAGAGAAAGGGGAATATTCCAGGAAATGGCCATTTCAGACTTAATATATGTAGGTCTGTTTTTTTCAAAAATTCAGTCTCCATGATTTGGGACTCTGTCTAGTGGTTCCTGACATTTCAAATGGTTACCTTTCTTGAACACACATGAGATATGTACTTTATATGTATATAAAACTATAGAACTATACGCAATACCTAATATAATAATATACCAAATATAACAGAGCCACTATTCAGCAAAACATGGCTTAACTATCCCACATCCTGATCCAGCAAAACTCACCGGAGAACACTCAAATGAAAGACTGTTGAACTTGGTCTCCCAGTACCCATGTTAAACCTATTCCCAAGTTTTGCTGAATCAGGAGTCAATGATTCATGTCATTTAGCTGAGTTGCTGAATTGCAGCATGTGTGTGTGTGTGCGTGTGTGTACGCGCGCGCATGTGTTTGTGCATGTACACTCATGTGGGGAGTGCATGTTGGAAATGTATGATTTATTGAGTATATCTTGAATTATTGAAATGTGCTAGCATTGAAACACAGGCGGTTGATGCTGGTATTGTGAAAATCAGCTTACCAAAAAACCCAAAACATCAAAAATAAAAAAGATTGCAAGAGGAAAATAGTATCTTTGTATGATCAGTTAACCAAAATTCTACCACTAAACTCAGATATAATTTGTCTGAATAGTGGCAGTGTTGCAGAAATGTTTTTCATAAAGTAAGCTGTAGGCTTGGGGTCAGGGGTAGGGGCAGAGTTAAAAATAGCACACATTATTAAGTATGGGCAGTGAGATTCACCCCTCCAACACACCATCTCACTAATGTGTGCTAACCCTAACTCTAATGCTGAGTGCAAATAGCCCAGAAAGCATGGCTCAGGCTGCTAAAAGAATGGATGCTAGCAGTGGCAAAGATACTTGCCTTGCATTGAAGATGCATGGTGAATCATGACAAAATGAAACTATGAAGATTTGGAATACCACAGAAAAGATTCCTGTGAATGGACTCTGGGTAAACAGAAGAACTACATGTGCATGCGTTTATAGCAGCTTGGCTTATACCTCTAAAGTTGAATTGCCCTGTTTCCATTAAGAGACTTTGGCTTAAAACCCAATTGTGAGTTTGCAAACTATCTATTTTACATTTGTTAACCCGGAAAGTCTGACTTGGAATGAGCCAACTTTCAGCAGAATCCTGGGGAGAAGCATGTCTTTGTAATGTGGGAGGAAACTGGAGCACCCGGAAGAAACCCACATGAACGCAGACTCCACACAGAAGGCACCCCAGCTGAGAATCAAACTGAAGAATCTCTTGCTGTGAGGCAACAACGTTACTGCTGCACCACTGCGCTATCCAATTATGTATACTGAATTAAACTGTATTGACAAAACTGTGCTTGTCATTAAAGTACATTTAAATTTTCTATTTTACTGTAAATAAAAAGCACTCAAACTGATAAACGTATATGCAGTATGTTATACTTGCTACCACAGCCATAGCTAAAATTGGCATCTTGGACAGTACCCAGACCGCTTTCCCCAAAACCTGAAGCTGAGGACTACCAACAAAAAAATTCCTTCAAAGTTGAGAACTGAAAAAAAAAAGATTATTCAAAGTTGTAGGAAGCTTACAAGATTATTCAACTAATAAGCTCTTTGCAACAGTTACTAACATGCACTCACACTAAAAGTAATTTAAGCAGCTAGAAGATACCATTTGTGGTTCATCAAACAACTGCAAAAACTGCACTTGTACCCGACTGTTCACCCACTTCCACAACTAGTTGGCACCCTCTAACAGCTTGCACCTCGGGCAGCTGCCCCTTTCACTTTGCCATAGCTATGGTACTGCTTGATGGAATATAGTTGATAAATAGAGGATCTCCACAGCTGCCACACCTCACAACAAAGGTGATGTCAGAACTGATTACAGTAGTTGTTTTTTTCAACACCATTTTCTTTCTGACCATCAAACCTCCATCCCTAATGCTCCACAGACCCATTTCTTCCTTTAGCAGACACACACACACACACACACACACACACACACACACACACACACACACACACACACACACACACACACATTGTTTATACAGAAGCACATACAGTATAAAATAACAGGTAAAAGCCCTATAAGAGAATCTAGTGACCTGTGAGATGCACTGAAGGAGAATAAACTGAGTTCTTTGTGTGATATATGTGCATAGGATCTACAGCATATGCAAAGGGTCTACAGCATAAACACAATAAGATTTACAAACTATATTTTCAAAAGTGGTGCTGCGGTAGCGTTGTCGCCTCACAGTAAGACGCTGTCCGGTTCGATTCTCAGTTAGAGCGTCTTCAGCATCGAGATATGCATGAATGGGCGTACCTTCGTTGAAGGTTGTGCATCAGGGCTGGTAACTCAGCACGTAAAAATCAACTACCAATCATTAGCAGACTGGCGTTCCGCTATGGCGACCCCTAACCGGGAAAAGCTGAAAGACACAAATTTTCAAAAGTAACTGTCTTGCTGGGTTCTACATAGCAAATAAGAAAATAATCATTTGTATAACATTTTACCTCTGCAGGAGCAGAAAAAGGTGACTTTACTTAACAGGGAAGATGCAAGCGTGGTGGAAGGAAGAAGTGAGAAAAGGTTTTGCAAATAATTTAATGCCTGTCGGATGTATTCATGGGCTTTCATGGCTGTTAGGCAATAAGACAATGTTGAAAATGCAACTCTTCTGCAGGCAAGAGATGAACTGCAAATTAAAGTAGCCAAACAACAAAAACAACAAGCCTAAGCAGTGGCAGAACACAGTATAAATATTATAAACTGCATTAACACTTTTCAGAATGCTTATCTACATTATCTTGTTTAAGCCATATGCTATTCAATGTTTAGTGAATCCAGAAAATCTATCATTCTTTGAGAAATTATCATCTTACATGTTAATAGTTAATGGTTCACACTAACAAATGAAGTTGTGTGTCCCTTTTTTTATAAAAACAAGGCAGTAAGAATGGAAGGTTCTGATATCTTAAGAGAAAGAGAGAAGCCAGTTATATGCTGATAACATTAAAGACTTCCCCAGAATGTCACGGTTTCCAGAGGCCTATCACAAAACCCTCAAAAGAGTGTCTTCACATGGGAAATCAGGTCTCTGGATGACAACAGTTGTTTCTTCTGTCCTGAGTGACTGCTTACATCTCATATTATTTTATTTATACATACTAAGTTCAGTTTACCAAGGACACACAATCAACATTAACTGCTGTGCACAGGCAGACTGAGTTCTTTTTAACTTGCAATCAGTTTTAGAGGCTACATATACATCTATAGACATCACTTTAAACTGCATTGAATATAATTTCAGGGGCAAGTGCCCAGAGCCGCAGTGGACCAAGCTGCAGCTTGTCTCCAGATACACAATGTGTTTTATTTCAGCTTGTGCTGAACATACAGTGCTTAGGTCTGCTACAAGCTATGTTTGATCCAAGATGCAGCAGGATAATAAAATGTCACCATTTAGACTGCAACAATATGGACTATTTACCTGATCTAGGAATACTGGACATGTTTATACCCCCCCCTCATCTGAAGGCATTGCGGGAAAAAAATGTTTTCCCTGTAGTCATTGTATATGATAATAGTCTCCTAACACCTTCCTTCCTAAGACTCCAGATTTTGTGGCCAGGACAAATACTGCACCATCACAAGTACAGGTAATGAAAAAGAATGCATTATGAAATCATGTACACTCTTTAGCCACCCATTATTGACTCGGTGTTATGGTCATTGAGGTCATGTGCAAATACATTTCATACTGCAACATGGTTTCCTTTAACAGATGTTCAGAGCTGCCGCACAACTGAACAGATAGGCTCGATATACTACATTACCTCTCCTTTTCATCTTTATGCACATAATCAAGCATTTTGACATAGGATAAAATGATACAGTACTTCAGAGGTCATCCGATGTGGTAGACTGATGTCCACAATGTAACCAAAGAATCCATACACTGACAGAACAGCTGCCAGAGATTTAGGCACTGCGGTGTCTTTTGGATCTCCTGCAAACATTTCAACTCTGGCAGTGACGCAGGAGCTTCTGAAATTTCAGACGCACCATTTCATAAGAATGTCTGTTCTGAAGTTTTTTACTGACTTTCACTACTGAATAATGTTTGTTAATTGGGCAGGCAAACTGATACTCAGATTCTTTCAGCCATAACTCAGGCCACAAGGGCAAGAGTAAATGTAATGCACATATATAAATATAAATATATATATATATATATATATATATATATATATATATATATATATATATATATATATATAGTTCCCCTTTAGAAGGTCAAACGGATGAAATCTCGAAATTCATATATATAGTCGAGACCATATGCTTGAAATTTCAGAAGCTCGACCTTCTGAATGGGGATCGGCATACAGGGTAGACCGGGAGATTCCCCTTTCTGCGCTGTAGTGCTATCTCGGAGTTAGAATAAATAAGTAGCGGTGGGTGCAGAGGGGCTTGCCCCCTGCAGAAACATTGTTTTGTTTTGTTAGGGTGTTTTTAGTTCCCTTTCAGAAGGTCGAGCTTCTGAAATTCGAGCATATGGCTTCGGCCATATGAATTTCGAGATTTCAGCCGTTCGACCTTCTAAAGGGGAACTATATATATATATATATATATATATAAGTATATGTCAAAAGTTTTGAAATATAAAAATTTGAACGTTAAGACATAGAGTGAAACAGTTCAAATCAAAAAGATTAGAAAGCATAACACTTTAAATCACAAAGATTCAAATAAGAACACAAACTAGGAAGTCTGATAACCTATTAAAGAGAAACATATTTGTTATACCACGTCTCTGGATACAAGTTGCTGCAGTTTCTGGTAGGACTTCATGCTCAACAAAGTTAACAGTGGTTTATGGTCTGCAAGCTTCTTAAATGTTGCATACTAAAGATACTGATGGAATTTCCTCATTTCAAAAATCAAACCTAAAGCATCCCTGTCTATTAATGAATATGCTTCCTTTGCAGGAAGGAGGGTTTGAAAAGCAAATGAGGACAGATGCTCTTCAGTAAAAGGCATTATGTGCTGAATCACTGCTCCAGTAGAATGCTCAAAAGTATCACATTCAAATAAAATTAGCAGCTTTTGTGCCTAATGTTACCAACATGTAAAATATTACCATATCCCATACAAACAAAGCCACTTTATTAGAATGTTGGGAAAACATATTAAATATTTTACTTTGTTTTTTTATCCCTTTTAGTTGCCATATCCATCATCTTCAATTACTTTGTTTATTTTCTTTCATTTTGTCTATTTTTCTTAATATTTTATATTCTACAATCCACTATTTGGATTCTTTCTCACAGCATTTCAATAATTACTTAGACTACCTCTATGTTACATTTTCAAAAATTATTTAATCTGTTTTAAGAGATAATTTCAGGCTTATTCTGACAAACGTTCGAGTTATATTATTTCCTTTTTCTAAATATTGTAAATAGCTTACTTGTTAAATACTGTTGTTTTGATGTACATTTGAGTGCTGGTAATTTGCCTGGTTGCTTAGTTTTGTTAGTGTTTAATGCATATGCAATGAGACATGTAGCAAAATGTTATCAAAAATATAAATTAGGGTCTGGTTCATAATGTATGGGAACGGGGGAGAGGCAGTTGATGTAAAGACTTAATAGACTTGCATTCTGAATTGTGTGGCCTCCACCTAAGTCAGGAAGCCTTTTCCTCAACCACCAATTCAGTTTTACCTGGTATAACATATGAGATGTGGCAATTACCAAGTGCTGGCTTTCAATGTGTGAAGGATTTGTCTGGGTATTCAAAGATGGGAAGGGGCTAAGGTTGCTAATGCACAGGGACCACATACTATTTTAAGCAGTTTATGAGCATTAGCTTCCCTAGTCCATCAGCACATGTAAAGTCTGCAAAAGGTACTCAGGTATTGATGTGCGATGCACTACTAAGGTAGAGACAGCATGCTGTACAGGTACATTTGAAATGAATGTACCAGTAAGGGAATATTAGCTGATTTAGCTAGAACTCTGGGTATTTATAAAGAGAGCAAATATATCATTTAGTTTAATAAACTGAGGCATATTTTATCAGATTATACTCATGAAAGGAAAATATTGTCTACATGTAAAAATGAAAAAGGGTCATTCAGTAAACATAATACTTTGTTTGGTGAGACTTGAATATGGACTATTGTCAGAGATAGAGGACTTCAGCTACAGTACTGCATGAGTTAGTCCCCATTTTCTTGGCTCTAGCCTGCACACCAGGATTGCCAGGAGGCAAGAAATGCGCAAAAGTCATACTTGTTGCTCCCTCTTTGCCCTTCCTTGTTACACCCCTTGTTCTGCTCTGCTCCTCCCCTTTGCCCCAATTACTCTACCCCTCACCCCACCTAAGTGGGCACATTTGTTCATCACTGCCAGACTTAAATGTCATTTTTACTCCCTGACTATCATCCGCTGCAACTGCTTGAAGTGAAGCAAACCTTGCACAAAAACTGCTGTCTAAAGCTGGAGGCATTGACTTTAGAACCTCTAATTTGTAAAGTCAGTTCTATGTTACCAAGAGCAACGTTCAATTTTCAAGAAAGCCCAGAAAAAAAATGAGTCGGTTGTAACCTTACCCTGAAAACAAGTTGATCAGGTTAGGTTGTCTGCAGCTCAGATTGGCATGCTGATTAAACAATTTTGGAAGTACAGTTAAAAATCTGTTATAACTAATTTCTTTTTTTACAGGCTGCTCTACAAACATGTTGAAAAAACTCCTGTTACTTCTATGTCTGATAAGTGGAAGTACATACATTGTCCTTTACTGGCTTGGCACTGCAGGTTACCGTAGCCCTCGAAAAGCAGTTTTGCATAAAATCTCAGAGTATGGTACTACAAGCTACCATTTTTCTCAAAAAATATCCTCATACAAAGTGTCAGATAATCATCAGAACATTCCAAAATTCAATGCATCCATCCTCTTTGTAGAAACAACAGACACATGGATACCTTCTCTGTCTGCAACCTGTGCAGTGGAGTCTGCAGCAAGGATATACCATGATAAGCAGGTCTGGTTTTTCATGAAAGGACTCACACAAAAGAAGCAACAAGAACAAATTTCACAATCACCTAGGCTTTTCCTGCTATCACAAATAAAGAATGTGTTCATTAGTCCCCTGAACGTCACAGAACTGCTGCTGAACACACCTCTCCTGCCGTGGTACCAGAAGGTAAGCAACATGCATATCTGCTCTGTTTGCTAGTGATTCTGTGGGCTAAGTATTCTGTGGTGTAAGTAACATGAACACATGGGTACTACCAGGTGCAATACGCAAACTCAAACCATGGAGGTGCCACTGCACTCACAGGGCATTTTGTTCTTGGGATGTGAAGCGATATACATTTGGAGTATATTATGGTGTGTTACACAGTGCAAATGTCCATTTTAAGACAAACTATGGTACAGGGCACATACCAGATACACAATGCTAAAAATGCAACATTTGTACACAGTGATATACTACAAAGGCATCTGATAACACACTGCAGTACAACATTTTGCAGAATAAAAAATAAATCACAGGAACTGCTATTAAACAGGAAGTGAATGATGAAGACATTATCTTACATTATGACGTGCACAGTGAAATTTCTTGACACTAGTCTGGTTTACATTGCTGTATGACAGTACATAAATGTCAGTGATTCTATATTATACCACTTTGCATTAAAGCTTTAAATGCCAGAGGTTATACTATATTACATCAAGCTACAGTATACAGAAGAACGTTTTTAATGACACTGTGTTATGTTACATTGTACTACGTGAGGCTTCAATACATGGAATGAATGCCATGGGTGCCAAGACACATTATACTATGCTACATTACAAAGCATAATTACATAAGCTCTATGCTATATTCACCATATTACAGGTTCAGAACTTTTATATCACAACAATATACAAACTTATTGTGTTACACTGATATTTAATGTTTGGGACATCGTTTTAAATTATGCTACTATTCCAGATCGTACATGTCAAGGACACTGTTATATTACAGCATGCTGATATCAGTGGAAGTACATATATATGAGGAACTCATCCTAATAGTACTTCTTCAACCCCCATTTGTTGCATTCCAAGCCATCACCTTTGAACAGTGGTATCAGTGGTGGTACTGGCCTGACTCGAAACTCTCTCAGCATTAAATGGAATTCCTCTCTAGAGTTTGTGCTCAGTGGGTCATATGCTGCAATCAGACTGCAACTATAGAAAATGTGAGAAAGACTAAACATTCAGATCATAGTGTGAGGTACCCAAGACTCCCATCCTGTGCAAGCCAGTACAAACAATTTTGGGCACTGACATCCCTTGTCCTCTCAAGCACCATGCCAGCAAGGTCATCTCTGCAATTATCCCCAAATGATGACCATGGATAAGCTGCCTCTCTCAGTACTAACCTGCCAATACCAATCAGGACTAAGCAACATCAGCATTACATTTCCACAAAGCCCCACCCATAATGCTAGCCTACTCCAAGTGCCCTTCCTTCCACCAGTCATTGTTTTGCAGTGTGCCTGAAATGCTGAACAGTCATGCCACAACCACAGAGCACACAGCCAGACAAACCTCATCAAAGCACTAAGACCAAAGCAAACAACTTGAAAAAAAAAAAGGAGAGGACAGTGAATGGAAACCCTTAGGGAGAGAGAAATATGTCTGAATATCTTCTGTGATGGTGAGTTTCTCTCACAGATATGTCCATTCTTTTGTTTCCAAGTCATTGTTTTCAGGTAGAGTGGTAAGCCCCACATATCTTCATTATGGAGGAGGCACCCTTCAAAATACATCAAAGGACTGGTGCCCAGTGAATTACCAGAGCACAGCTGATTCAAAACACTGATATTGAGTAGGGAACATTGTTCCCTGCATTATCAGGAGCTCCACATTAGCAAGCAACATTATATATTAATAGGTGACTATTGTCATTAGCGGTTATGCAGTAAGCAAGCCCCCTTTTAAACCACTAAGATGGGGGGCTACACCCCAACCCCCAATTTAATATCCTCACATTGTTTGCACTGCTTCAAGGACTGGTACAGTGCTAGACTTGTGTGAACCATGGTACTGCACCCATGCCCAAGGTTGCATGATCTCAGAGTAGGAATATTAAAAGTCAAAGGAGTGCATACATGTTATTACAGTTTTCAGTCAGATATAGTAACTCATTGAACACCCTCAAGGTACTGTATTTAGTCAAAACTCCTCTGGCCTTCAACTGAATGTCCTCACTTGTATTGTTTAGTTAGTGTATAGAAGGAAGACCAGGAGCCCACCTCACAAATCTCTCCTATTGGCCTCTCGCTGAATAAAAACTGCAAAAGTATCTACCCCACCACCACAGCCACCACCTCTGCAGAATGAACCCTATGATCCTGCAATAATTTGTTTATTTCTTAAGAAAAAAGCAGTATAACCTACCTACGACTTAGAAATAGTTTTTGTCTCCATCAGAGTCCCTGGTTTCTTCAATGGAAAAGGAGAAAAAAAAAAGCAGGTGCTCCCTTTCTGAAATGTATTTTTCCCTCATCCTCATCACCTGCCTCCTAAGATCTGCACTGTTTAATTCTGTATTGGCTGAGTTACATATCATTGGCACTTTTTCAGCTTAATGATGAAATATAGATAGTCAAAGTTCTGGTTGCAGAGAAGGACAGAGCCCTGACAACAACCCTGATGACCTGAGAGTGATTACCAGCCTGAATGGTTGACAGGGATGGTAGGGGAGGTGAGGCGTACTAATTCTAGGAGGAAGGAGGGAGTCTGGGAACATTCAATACTACATTCCCTTGGAGGAGGGTCAGAGCTGCAAGGGGCTGTTCTAGTGACAACACTCAGACACCAAGCCAGTTCAACAGTGCCCTCTTCATGAGTTATTTGGAGTATACACCAGCATCTGGACATCCCTATAGTGATGCAGGTCATCTGCCCCCTCCCACATGATGGAGGGACTAGAGTTAAATAAATTTACCCTCATTACTGTATTTCAGCAAGGGCACAAACCATGATTATGAATGCTTGATGATGGCCTCCCCAGCCAGGTCTTGCTGTTACTAAGAAATAGCCAGGATGGGGAAACAAATGGTTGACAGGGGAAGGCTTCATGGTTGGCCATGAAAAGAAAGAGGCTATGTCAAATCCACTCCAAAACCAGTAACCAAAAATAAGCAAACTGTGGCCATGGGAAAAATCATATATAAAAAATACAGACAACCAATATCCAACTAGTATGTACCACTCTGTTTATTCTCATGGCAGCAACTGTCTAAGTATACAGAATCAGTCTGCTCAAATATATATTTAGTTAGCCTCAGTGAGACAAGTCTAACATACCACTCAGAGGCTACCAAGCAGCTGCATGGCTTTAAATGTAAATTCAAATTTAGGAGCAACTTAACTGTAGGTAAGAAGAAAAACTAGACAAAGTTTCCACAAATAAATTGACAACATTGAACATTGTTCTTACCAAAGAAATAGGACTTATTCTGACCCAGCAAATATGACAAGTACTTCAAAATCATAACTACATTAAATCGGCCATTGGAGAAACCAAAACAGTAACAGCCCTGACCATCTTGCTTACAATATTAGAGTCTCCTCCTCCTCCTCCCTCATCTCTCCCATTTCAGGGCTCTAAGTTATCAGAGCTCATGTGGGCATAATAGATCAGGGTATGCTATACTATTACCTACCTCTTTGAATCTGTGAAAGTATTAACTCTTTTATGTCTTTTCTGAATCACCTTGCACATGCTGTTCTTATGTCTTTCTCCTCACTGGAGAGCTCATTTTTCCTAATGGCATACCCAAGACAAAACAGAGTGGTTTATTTCAATCACCTGGTTACCTGGTGTAGGGGATCTGCACTATTTTCAGCAGTATTTTTGGAAAGGAGAGTATTACTGTATTTATAAATACATTTGAAAGGCAGAAGAAATATCTAAAGCAGATATCTATGTGATAACACACAGCTTCTGCCTTCTTCGCACTGAGCACACCTACACTGATTACCTCCTACTGGTATGGGAGCTGTTGCCTGCTTTGTTCTCCTCCCTCCACAAACCCCCAGTCCCCAGTACCATTACATTCATAAGAACTGTTATCTGCCTTCTACTCCAGCTGCTTCCCACCCTTTTTAATGGTATTTCAAATTAACTGTACAAATACACAAATATAGGCCCTATCATACTCACAATAACACACACACTATTTCTAAATCATCAATCTGCAGTTAAGCTACTACACAATTACCAATGTACATTTTAGTAGCAAACCTGCATCCCTAAAACATTCTTACACGTAGTCTCTTACCATCTTTTATTTGTTTCTGTCCTTAAATTGGCAACTACTACATTTTCACATGATGTAAACTGATTTTTGACCTTCATCTATGCATGATACTTGATTTTTATACTAATGTTTTCTAATAAGCTCTGTTGTTTTGGAACTAACAATGTCAGTTAGGCTGAAGCAACCCACTCTTACCTTATTCACCTAACTTTAACTATCTCCTTGCATTATCAACATCAACCGCACATTTTGGGGAAATCAAAGCAAAATAAAACTTTACTAGTATAAGACTTTTGGTTGTCTTCCTTGTACTTTATAATAAACATTTCTGCTTTTAATGCTTCTTTTTCAAGGTGCCATTAGCTTTTCTAGCACCCTTCTTTGGAATATTCACAATTTTCACTGATTGGTCCTGGCAGTATATCTGGGTCAGGGGGCTGGCACCTGCTTCACTCGCCCTTGCTCCACCCATGCTCATTCAGCTCTCCTGCCATATCCACATTTCCCACCCCTTTATCCTGCATTTATACAAACTCCACCCTCTGCTACCCATCCCTGCTAGTCATCACATATCTTATATAAGAAACTAGCACCACATATATTCAAGCATGTGCAATTACAAACTCTTCTGAAACCTTCCCCAACATCACATACAGCCAATACTGAGCCCCCTCATACTTTTCTTAAACATCTCCCTCCCCCATACCCTCTCCTGTTTATGAACCCACTCCTTCCTTTCTGAATCATTATACTAACATCCTCATAGATCTGCTTACACCCACCCTTCCTTATGCGTAACACTACCACATTGACCCCATCCACTGTTAGTACTTTTTTAACCTCGATATTCAACACTGAGTTGCATCTGTTACTGTACTCTGCATTCCTTATTTTACTCCAGATATTCAGTGCACCACCTCCTACATCTGCCACACTGTAATCTATAAATATCACTTTATCTTTGCTGTCATCATCTGTACTTTTTAGGATAATCTATATTCACTAGCTTACTTACCTGCTTTCTCATCTTAAAACCTACCACACAAGCTTACCGTCAATATGTACCTCACCCACAGCCCTCACAATAGACCATTCATACAAACATTCACTTCCAAAACTGCAACCATCCTATATAATGTACCCTTCATGCATCAATCTAAGATTCTTACTTCTTCACCCATCCCTCAGAAAACAAAATAAAAAATAAGAATACATACCAAATTTCTTCCAGTATTATTACAGCATGCACCAAAAATACTGTTATGTATGGACATACACCCCAGCCCTGGACTTCTAATTAACCTTCCAGAAAAGTTTATCCCACCCCACTATACACAGCAAGACCTCAGCAATCACAATTCACATAAAAACTCAACCTTTTCAGTATTAATCTTTGCAGCATTTACAAATGAATAACTAAACTCTACGCATGGATCTTTCATAATACCCCAGACATCCTAGCTACTGCTGAAACGCGTCTTAAACCCAAAATAAAGGACATAAAAATAGCACCATCAGGCTATAATATTATCAGGTCAGATTGAAAACATTAAAAAGTAGGAGGCAGACATTTTATACCAAAATTTATAAAAACTTTCACCTTAACCACAATATACCAACATTCCTAAATGCAGAGCTTGTTCTATCCACATTAAAATGAACAACAAACACCTGTGCGTAGTAGGTCTATGCATCTCCCAAGTAAACAATTAGACATCACTGGAAGGTATCCTCTCCTGGCTATCTAATACTCTATCTTATGAGAAAATACTACTAGGGGACATCAAAATTAACTGGCAAACTTTTAGTTCAGATTTTTCCTCCACTTGCACAAATCTCTATGATTTACAAAGCTCATAACTTCTCCCACTTGATATAACAAAACTGTTGATAATGGCATAATATTAGATTGCATAATAGTATCTGACCCCACCAAATACATTTTTCAGGTACTCCTCCCTGATATCACCTCACAACATATACTAAATGGACTTTTTACCCACCAACCAAAACAACATTCTTACAAAGTGATTCAAAGTCTATCAAAATGTAACACTCACACATTTACACCCACCCAAAAATCTTATAACTGGTCCACCCTTAAAGCCCTGCCTTTAGATAAATAAGGCAGTTCAGAAAATGATTACAATATTCCTAAATATTATCAATTGCCATGCTTGATTATTAAGGAAAGCAAAAGTTCTAAACTACTTATACAAAACAGTGACAAAGCCTGGAAAATATAGTTAAGAGATAACACATGTCAAAACCCGAAAAACTTCAAAAAGCTAAATAATCTTACAAAAAAGAAAAAGTGGTTAACACTAGTAAAAAGAAACTATACACACATTTAAAAAATACATAGAAATTCCAAAGAAATTCTGGTCTTCTGTCTGAGAAGTATTACACAACAGAATAAAAGTCAACCAAACCCTTCTACTAACTCTTCTGCAATAGAAATAGCATTTCAGTTCAACTCATAATTCATTGGCAGCATAGCAAACCTTACTAAGGTGACTCCTTCCATAATCCCCAATACACATCATCCCCACCCTATTAGCTCAAGCTCAGTTACTTTCTCCTTACAGTTTATCTCAACTTCTGCAACAAAAACTTCTACAAAAACTAAAACTCGCCACACCATCAGCTGATAACCTCCCAGCAGAATACTTCAAAACTGCAGCTATAGCCTACCTCATTTGTATTCTCATAAACAGGTCGCTATAACAATCCAATGTTCCACCTCTTTTGAAAAGGTAATGCATTATTCCACTCCACAAAGGAGGTAACTCAATTTATGTATCAAACTTTAGACCTATAACTATATTGCCCACATTGTGTAAAGTTCTGGAAAAAATATGTATTCTTCAGCAACTACTCCATTATTGCTTCCATGAACCACTTCTTTCTCCCACACATCATGCCTTTCATCCTAGTCGTAGCATACCCTCTGTCCTACTAACTTTTAAAAACACAACCAAACAACCCAGAACTTGCTTCCTCTTTATTCTTTGACTTGTCAGAAGCCTTTGACACTGTTTCATTTATCACCTGCTGCAAGAAATGTCTTCTCTAAGCCTACTCTAGGCTACCTTCCAATGGTTCAGTAGCTACTTATCCAACACACACCACTTTGAAAAATGGCATAACACTTTCACTCCTTTCTTGACAGTTACTTTTCCGGTACCCCAAGGTTGTATTCTTGTCTCTCTCATCTTTAATGCTTTCATAAACAATTTGCATACCTCCTCACAGCAAGCCTCCTTAATCTAATATGCGAATGATTCAGCACTTATTTGCTCCACAGACAGCCTAAGCCATCTTCAACAAATCACACAAGAAGTTTTTACCACCATCAAAAATTGGATCGACAATTTACAACCACTGTTAAATCAAAAACAAACTAGGTTACTCCTTTTCTACCCTAAATCCACCACAGAAGACAAAAGAAACATTAAAATTGCCTCCTTCAATAACACAGTAATAGAAGTGGCTCCATATTTTAAACTATTAAGGATGTTAGTACATGATAACCATAACTATGATCTGCACATTCAACACACAATTTAAAACAGCTGACCAGAAACTAACAATATAATGAACAAAAAAAATGTTATTAATAACACCACAAAAACAATTACATACCTCTTATTCGTATATGTGACACCAAATCCTCACTAATCTTCAGGCTACACTAAGAACTAAACTTAACAGAACACTGTTACAGTAAAATTGCAAAATTCACTGATAACAAACCCTATAAAACCCGACAAACTCTGCCCTAAAACAATTACATTGGCTTGAATTACCCTACCATTTCTCATGACATGATATATAAGTATTCAAAATATCCAGAACTAAACAACATTCTCCACAACTTACTATTCCACCACCGTCATATAATAAACAAAAAAAAAATTCTCTCCACTTGCAAATCTGAGAGATCTGCTAGGAATGCCTTGTACTCTAGCTGTGTTATCAGATCCTAGAACTCAACCCAATTTGTCCTGAGGTCCATATCTAACCTCCACACATTTAAAGCTACACTAAAATAATTTCTAGTTTTGTCATGGCTCATGTTCCTGCTCTACACCAGACTAAACACTCTCTATACTCTCTTTAAGCTTCACCAGCTAACTCCATAAATAATAAACTAAGTCCTCCACTTTACATGATGTATAGTTTTGTATTCCTTTTTTGCACATATTGTAAATAGTTACCCCATTTTATATTATTTATCTCCACTTTATGTTTATATTACTAGTCTTCACTCGTACCAATCACTTCTGAGTTTGTTTAATCCTCACTTTTCTCATTACTTCCATGTCTACACTCCCCTTCTCAATTCCATCTTTACATGCCATCATTTTTTATCTATTCCAAATCTAATTCTCTTTTATTTTCCTTTGCCTTTCCTTTCTGATAACTCCAACCATCTTTATTGAGTTATCACGTAAGGCACTGGCAAACATACATTTATATAAAAGAAATCAAACCATGATAACATGTTCACAGTTATAAACACTATACATCACCTACATTTTTTTATACAGTTATCATCAATCCATCATTACATAAAGTGCTCAATTCCTGACTTCCCTTAAACTTCACTCCTCCTCCAAAACATTATTTTGCATGTAATAATCACACAATTTCCATTTTACTATGTTGTTACTATGTCTAGGTACAACAAAGACAAACCAGTACTGGATGAAGTGTCTCTTAAGAAAAGTCCTATTTGTATCCAAAAACACAAAAGAGGCACAACACGATGATTCTTCAGGCTTTAATGGAAAATGAAAACATCAAACGAACAGCTGTAGGAAGGAGTAAGCGCTTTCACGTTTTAACAACGCTTCTTCAGACTTAAAATACATCTAAAAAAATGTGTTCTTATATACTCATAGTTAATTGAATAATTAAAGCAATTAAAATAATTAAAACTCTATCACAGTCATCCCTTGTTAAAGGTGTGTTGCTATGTTAGTAGCTTATATAAAAGACTATATCTTGTGACTGTATATATAGTAAATGCAATATACTTATATATTATACAAGACATATCTACTAAAATTAAGAATAGAACAATTTAAAATGATAATAATTAGCAGTACTAATATAAAGTAACCTACAACTTATAAGAACAAGCTAAAAAAATGGTATCACATGTTTAACACTATCATATGTGGCATAGCTAAATTAATAACTAGAATAGTGTATGAAGATAATAATAACAAAATTATTGAACATACATATATATATATATATATATATATATATATATATATATATATATATGAAAAATATATATATATATAAAAAATGTGTATGTTCGTACATACTCACAATGATTGTTTGGCTAAGTATACATGTACAGAGATAGTGTATACAAGTTATATTAACTTGTTTACTGTGCATGTATGGATATTAATGACTATAGGGTCTCCCTTTTAGAAAAGGTTTGAGTGATATTTTATCATTGAGGCCATGGCCTCTATGTGCTTGTAGCCTTAATATCCATTTGTTTTCCTTTTCTTCAGTGAAGTTCTTTATATCACCAAGTCTATCTGTTTTATTGACTAGCTCAAGTACTTGAAACGTGAATTTGTGTTTAGATCCTAGACTCAATACATGTCTGGCTAAAGCATTCCTATCATCCTCTCTATTTATGGCATATATATGCTCCCTAATTCTTTCCCGTAATGTTCTATTAGTTTTTCCTACATAGAATGATTTACATAAAGAACATTTTGCCAAATATATCAAGTCCCTGGATCTACAATCAGCATATCTATCAAACTTGAAATTATTACCATTATCAGGATGTGTAAAACTATTTTCTTTTGTTATATAGCTACATTGATTACAATGTCTGCATGGAAACGTACCCTTCCTTTGTGTTAAAGGAGCTACCTTTAACACATGTGCCATCTACCTGAGGAAAACTTCTATGTAATCTGCCTGGGGAATTAAAAAAAAAAAAACACGCAAACACTTCCAAGCAAAAATCCTAAATATGCTAAACTTTATTGCATATTTGGGAGCCATACATATGTCCTCCCATTATTTTTTTGTAAATTGCTTACCCAGTCTCTATCCCCAATCATGTCCAACCTCCTCTGATTGATTCCTATAGTTATCGTGCATTAGACAATGGCAAACTATACATCAATACCCTGATTGGAGAACAAGCGTTCTCCAGCAGGGTATTAATGTACAAGTAATGCCCGCTGAAAAATGAGTCTACTGCTTCACAGCAGCTTATCAAGCCACCATGGAGCTCGGACTGAGGAAATGGAACCTTTGCCATTATTTTACGCTCGCTGGGCAGCATCTTTGCTGTTTAGCTAGTGTAAAATATAAAAAAAAAAAAAAAAAAAGTACGCGTGTCTGTGTGTATGTTTATGTCTGTGTGTGTATGCGTGCATGTCAGTGTAAGTGAGAGTGAGCGAGCCGTTATTTTACACTCACTAAGCAGAACTATTGCTGTTTAGCGAGTGTAAAATAGAAAGTAAAAAAATTAATAAAATATAGCGTGCATGTGAGAGTGTATCCATGTATATGAGTAAAAGAGAGACAGTGATCGTTCAGGTGAAACAGAAGAGTTTGTTTATGTTTCTGTCTGCATGTGTGCGTGAATGTGTGCATGAAAGCAGACAGACTGTGTGTGTGTGCATGTGTGTGTGTGTGTGTGTGTGTGTGTGTGTGTGTGTGTGTGTGTGTGTGTGTGTGTGTGTGTGTATCTGCGTGTGTGTGTATCTGTGTGTGTGTGTGTGTGTGTGTGTGTGTGTGTGTGTGTGTGTGTGTGTGTGTGTGTGTGTGTGTGTGTGTGTGTGTGTGTGTGTGTGTGAGACAGAGAGAGATGGAGAGAGTGAGAGAGAAAGCGAGAGTGATGTGTGAGTGAATGCATGTAAGTAAGCAGAGGAGACTACCTGTGAGAGAAATCTAGGAAGAGTGAGAATGAATCTGTGTATGAAAGCAGCTGGAGACTGTGACAGATTGAGAAAGAGGGTGAGACAGATCTTGTGTGAGTGAATGTCTGTATGACAGCAGTTGAGACTATGTGTGTATATGTATGTGTGTGAAAGCAGAAGAGGCTGTGTATGCATGATTGGGGGAGACAATGGGCTGTATGTAAAATTGTGTTTCTCTTTCTTATTATTTGCTAAGCATTATATTATTTTTTATATATATTTGATGTAAAATGTTTCTTCCAACACCGTTAACATATACTACAGCAAGTACAAAACAGTAGGCAGTGGAACTATTTTACATTAAAAATGTATAAAAAAAATAATATAGTACTTAAAAAAATAAACAAGCAAGTAAAACACAACAATTTTATAGAGGGCCCATTGTCTAAGTGCAATAATGCCCTCCAGGGTGTGTGTTAATGTGTAATTAACTCCCTTCCAGGGGTGTAGCAGCCCGATACTGCATTATTCCTTTTTTTTTTACAGTAGCTTCAGTTCTAGATTTAACTAAAAACTCTACTACAGCAGGTTTTTCACATAGGATTCCCTTATTCCTTTCTCTTTACCTATACTCTGATATCAGTCCCTGATAGGGAAAGCTGTCTCTAGCCTGCATTCCATATGTCTTCTTGGCCTCTTCCCATTCTATTACCTTTTCTTCTCTAGTTATTTGCACACAATACATTGGTTTCTTTGCCAGTTTTCTCCAGTAAATTCCAGTCCCGTCTTGTCTATTCTCTGTACCCCTAATTTCAGTCAAACTTATCGGCAGAATCTAATTTCTCTATTCCAGTGGTGGCTTAGTTCTTAGAATACTTTCTGCAACTTTGTGAATATAATATCCTGTATGGCTGTTGTTATTCTCTTTCTTGAATCCCCCCCCCCACATCTTCAGCATCATCTTCCTCTACCACCCCTTATAGGTTACTGCTTGTGTTATATATAGGAAACTTAACTGTGTAGCTCTAGAACATTTCTTCAAATCAAGTAATCTTAAACCACCTTGTTCTATTGGAAGGATCAACTTTTCCTTCTTGATCCGTGCAGCCTTCCCCTCCCAGATAAAACCTTTCAGCTGTTTATTAATTACTATCCACAGAAGCAGCGGTGGTGCAGCAGTAGCGTTGTTGCCTCACAGCAAGAGGTTCTTCCATTCGATTCTCGGCTGGAGCGCCTTCTGTGTGGAGTTTGCATGACCTCCCTGAGGTCAAGTGGCATTTGAAAAACATGTGTAGAATGGGTGTGCCTTCGTTGAAGGTTGGGTGTCGAGCTGGCACCTCGGCACCGTAAAAATCTACTGCCAATTATTAGCAGACCGGAGTTCTGCTGTGGCAACCCCTAACCAGGAAAAGCCGAAAGAAGAACATTATTTACTATCCACAAGTTTTTCTCTAGTCGATAAAAATATGCCTGACCTGTATACAAGACTAAAAGGACTAAAAACATTTTCACTGTTTGTATATTGCTATCCACATCCATAAACAAGAGCTTCCAGTTTCTCAGTATTTGTATTATATTTTGTTTAGTCTCTTCCCACATATCCTTACCTGCCATAACAGAATCCTTTTTTACCAATACTAAATACTAAATGCTTCATTTTATAGTATCCCCATAAGTACAAAAATTGCTGGACCAATTCATGTGTGGTTACACAGTTTACAGCTTTTATTACCCCCTCCCCAATATTTGAAATTATCTGAGAATGTTCCACAGCACTGAGATGTCCTTTTCTGTTTTTATCAGGTACAAAACAATATCAGTTACAAACAAAAACAACTTTTCTTGATTACCATACCAGTTATATCCTTGAATTTCTGAGTCCCTTATTTTATTTGCCAATGGCTCTAAATATAATACAAATAACAAAGGATCCAAAATAAAAGCGAACCACAACCTTAAAACAACCAATAAATAAATAATAAAAGGTTGTAGGAAAGTCATCAGGACGACCACGGCAGGAAATAACAGTTTATTCAAACCACAGCAATATTTGTGGCCTTTTGCTGTGCTGTGGTTTGAATAAAATGTTATTTCCTGCCGTGGTCATCCTGGTGACTTTCCTACAACTTTTTATTATTTATTTATTACAAATAACAAAGGAAAAAGACGAAACCACTTCTTGGTTCTTCTATTCACCCACAACTTACCAAAGAGGAACCCTCTCACTTTAATTTTTCATATAGCCTCCTAATTAATGTTATTATTGTATCAGGGAATGCAAATGCTTCCATTGCCCTACTTATAAAATTCCAGCTGCTGAATGCTTTCTCCCCATCGAGACTCACCACCAACAGTTGTATTTTCTTAAGTTTTGCTTACCTCCAGATCATCATTGTTCTTTTAATGTTGTCAAATGTTTGCCTTCTGTCCACAGACCTTGCTGATCCATATCTATAAATTTTGGCAACACTTTTGTCATTCTTTTAGTTATTATAAACATAAACACTTTATAATCATGGTTTAAAATTGAAATGGGCCTATATGAAAATGCGTCTGATGAGTTTTTATCATCTTTCTTTAGGTATTACAGGCAACATTGCTTTCATCCAGGATGTCGATGCCTCCCTTCCTTTTAAGATACTGTTAAATAAAACCTTCCAGATCTTTATCACTTTCTTCCCTCTTAGCTTCCAAACTACTTCCACAAGAAAACCATCTATTCCTGGAGATATTCCTGCAGATTGCTTCTACAGCATTATTTTTTATCTCATCTCCTCCTGTCTTAACTATTAACTGTTAATTGATGAGCCTCATCTACCCCTGACCCTGGCATACTTAACTCTTCCATAAATGTTTCCATTTATACATCTTCTTGATTTCCACATTCCTCTGCTTTATGCAAATTTTCATAAAATTTCCAAAAATATCTTTAATTTCTCTACAGGAGCCCTAGTTAGTTTTCTTGTTATAGGCTTCCTAAGTTTGGCAACAACCCTTTCTGCCTTCCGTTGCCTAAGTCATTGTGCTAAGGCATTTTATGCTCAGAAGTAATTATCAGATAGTTGCTTAAGAGCACTCTTTCTAAACTATTGCATATTATCCAGATACAGTTGTACCTGTTCATTTTCTGTGAGATTGCCCTTATTCCACATAATAATAATAATATTTTAATCATTGTCAGCCCCTCTAAATAATTCTTGGTAAATCTTAACCATATCTCTTTTTTGTTATTTCTACCCTATTTTTAACTCCCATTTTATTTTATCCTACTGACTAGCTAGAACTTCTAAAGATAATTCTTTCTTCCCTAATAGTTCTTGAAAAATGTCCACTACCCATTCCTTAAATTTCTCTCTTTTTAACAGGTAGGTGCAGAAGTCCCAGTGTCTCATTTTTACTTTATCCCTCTACATTTTCATATTAGTTGTTATTGGTATATGATCTGAAATAGTTATTGAATGTGTGCCAAAGCTCTCAATTAAATTCACATGTTCCTGTGAAATATAATTTGTGTCTAGTCTAGCCCAGTTATTGCACCTTGGGGAATAATATGTAAATTCTCTGAGTTCCTACTAATGAATTCACATCTTTCATAACAATACTTTTTTCAAAAATGTCTTCAGAAATCTACCCTCTTTTGTTATATTTTCCCTTCTAGGTCTCCCAGATACATCTCCACTATTACAAATCAAGCTCTAGTCCCCACCTATAAGTAATATTCCCTGCTGAAAGCTGATTATTTCTCCCCAGCTGTTCTTAAGCTCCATAATATCAATGTTAGGTGGCGTATAAATACATGTTAGCATAATCCTTCTGTCTTGCCGGTACCTCCTTGCTATCACAGATCTACCATTACTATCCTTCTTCTCTTCTATCATTATTGGAGCCCCTCTGGAATTAGTAAACGTATTCATGTTTTCCTTTACCCATGATATTCTGTTCAACATCCATCTTTAAATCCTTTCCTTATCAAATGTACATGTTCACTTCTATCCAATGTGTCTCCTGTAGCATTGCTATTTGCACGCTGCTTTAGTTAGCATAATTCAATACTCTTACCTTTTTGTCTATAACTGTGACACTATTTGTGTTCCAAAATAATATTAGTGTCACCATTATGATAAAAATTATTATTCCCACTTATTATATATGACAACTTTTTAAATGTTTGTCTCCAGCTTTTGTGTTACATGCACCCACTAATGCTTGACAGGTTGATCTCTTAACAGTTGTTTCTTGTCATCTCCATTTGAAACTGTGTCACATTTTATAAAACGTTTTGCTTTAATCAAAACCCTCAAAGCAAAACACCCCCAGAACACCCACAGAATTTATTAACTTAAAACAAACACATAATACTATGTACATTTTCAAATAATGAAGCTTAACCCTCCTGAAAAGAACAATTTCTCCAGCTCCACAGCTCCACACACAGGTATTACTTAGCCTAACTTAAGATTATCCATGCTAAGAAACGCGTTACAGCCATTGCTCCTGCTTACACTAATTGCTGTCTGTTCTTGTTTTACCTTCATTCATCTCCCAGATGTAAAAAACAGCTTATATGCTTTCAGAAAACATTAAATGTTAGCCTTGAACAAGTGTTCTGGCTTCGCCCTGTAGTCAGCTTGTCTCCAGGGAAAAACAGGTATCAAATGTATAGCTCTGTAAACCTCTTAGCTTACACTGAATATTTGCCATAGGAACACTTTCCATTACATTCAATGTCTTTTTAGTTACTTGTTTACACAAAAACTTATTTTTAAATTAAACCAAAGGTATTAATCCAGATATTCATCTATGCAAAAGTAAGAGAGAACATATCAACTCTACATTTATTATAATGTGTGCACCTTTATGCCTACATTTTTAAAGCTATAAAAGAAGAAAATAAACACTTGTTTACTTTAGTATCTTTATCATAAACAACAACTGAAACTCCTTTAATACATATCATGCAATTTGTATCATGAATTGTCCCATACAAATAGTGTTAAGAGCAACAGTTGCTTTACTTAAACTTACTTTTTTTCTTTTTTTTTTTCCTTTCCTTCTTCCCCTCAGTCTTCTCCCAAACATTTATGACATGAAGTGGGGTATGTGCATTTCAGTCCTGCACAAATTTAATAAAGTCAACAAAAGTCCAGTCTTTCCACTTATTCATCTCAATCTCCCAACCCCATGTTCCTGTTCAAGTCCAAGGTACTCCCAATTCTTCAAGTCAGCTCTCATGCTTTTTCTATCTCTCAAGATTTGTCTTTGGAACGTTGGAAAAGGTTTCACTGGTAAAATCTCTCTATAAGCTTTATGAATGAGAAGCAATGCTCCCTGCTGTCTCTTTTTTGGACAAACTTTTGTGCTTCCTCATTAGTCTGTTCTGCATCAAAAAATGGCTTTGATCCACCAGGAAAAGATAATCTGAAGAGAGCTGGGTACCGCAGCTTGAATCTCACACCTGCCTCTTGACATTCCACGATTCCTGGGATAAATATGTTTCTCTTCTGCCTGGTGTATAGTGAATAATCATTTACCACAAACACACTACCTTCTCCACTTTTTAATAATTTGTTCTTTTGCTACAGTTTTGTCAGCATCAATTATTTCTGCTGGTATTATTTCATATTTACTAATAAATGTTTTGGTTGTTTTTTATGGCCTGTCTTGCAGCACATACATGATGTGCCCTTTCAATTAACAAATCCTGCCACAGAATACCAGTCCTGTTGCTTCTTTGTGCTCTCATAAAATGAATACAGTCTATTCCTTCCAGTTACTCTGGTACAGCAGAAAATACCAGATTTTCCCTGTGTACTCTGTCCTGTAACTCTACCATTTTTGAAACAGCTCTTCAGCTGGCCTTTTCTTCATTTTGATCTCTGATTTTTGTATTTTTTATCATTTCATCTGAATAGCTGATTAAAGCTTCTGCAATTTTTTTTCCAGTCTTTTGTTATTTGAGTTGATATATTTCTTCGATGTTTCATTTATTTCAATCAGCTCTGAGCACATTTGATTTATCTTTCTTCTAGATTTCTGGAAGTCATATATTGCACAAAAGTTGGAGATCGAACTGCTTTTTGCTGAATAGTTGCAAGATTGTTCACAGTCAGTGTTTCCTCTTCACCTTTTCTAGTTGATTTTCTTTCAGGCTGTCTAAGTTTGTTCTTTGTGGGCATCCAGACAGTGTACTTAGTAGCTAGTAAATGAATTTATTAAAACTTGCAGAGTCTGTGGCCCCTATCTCTCAGTATCTTTTTTTTACACTGGGAGAGCTGAAATCAAGCTGTTGTTCGGTGTGCAGCATTCTTGGAATTCCAACAGCTTCAATCATTTTATTTAAAATGCCCAATATGTGTCCTGATACTCTAATGTTATAATGTCTTAGCCAGTTAATCATTCTCTTTATTTAGTTTTTCCTAACGTCACTATGTTATTCTGTTTGCATGTCTTTGTCAGTAAGTCACCATTTTTAATTTCCTATAACAGTTACAGTAAACTGACTGCATTACTTATTCATCATACATGTTACTAATGCCTGTTATTGTCTTAATATTGTCTTTACTAGTGCTTTTCTTCCTGAGCCTCTATTAAAAATGGGTACAATTGTTCAATCAGACTTTCCCAGTAAACAAATGTCAATAAATAAATAATTATAGGAAACTCTTCCTCAGAAATAAACATGACTTCCTGAAATCAGATTTTGTAGCTTCTTGCAAAACGTTCAGCAGAGAGCAGTTCCCTATGTATTACAAAAACCTCAGTGCCACAGTGTCAAGTTAAACTGTGACGCAGCAGACGCAGAACACTGCCTGATGTAATAAGGTCAAATCATCTCTAGGGGAGGGGTCAGAAACCTTTTTACAAACTGAGCTGAGAGGGAGACCCATTTTTTTTCCTGGCCACATTGGAGCCACAAAAACAAACATTACCTGCTATTCTCTTGCCTTTCCTAAGACTTTCATACTGAATGGAGTGGGAGAATCCCATACAGAAGACAGTCCTAGCCACTGGCATTATAATTATTTCTGCCAATGGTGTATTTCCTTCAAAAATATATAAATAGGTCATAATGGGGGAACTGATGTCATTAATGCAGATATTTCTCAGTTTAGCTGTCATTTATAATATATTACCACAGCCTGAATTCTGCTTACCTGTTAAATAAATTACTAACAAACAGGTTTCAAAACTAAGCACCCAAACTTGAACAATCCAAAGAATGGTTTCAAACTAGGTTCCACCACCAAATGAATTTGTTTGCCACTTAGAGGTAAATTCCTTATCAAAGCGGTGGCACCAGACCCACCCCCCAAAGCTCTATACCTTAATATCCCTCCTCCTGTCCTTTGATACTTCCTAAAGGTCAATCTCTTTCAGATGAGACAGAGAAGGAAGACCTCTGAACTTGACTTCTTTTATTAAAGAAAAGGAACCTTCTGTCATGTCTACTGAGGATGAAGGACCCTGATATGATATTTAAAAGGCTACACAAGCTCTCAATCATTTTCCTCAATTCCATTAACTACAACATTCTTTGCTTCCCCAAAAAACATCTCTGCCTGAATGCAGAGGTTCCTAATCTTTGTAATCTAATTTTCACAGTAAGATGTGTTGAATCATAACTAAGTGTGACTCTGGGCCATCATTGAAAATACAGCAGACTTACTGAAGTAGGAAAATTGTAAGTCCATAAGCACATTCTTATATAGGAAGAAACATCTCAGTGGCTGTGTTTAGCAAATCCAAAACCTTTTTGTTTTCATCACCTGATGACAAATCCGCTAGCATGACAGTTTCCTATACAATAACATTATTCAGATGCAGTGTCACAAATAACAGAATGTTTAGGGTTCAGACCTCCCATTCTTTACTAGGAATTTTTATTTATTTATTTAATTATTTGTTATCCGTATGAGAGGGCTGTTACAGTACAGAACCCTTGCCAGCCACAATCCAGGCCAAATAGATATGCCCACATTATGAAGTTGCATAATGCAAGGACGAACATGCAAATGAAATATCAAGGATATGAATATCCAGAGAGCAAAAAGGAGACATGTACTACAAATAATTACAATAATGAAAAATAAAAAATAATAAAATATACATATATACAGGTTTTCTGAGCAATACACCTCCATGCTTTATAGTGCCAAACATGTCCAATGCAGAAAGATATAATAAAGCTGGAGAATATGAAAGCGAATGTAAGGTAAACCTGGTAAGGAATATGGAAGTTATGATAATATAAATATTGGCAGCTGAGCCTGACTGCAGAAATGGAAAGTTGAAGTGAGTTATTAATGCTTACCTCACTCCTGAAAGTAATTACATTAATACTCTTCATTAAGATAAAGTTTTACCTGACAAATATGCCCTTCTTATTAAGCATGGATGTTGCAATGTCTTTCTGTTGTATATTAGGCTAGACATGTTTAAGCTACACACAAGAATTCTTCAGATATAGTATAGTATAGTATTTTCTAGCCCAGAGAACCATCTAGAAGTAACATCAGACTTCTGAAGCATGGTATCTCTTAAACATTCAAAATGCTTCTACAGTGGGGTGGGGATGTGTAGTATCTCTTAAACATTCAAAATGCTTCTACAGTGGGGTGGGGATGTGTAGTATCTCTTAAACATTCAAAATGCTTCTACAGAGGGGTGGGGATGTGTAGTATCTCTTAGACATTCAAAATGCTTCTACAGTGGAATGGGGATGTAAAGCAAACACACAAAGAAAATACTAAGTGAATCCGAATAAGACCATATTTCTTTAGTTAAAGGAAAACTCCACTCTCTCCTACATTTTAACTCAATCCTTAGGTTTCTTTTCTCCCTACACCATGGGTCCAGTAATGTGTAGGTACAAGAAACCCACTTGTTCTTTTTAAAACTTTCATTTCCTTGTCTTGGAAACAAAGGAAAGGAAAGCTGATCTAATTAACCTTAACTTTTCACATACTTTGCAGAAGAATTAATCTCTGCCTACATGACATACCATAGGCACAGATAAATCTGTAGTTTACCCTGTCAGTTACTGTTGTCAACCTTAGATGGACAATTAATCCTGCTAATGTCAGAAACACAGCAGCTGTTATAAAAAGACAGAAAGCTGTAGAACTGTTTTCTACTGTTTTTATTGCATAGGGGAGAACTTAGCATTCCCCTTTCATAGCAAAACAAAACAATTGCATCAGTGCATTAAAACATTAAGAAAAGGAAATCAGATGCATTTAACTGTGTTTAACTGCACGTCTGACTGTGTGTGGAGAAAATAGATTATATGCATGTGTGTGCACTTCATGTCCTTTAAATAAAAACAAACCAAAATGGAAATTTTGTGTAACTGTACATGTGTGTCTACACATAAACACACACGTGCACACACACACACACACACACACACACACACACACACACACACGTGTGTGTGTGTGTGTGTGTGTGTGTGTGTGTGTGTGTGTGTGTGTGTACATAACACACATGTAAAAAGATGCACACAAATATATACACACACACAGATGGGCTATGTGCATGCATTTGTGTATTATTTAATTGCTATCATCTTAATCAGCCTACTTTCTCCTACTTACTTCATCTTTTCACTGCTCCTATTAGGGGTTGCCACAGTGGATCATTGGATCACATAATGAGTGGCAGTAGAGTTTTACAGTGTCGTGTTGCCAGCCCAGCACACAACCTTCCTCAGAAGACACACACATGCACACACTCACACGTAGAGCCAATTTAGAGTGTCCAATCCACCTGCAGTATGTTCTGGGAATGTGGGAGGACACCAGAGCACCCAGAGGAAACCCACGTGAACACAGGGAGGACATGCAGACTCCACACAGAAGGCACTCCAGCTGAGAATCAAACTGGAGAACCTCTTGCTGTGAGGCAGCAATGCTGAATGCTACACCATTGTGTTGTCCTTCTTTCTCTTTCTTTGTACATGTCCCAAATCTTTTTCAACATACTAGTTATTAGGCTTAACTGCAATGGTTTTTCCATTCCAGAATTTGTAGGTTTAGTATGTTTTCATACGATTTTAGGTCAATAAAAGTGAAGCAAATATAATTATTCCTCCCGTCTTTTCTTTTGTGAAGTCATAAAACATTCACTTGTTAATTCCTAATCATGTAGAGAACAGTAACTTCTTACAGCACTGAGCTATGCAAAATCAGTGCATACAATTAATTATATTTAATAAAGTTAACATTGTAGAGTTAATCATTATTAATGTATCTTCTTCTTCTTTCGGCTTTTCCAGGTTATGGGTCACCACAGCGGATCATCTGTCCACTCATGATTGGCAGTGGAGTTTTACAGTGTTGAGTTGCCAGCCCGGCACCCAAACTTCCACAGAAGGCCCACACATGCACATACACACACACCTAGGGCCAATTTAGAGTGTCCAATGCCCCTACTGCATGTCTTTGGGATGTGGGAGGAAACCGAAGCACCTGGAGGAAACCCACGTGGCCACAGGGAGGACATGCAGACTCTTCACAGAAGGCACCCCAGCCAAGAATCAAACCGGAAAACCTCTTGCTGCGAGGCGGCAATGCTAACCGCTGCACCACCATGGCCGCCCAATCATTATTAATGTATACAATCTAGTAAATGTTTAATGTTTTACTTATTCACTGTCACGCATTGGCTATGTGTTGCATATGCAATCTTTGTTAATGTCTTTATGTATTTTTTCTTTGTATTGTTATATTTATTTGCTGGGTTTTGCTATATTTATTTTATTTTAGCATAAAATTGCTTGGTATTTATTACGTTTTATTAATTGTTTATAGTGTTTTATGCTATTGTAGCTTTAAGGTTTAATTAATTGCAGCACGTGATTTAATTTTAATGAGCATTTAAATGTTTTGTGGAGTTATGAACTTTATCTGAAGTTCCACATGGTATTGGAATGAAAGAGCATATCAACATTTGTGAATAAAGTTGAACTTTT
The DNA here is from genome assembly GCF_019279795.1 of Protopterus annectens. Lineage (NCBI taxonomy): Eukaryota > Metazoa > Chordata > Ceratodontiformes > Protopteridae > Protopterus > Protopterus annectens. Next base: position 818,471,969 of record NC_056734.1, on the reverse strand, counting down.
TGTGGACTGATCTGAGAGGACTGGCTTCCTATTTTTTGTGTGGTACTTTGTCAGTTTGGAGTTTTATTTATGATTCATATAAAGAGGATTTGAAATGTATTCTGGGAAGAAGGAATGAAAGCAAGAAAACAAGATCACATTACCAAGGCAGGCCGCATCTTCTGTCATTTTGTGGGAAACACATTACAATTTTAAAAGATACACTTGGAGTGATTTTGAGGCATTAAAATAGGTCAGAAAACAAAGATACAGAGAAAAAAAAAACATGTTTTTTTGAGTTCTAAGGTATAGTTTTCCTTTAAACACCAGCATGTATGTCTACAGCGATGGGTGAAAATGAGCATTTGTCCATGTTCATTAACACAAGTAGACATGAGCACCTGTATTACTTTATGTAGCTGAGCAGTTCTCTGAATAACTCCACCGCATAAATGCCTTACTACAGGCAGTTCTGGTGTGAGGGGAGAGCACATGGCTAATTAGTATATTTTTCTCCCTCAAAATATCTCATTAGCATTTAGCATGGTTGCAGGGTCAGCCAACCTCATGCCTTCATGCTAAAACACCACTGTAGGGCTCTGAATAAAAATGATTACTCGTGTACACCTCACAGTAACCTTTCTGAATCAGCCCTTTAGTTTGAAGCCATGCTTGTTCTATTTCTGATGAGGGACATATTGTGTAAAGAAATCTCATAATGTGGAAACCTGAATGTCATTTGGATATTAGAAATCATAGTCAATGAAATGGGACTGGGTTTGTGGATTTACATAGCATTTTCCCTTGATGTTTAGCTAAAGTGCATAGCAGTATTTTAGAGTTGTTGTTGTTGTTGTATCTTTCGGCTTTTCCTGGTTAGGGGTTGCCACAGATTTTTACGTGCCGAGTTGCCAGCCCTGACGCACAACCTTCAACGAAGGTACGCCCATTCACGCATGTCTCCACACAGAAGACGCTCTAACTGAGAATCGAACAGGACAACGTCTTACTGTGAGCCGACAACGCTACCGCAGCACCACCACCGCAGTACTTTCATTTATTTTGTGGTGAATGCCACTACTTTTAATGTTCATGTTATGTTTTATAAGTAGTGTGAATTTATTTTTCTGGCAGCAGAGCACAGCAAAGCAGTGTGGGGAAGGGGTGTTTGGCTATGTAACTGTGTAGGCACTTTATTTCAGGCCGAGGCGCTAAGTGTGTATCAAATGCTCCTACTTTTGTAGCTGTGGTGGTCATCTTTGTAGTATTTGGAACTTTATTTTTATTCACCTGTTTCTAGTTATGTCCAACATTGTTGGTTTGAGTTGACTGATTTTGTTTTAAAGCTGTTTTATTACACGACACGAAGCCTTTCAGATGAATTCCCTTTATGTCGTGACAGACTGGAAGAAAATCTTTATCAGGTCTGGTAACCTACAGCTGTATTTCAGATGTTTTTTCTTTCTCTTTAAGGAGAAGGAGAAGAGTGTATTTCTTGTTCAAGAGGAGTTTAGTTCTGTAGAAGTTTTGCGATTTTTGCAGCAGATTTTTCTTTGCCACTAAGAATTCTGCACATAAGATTATTATTGGTTGTGCTGCACTATAGAAATTTGATCTTTTATTGCTTGTCTTGCAGACAGTTTGCTATATCATAGAGATACGCCAATATGCAGACTTTACAAACAAAATGGCTATTAAGAAGTACACAGCTGGATATCAGAGCTACTCCTCCATCTTGTTGCCTGGTCTAAGAGACTTGTAAAAGCGGGGGAGATAATGCATTTTCTGACTTGTGTCCCTCAGTGACCAGATTAGATCTTTATGGCAGTTAACTAGTAATATCAAACTTAACAATCAATGCTTCACTAATTGATTACAATCACCCAAAAAGATGAACCTGCTGTTTCAAAGCCAGGGTTTTCAAGTGTATCAGAAAAGAAAAGAAAAGAAGCCAAGGGGGGAGCATGGTTTGTATGCAACACCAGCAATAAGTTTGATGTGTCCATGAAGTTGGATAGTATATTAGTTAGGACAATACTGACCCTGAGATGGACTGGCATACAATTTTAAAACTACTCATTTTTAACAAGAACTTTAAGTCCCACTTTTCATACTTCCTCATATTTTTCAGTGACAGCTTAAGCCAGACCTCAACAAAGAAATCAGGCATTTCAAAGTTTAACCAAGCTTCAAGGACATCCATCATGTTGGTAAGACAATCAACGTTAGCTGCATTGAGTTGCAAAGAGTTTGAGCACTGAATGGGACTCAGAAAACTCCAGATGAAGGCACAGACCTGGATACTGGAGAGGCTCTTTGTGAGAGATTATTTTTGCGTAGAGACCTTGCAGTAGACCCCCCCCCCACACACAATCTTTCCTGCTGAGCAAAGGGCAACTCAGTTACACTCCAAGCAACGTTCTCACACTTACATTCCACAACCTACTATACACACCCACTACATGGGCTAATCCAAGTCAAACTAGCCCACTAGTTAAGCAAAAGTCATAAGTCTAGCTAGACCAATTCCTTCCCAAATACCACATTCAGAAAGATCCTGCCAGAATGGATTGCAGTTCCCCATCATTTCTCCTGCCAGCTTGATTGATATTCTTGAGGCAATGTAGCAATTTCTTCATGTATACTGACAACCATTTATTCCTAAAGCAAGCTAACACCCTATGTGAGACATGCAAATAGATTGTGGAATTGGAGTCAATTCTCTCACATAAAAACAAACTAGACATCAAACAGGTTGTCAGCACACACACTTCACCACTCACACAAACCTCACCTCTCACACTAAATAAGGTCACAACACATAAACCCACATATGTGGAGATACTTACTGAAAGCCTACCAAAAGAACAGAGATCTCCCAAATGCACACCCCCCACACTCACCACTAAGCAAAAAGAAACCACTACACGTATCAAGAAACACACCCATGTCTTAACAAATAGGCCCCTAAGGTAAAACACATCAAATGTCTTGGTCATAGGCGACTCTGTAGTCAGACACATAGATGTCCCCCTCACCAAATTGGACAAGGAGAAGGTCACTGTCAGCTGCCTATCAGGTGCCAAGATCCAACAAATCACACATGTACTCAAGTCACTCAACTAAAAGTACCATTATGACCCTGCCATAGTCTATGTTTGAGTGAATGACTTGAGATGTACCTCTCTGAACTATATGAAGAGAGACATGGCGGAACTCTCTGATTATGTGTCCCAGACAGGTATGTCCCTAGCCCTAAGCAGTATCCTTACCTCACCCAGGATGATGCCACAATATAAACAAAAAAATTATTGACAACAATTGGCTTAGCTTCTGGTGTCAGTCCAGGGGGATCTGTAGCTCACCTTCTCCATAGTGCCTTTTTTAGGCAATGTCAAAACAACAAATTTTCCAATGTAACAAAATCTAATCAAGACAAACTCAGGGTCGTGATGCTTAATGCTAGGATTTTAAACATGAAATTGCACTCCCTGGAAGCTCTCCTCACCTTGGAGGATGCTGATGTCTATGCAGTTATCGAGACATGGTTCAAGACCACTGACAGTACCCCGATTGTGCAAGGCTACAATGCTTTCCACACATTCAGACCTCAAAATGAGCATGAAGGAACCAAAGCTTGAGGTGTATCCATTTCATTAAAACCAAATACACTTCAAGACTGGTCAAACAGCATGACTTTCTCAAACTATTCCATGTCCAATTACCTATTGGGAAAGTACCACACCACATCATTGCTAGCTTTAGATCCCTCACCATGAACCAAGATAAGCATGCCACCTACCTCATTTTTCTGAAATCCCTTGCCATATAGCCCAACACCTTGGTCTTGGGAGATTTCAACTATCCTTTCATAGACTGGGGGACATACACAAGGCACAAGCAAAAACGCAGTCACCCAGAAGTTCCTGGACTTTGTTAACACAAATGCTCTGAAACAGATAGCCTGAGACCCCACTAGGGGCTCTAATGTTCTGGACATAGTACTCACCAACATGGGGGAATCATTGTACTTCCCCATGTGTGATGCCTTTCCTGGTTAGGTCAGGCCACAAATCAGTGCTGTTTGAAGTAACTACTGGAACTGACACACTCACAGGAACAAACATTATAAAAAACTTTACCAAAGCTAACTACAGCCTACTAAGCGATGGTATAAAAAGCTTCATACCACCTGCAATCGCAAACATCAGTGATCACTATGCAGAAGTGTATGAAAATATCCTGTACAAACACTTAAATGACTGCATAAAGTGTGCTGTACCGGACCAGATCAAAAAAAGGTCTTCTTAAAGGAGGAACCAGGTTTAAAAGAAGGCAGGATTTGAAAGAGATATGTAATGGTTGACAAGCAATGACTGGATATGTTAAAAGTGATGTATAATGTTTGCAGCTACAGTTGTGTCGCATGGTTTGGAATGTATTTGCAACAGAGATTGTGTCACTATATTGTCATTTATATAAATGTAACATGACCAGTGTTATACATGATAATTTAATAAAGATGTTTCTTGTTTAAAAAAAAAAACAGGCCTTACAGTGGTGGACTTCAAGTATAAACATGTTATATAACAAGAGGAAGAAAATGTTGTCCAAAAACAAGAGGGATATCACTTTGCAGAGGAAGAGTTCCCTCCTAAGCCTAAACAAGAAAATTGAAAATCTTGTAAAGTCTTCTAAAGTAAATTACAAAGCTAAAATCACATCCGTAGCCAAGGATAATCATAAGGCATACTTTAACTACATCTGAAGTCTAAAAGGGAATGCCCAGCTATGTGCCAAAATGGTTGTAGATGGGATCACTCATACTACCCTAGAAGATATCGCCAACCTGCTAGCTGACAGATTCAGCATAAATTTCACCTCCCCATCCCCAACTACCATATTCCAGAGTATACCTGAAACCAGCCCTCTGCCTAGTATCTCTAGAGAACAGATCATCTCTGTGCTCACCAAGGCCAAAAACATGGCCTCAGTGGGACCAGATAATGTCCCAGGTTGTTTACTAAACAATCTAAAATAAGATCTAGTCCACCCACTCGGAGTTCTCTTTAATCATAGCTTGAGAACTGGCTATCTTCCTGTAGAATGGAGAACAGTAACAGTAATTCCCCTGAACAAAGGGGGGGACCATCAACTGACCTTGGAAACTACAGACCCATAAGTCTAACCAGCCTTATATGCAAGGCCACGGAAAGAATTATCATGGAGCGTATCAACAAGGACATAGGGTAGATCATGCTTATTAAACCTGGTAGAATTCTTTGAGAATGTCACCAAAGTCATGGATGAAATTAAGACAATGCACACAGCCTATCTCGACCCTGCCAAGGCTTTCAACACAATATCCCACTCTGGCATCGTTGAGAAACTCTCCTAGCTGGAGATTAACCCCTACATTACCAGATGGGTAGCTGATTGGCTCACCAACAGAACACACTCTGTCAAAATTGATGACTCCACCTCCACCAGTAGACTTGTCACTAGTGGAGTACCACAGGAGTCTGTGCTGGGCCCCTTACTGTTTGGCATCTATTTCTCAGACGTCCAGGCCAAAGTAGACAGCTCACCAAGTTTGCAAACTGGGAGCAGTCATTGAGTCCCCCAGTGATGTCAACATATTACAAGAAGGGCTTACACAAACAAATAAATGGAGCAAAAGCCATGGTCTAAAACTAAATGAAAAAATGCATTATTATTCCCTTTGGAAAAACAGAATTCCCTACAAATTACAATTCTGACAGTGCCCCCCTGAGTTCCAACCAAGTGGTGTGAGACTTAGAAGCACAGGTTGATAGCAATCTTAACTTCAACCACCAAGTTTCCAAAGTGGTAAAGAAAGCCTTCTATGTAGCGCAATTCACAATCAAGGGCATAGCCTCCAGGTCAAGGGATGTTATAACTCCACTGTACTCAAACCTCATCAGACCACTCTAATATAGTATAATGCACCCTTTTGCCTGTACCTCACCATACACCTGCAACAGCTGGAAAGACCTCAGAGGTTTCTCACTAAGAAAATCTAGGGAAGCCAAACCATGTCCTATGTGGAAAGGCTGAAAGACCTATCACTTTACTCTGTATCTTATAGGCTGCTGACAGGCAACTTGTGCTTGGCCTATAGGGCAATCTCCGACCATGCCCTAATGGAAATACTGCACATCCATAAATCAAATGGCAAAAATTTCTCACTCTAGGGATCTCAACCTAGCATGTGACATTAACAGAACATGCTGGAGAGACAAATATCTCTCTCAGAGACAGCCACTTCTCTGGAACAGACTTCCTCTTCACGTAAAACAGATCTCCTCACTGACCCCATTCAAATGCAGCTTAGATAATTGGATGAGTGAGTGCAAATTTGCCCCTGTGGTGTAACTCATGTTCTTCATGGACAGGGGTAGGCAGTGTTGATCACAGAACTGCTCTGTTCATAAATTTGTTCTGCAAACTACCCAAAAAGAACAAATGGGGACACTTGGGATTAACATGGCTAGGCTTGTAAAAGCTCTAGGACCACTAGCCTAGTAACCTCCTATGAACCTATAAGCAAGGTTCTGATTTCTGCTACTGCTAGAGCACTATTTAGCAATGGCTGGGGGTGAGGTTCCCATCATGTATGTGATAACAATATTAGGTGGGAGGGGCAGATATTCAGCTGGCCCACAAACGGTAGGGTGATGGAATGCACATACAGCATTATTGCATGCTTATTATACCATATTAAGGGCATTTTCACCCTTTTGAATCTGTCATTCTCTTGCATAAAGAAAATTCTACTCCCAGGGTACCATATTTCATTTCATTCCCTGTTAGAAAGAGAGGTGTGCAAAGGGTAAGAACCAGCAGTAGAGGTGGAAGGGGAAAATGCATTAAAAAAGGACAACTGATCAACTGATGTTGACTTTTCACACCATGAAGGAAGAGCTGTGATTTTAAAGGATAAGTGGAAAGAAAATATAGAGCTGATCCACATTGGGGTCACAGATTTGGCTCAATATTACCTGCAACAGTAAGTTTTATGAAATGGTGTTAGATTACATACTTAAGTTTCTTCAGAAGTTTGGAGGATAATACGAGAAGAAATGCACTGATAGATGATTTCAGGTAGGAGCTCATGTGTTGCACAATAGAAAATGCAGTCCCACCATCAGACATGAATAGACATAATACAATAGTCTTGCCTACTCAAGAGAAATATTCAGGATTGGTGTAGTTTATGCAACATTCCTGTGACACATACTCCCTAAAGAAATCCATGTGGAGAGAAAGGAGAAATGAAGGAAGATAAGGGTAAAGCAAATAAGTACAAAACTGGCAAAAATGTACTTCATAGGGAGCCAATGAGGCAAAAAAAACTTGGTGTATTAACTTACCAAAGGGAGAATATAGAGACACAAACCAAAGAAAGAGTATAGAATTAATGGAGGGTGGGGTGGGATGAACACCATACTTGAGTGAATACCATTAATGCTTTTATCTCAGCTAATAAAATATTATATGTATAATATAAAGAGAGCAACTCCCTCTTTAAGCTTAAATGTGAATCAGCTATTAAGTAAGTCAATCTGGAGTGACTTATCAGATTTAACCTGGACACCATATACAGCTTGGAGGCTATTTTTCTCAGGCTACCAACCCTAACCCTATCCCACACTACACCACTCCCTGCTAAGTCTTAATAGTTCCTTCCGATCACAAAAGCTTAAACATAAAGGAAAATTGTCCCATGCTGCCTTTCCAGAATTCAATGCTGGCGATAAGGTGCAAGTTGAAATTAAGGGTAATCCGAAGTCTTGTTGCCCAAGACTTTTATAAAGGAAATAATGGAATTTCAAGGGAGGCCATACTAAAATTATTCTCATCTGGCTCTGATTGATCTTACCCTCATCAGTGGAGATACTTCGCCATTTCACAATGAAGCAAGTTTTTCTTCCCACTGCAGTCATTTTATCTCCTTCTCCTCCAGTTAGATCACTTATGCTGAAAGCTCATAGGTTTCTTACAATAGCGCTTGAATAAACTGTAAGTGTGTATGTTGTCTTAAGGTGTGACCTCTGTTCTCCCTATTTTGGTATTATGGGCACTGGGCCCTCATTCACCATCATGGTTTACTTAGTACCAAAGGTACCATCCACTATTTAGTAATACTAGCATAGGTTGATAGAGGCCCAGAAGACCATTAAAGAGTCTAATTAGCCTTTGGACTTTGCATTTCAAAGTCCATAGAAATCTCCTTACATTACACAGTTGTTCAAACAATCAAGTGCAATTTTTTACTGTTAACACCTTTAGTCAGGTCAAGGTGATATTGGACTAATTCTCCTCCTAAAACTCTATCCTAGGGCAACAAAATCAAGACTTTCATCTACTAGCACAGAGGCCTTTTAAACTGCATTGTTCTTTTTACTTATTTCTCTCAGTGGATTTGTGGCTGTTTAAGTTCGTTCACTAATTGTTTTCTCTCTGTCTCTTTGTCACGTTTTCAACCTGCTTTGTTCACCTTTGGTAACATTCAGGCTCAGTCCACTCCCTACCCTATGCCCAATTTCTACCCACCCCCTCTTACTCTACCTTTATACTTCCATGGCACCACCCACATATTCCTCAAACCAATACCAACAGTTCCCTCCAAAAGAAAAACAATCAATAGAATTACTTCCAGTAGTAACACCCACTCTAGTTTACCACCCAAGACTGTCTCATAAACTGTCTTAATCCTTGCCTTCTATAACTATCAAATTACATTTCTACAGCCAAGCCAGTGCCCTCATAACATTTTCTAATCCTAATTTACAACAAAGATAAAACCCAAATTAAATAAAAGTCCCCTAACTCAGATTATTTTACTATTCCTAATCACTCTACTAGCCTTCATCACCAATTAGCAAATCCACCTCCTTCAAATACTTAGGACTTCAAACAATCCTCACAAAGAATATAAAACTGTACCCAGCCTGTCTTTCTCCATAACTCCCTAGCTCTACAAACAAACCACATTTGATTTATCTATAAATATCTCAAAACTAAGAATTCCACTTTACAATCAAATACCAAACCAAGACCAAAATATAACTGGCAACATTCTTCATTCTGTAAAATACCAATTCAAAAAATTAGTGGAGATGTTCGCCCCAACTTAGGCCCAACTGTTCATAAAACCATCACTTTCATCACCAAATAAAACAGTCACCTAATACATTTCAACAAAAACCAGAACCAACCTCACTTGACTGAATATGAACCTAAGAAGTATGTGCAATAAATCCATGACATACATGCCTGCCTTGCCCCATACCCTCCTGATGTAGTCACAGTTAAGTTACCAAAACCTGGTTAAGAAAGAAACAAAAGATAATGAGCTCCCCCTGTCCAAGGATACCAAATACCCAGACATGGCAGACAAAACAAGTGTGCTGGTGGGGCAGCAATCATCTATAAAAATTCCCTACCTCCGTCATCTTACTTCCACAGGAAATACCCAAATTTAACAATGCTGAACTTCTAACAACACTCCTAAAAATCAACAATGGGAAAACTATGTTTAACAGCAAATTATATACCACCAGGGAATAACATTGATATTGTTCAAAGCATCCTTTATTGGATATCTCAATAAATTAACCATAAAACTATAATACTTGAGGACTTAAGTATAGACTGGTAACTCATAAATTCCACTACCCCCACTGAATCCATAGACTTGTACAACTTCAGACAATTAATAACCATACCTACTATAATCAATAGAACTTCAGGGAGACATTCAGTATTAGGCTGGATTCTTACAAACAAACCAGACAAGCTGACAAAAGTAGGCTGCCTCTCAGATAGCATGAGTGACCACATACCAATGTATGTCATTGGAACATACCATAACCTAGACAAACATATATATAATCAAATATAAAATACAACAAATTTCACCAAAGATATTTTCAATAAAACACTAAAATTATATAACTGGAATGTACTTAGAACAATGCCACTGGAAACTGCTGTAGAACATTTAATAACATATTCTTACAGACCTTAAAGAATCTAACAAGTCCAACCCCACACCATGGGTGACAAAATTAAAACAAATCATGATAAAAAGATAAAAAGGGATAAAGCCTGGAAAAAAATGGTATACAAATAGAACTCAAAATGCCTTCCAGCAATTTAGACATCTTAAAAACTTTGCAAAACTCCATGGCAAACAGGATAAGCAAACATACTATAACAACCTACAAGACAAACAAAAAACAACCCCAAATTCTTTGTCATCACTAAATAAACTACTCCACCCTGGCTAGACCACCACTTCCTCTCCAAAAACAGACAATATGATAGACTCTATCCCCACACAGTTTAATTCCTACATTATACAATCAATATTATCTCACTTAAACACTAATACGTCTTCCCTCCTCTTTCTACCCCTGTCCAATCAAAACCACCCACAGCTCTTCAAATTTAGTCCAGTACTCACCTCACTCATAATAAGTTACTCCTTAAACTAAAAACTACTTCCATATCTGTAGAACAACCACCATCAGCCTATCTAATAATAGTCACAGAAGTAATAGCCTTCCCTGTGTCTATACTAATTAATAGATCCATAGCAGAAAATACATCCCATCACTGTGGAAAAAATCCTGCATCATACCACTGCACAAGGGCAGCACATCTGAAGAGTTTAATAACTACAGATCAGGGGTGTAGCTAGGATTTTCACATTTGTACTCACAGCTCTCAGACTGCTACCCCCAGCCAAGCTATGGCCATTCTCTTAATTCACAGTTAGCACTTTTAGTGTCGATGAAGAGGCATTTGCTGTAATACCTTTTCAGTAATATAATATAGATTCACTCAAACTCGGTTTGTTCAAAATGAACCTGAAAGTCAGTTCTTTGAAAAATGCAGCATGGTAGTTGGGGTAGAAGATTCATGCTTTTGTTTTCTGTAACTAAGGTACAGGTTTTGAGGTTGAGTAAATTACTAACCACCTGCTACCCCTAACTAGGGTATTTCACTCACACGCACAACCCTACCTACCTCTTAGTGCAAGAAATATGGACAAAGCCTAAAATAAACAGGGACAGATATTAAATAATGCTGTTGTGAACTTAGAAAGTTGCTAGAATAACAGGATTTGTGCTAGTATGAATTTTTCTAAAGGACATGAAGTCTGAAACTCAAATGTCTGTCATTATTTAGTAACTTCAGCCTTCAATGATTTTCTAGAAAATCACAAAATTTAGGAGGAACAGACAAAAAATATGGGGCAAAAATCTGGACATTTTGCAAAATTTGGACAGTTGAGAGGTATGCTACCTACCTCTTACACACACACACACACACACACACACACACACACACACACACACACACACACACACACACAAAATAACTCTCAATCTCTTAGAGCAACAAACCCATAAATAAAACTGAGGCAAAGGCCCAAAAATAGGGACATTTTTTAAATATTGCTCTTATAAACTTAGAAAGATAATAGAATAGTAGTAGGTCTTGCATTAGTATGAATATTCTGAAGGGTATGAAATCTGAAACTCAAATGTCTGCCATTATTTTCTAACTTCAGTCCTTAATGATTTGCCACTAATTTGCCAGAAAACCGCAATTTTATGAAAAACGGACCAAAAATGTGATGCAAATATATAAAATTGCCACACAATACAGCTGGGAACCTATCAAAGAAGGGACACCTTTTTAATATTAGCACTGTTAACTTGAGCAGCTGACAAAATTAGAGAATCTACATGCATTTCTGAAATAAAAGTAATGTATAACTCTGATCATTACAGTTATTTATAATTGTAAACCCTCCACGTTTTCTTCCAAAATTGCCATTTTGAGGAAGGATTATTTGGGGGAGAGCAACATTTTGAGCCAAAATTGGGACAGTTGAGAGGTTTGGATATTCCTAATTCTATAAAGTGATTTATTTGCACATACCTCTCAACCTCTTAATGCAGGAAATCTGGACAAGGCCAAATATACTGGGGGGAACATACAAACAGTACTAAAAATTGATTTTGTATAAACTTAAGACAGTTGATAGAATAACAGGTCTTGTTTTAGCATGCATTTTTCTGAAGGTTATGACATCTGAACCTTAATGTCTGTCATTATTTAGTGACTTCATTCCTAAATGACTTGCCAGAAAAGTTTTATTTTGCATTTTACAGCACAAACACCAATAAATATCTGCTAAACAAAGCAATTCAGTCTCACAATGAAACTAGACTTAGCATTAAAACTTCTCTGCCCTTGAAACTCACATTCATTGAAACATCATTGAAACCCACATTCAAAGAAAATGTATCTCAGCATCTGGCCAGTGGTGGATAAAGATTACATTTGGGCTGTTTAAGTAGTAAAGCAGAATGGACCTGCAAATCAAATAGTCGCACCCCACCCTAGGTCAAGTAGTGAACGGACCTGATAATTTAAATGTGGTAATGAAATTGTAAAGCAGAACGGACCTGCAAATCAAATAGTCACACACACAGTACAAATTTAAAGCAGAACCCACTGCAAATCAAATACTCAGACACTTCAGAACCTGCAAATTAAATACTTACACAGTCATAAGTGGACCTGGTGCCCTTCTGTACTCAATGAACTGAATAATTCACATGCAGAGTTTAAGTCATAAAGCAGAATGCAGTAATTGAATAAAATGCAGAGTTTAAGTAGTAAATCAGAACAGACCTGTAAATGAAATAGTTGCACACACACACACCCTCTCCCTTGAGTCAAGTAGTGAACCATTGAACAGAACTGATAATTCAAATGCGCGGTGCACGGTAAATGAAACTAAAAAGCAGAATGGACCTGCAAATCAAATAGTCGCACACAGTACAAGCAGACCCTGCAAATCAAATACTCAGACACACTTCAATTCAAATATTTACAGTCACACACACAGTAGTAAGTGAGCCTGGTGCCCTGCTGCAGTCTGTCCATTAAAATCACCATTAAATCTCTTATCCAATTTAGGTGAACCTAGCCATTAAAAGTCTAAATGGCCTTATACTTTAGAAAAGTAAAATCGATCCATATGTTGAGAACTTATAGAGCCCTTAAAAGATGAAACCAATGCAGTAACATATGTAAAAAGATCAAAAACTCACGCTAAGTGTACTCACTCAAGGCTGTCTGTTTATAATAATAATATCAAAGCAACAGATCATAATCAAATATAGCTGATTGGTTAAAATCTACTACAACAATTACGTATTGGATAAAAACTCACAATAATGAATAAAATGCCATAATTAAAAACTTAGCCTACGACACGTAGAAGTAGAACCAAAATATCAAACAGCTTGCACATAAGATCCTAAGCTGAAAGTTGATCTAAGCAACTAATTACTGCAAGCCATATAACAACAAAAAATATATTCACAAACTGTAACTTACGCAGCTACATTTATAATTGCAAAAACTGCACCCAATCACAGCTTAAAATACATAAATCTGACCAATCACACACTGCTAAAACAATTGGTTGGTAATCATAGCTCTAGAATACTGCAAAACATTATTGAAACCTTTGTAACATGAAAACTTAACCACCAGTCCAGAAGCCATCATATTTGTAGACTGTATGTACTAAACCATGAATGCAGCCCTTCAATAAAGTCACACGACATCTGCATAGGGGCCATTAAGCCTGAATACCCATAGACAGAGCAAATCCCTCCAAAAGTAAAGCACTAAAACAATTCTGTCACTGGATTTAAGGCAGAAATGACCAATCAATTTCTGACATCTAAAAATACCGAAATGCATACAAATTTAATGCTCGAACAAAAGATAACAACTGCCGCGATCAGGCATTACGTTAGCATTGCTAAACAACTGGAAGCACAATAAGAGTAAATACAGCTGACAACAATAAATATGCTTTAAAGGCAAGTGAAAGCAACCAAATATCAATGTCAACACTAATATAGAAAAATAAAACCTGACAACACTATACATAAAACTAGATGACACCCATAGTCTCTGCTGCTCTGCACTTACCTTTAGGATAGCTGCTGCACCTGACGTCCGGGACACACGTTGCTGCTACCCAAACATAAACACAAGCCAGTGATTCAGCAGTCACACCCCTCGAGCAGAATTCCGACAGGCTGTTCATGATGCTGACGTCATTGCGTACGTGATGACATCAGTGGAAATTGCCGTGGAAAACATTTTTAAAAAGGCCAGGAAATAATTGGAAATAAAGGGGGCCAATCAGAAATTTTTATTAATTAAAAAAGCTACCCCAGCTACCCCCTTTTCTAAAGACCTTGTACTGAAATCAGTACAGTGCGTACGCCTCCCGACGTCCTTGCTACAGTTCATTAGCGATTCTCTTCCCTCTCTCCAAAGTGTTAGAGAAATGCATCCTTATGCAGCTGTTGCAATACCTAACCTCAAATAACCTGCTGTCAGAAACACAACATGGCTTTAGGCCCCAGCACAGCACCACTACTGCTCTACTACATTTTACCAATATAATAAACCAACATAGAATGATGGTCTGCTTGTGTGCACCATGTTCTTAGACTTGTCAAAGGCATTCGATACGGTCTCTCACCAGCAACTGCTCATTCAACTCTCCTCAACAGGACTTTCGCAATACTCCTTGTTGTGGTTTCTTAGTTACCTATCTGGAAGGCAACAAGCCCTTAAATGGCAGCAAACCTACTCCTCCTTCCAACCAGTTACTACAGGTGTTCCTCAGGGCTCTATCCTGGGTCCTCTCCTATTTAATATATTTATTAATAACCTCCACACCTCCACTCACCATGCTAGTTAAGTTCAGTACACAGATGACTCAACATTAATATGTATGGCCTCAGCAATAAAGAAGTTCCAAGACATTACCCAAAAATCCTTCTCTTCTGTAGAAACCTGGCTCAAAGAATCAAACCTCCTACTCAACCACAAGAAAACTAAGTTATTATCTTTACCTCAAAAAGTTGTCAAAATCAAAAGCAATATTTTACCATAAAGTCAGCAAATAATACTGTCATTAAAACTGTTAACTCACAGTAAACTTCTAGGCCTTATAATAGATGACAGTCTCAAATATGACCAACATATACTGTACACCATTAAATCTACACACCAGAAACTAGGCAACCTTTAAAATATCAGTGGATTTCTTACAGATACTGCAAGAAAAACTCTAGCCACCACCTTCTTATTGTCAGCTGTCTTATACACCACTCCTATCCTAACAAACTTAAACAATACTCAAAGAAAGAAACTCGTCTCCTGCTACAACAACATATCTAAATGTGCCACCAGTTTCCCTCAGGACCCACCATTGTCATAGCTTAAAGCAATTAAACTGGCTTGAACTACACACCTTGCTTAAACTACACAAGTGTACTTCCAAAAAATCAGGAGTAGCAATGGGAACTGCAATAGGTAACTGCTATGCGAATATAGTATTAGATCAATGGGGAGAGCAGTTTATTTATGATAATTCTGTTGAACAGCATTTGAAACTGCTTTTTTACCCATTTTGTGGACCATGTGTTCCTAATATAGAAGGGTAGCAAAAATGAGTTGACAAGGTTTGTCGCATATCTAAATGAGTCCACTAGCTTCTTAAAGTTTAAATTGAATTTTTCACCAGACCAGATTGAATTTTTGGATGTAAGAATAGGGAATGATATGGGAAAGATTAATACCAGTGTCTATAAGAAAAATGTACATGTTAACCGCTATACCCATAGGAGTAGCATGCATGCACCCCATGTTTTGGGGGGAATAGTTAATAGTCAATTATTAAGAGTGAGTAGGTTGAATACTGAACAAGATGAATGTACCAAACAAATGTCAGAAATGATCCAAGAATTTATAGACAGAGGGTATGATGAATCTAAACTACACAAAGTTAGAGACAGAGTAATCCAAGAAAGGGAAGGTGATGCTCCGCCATATTTTAGCAAGAAAAAGACATCTATTGAAAACATCAATGAAATGGTAACACAAAATAATAAATTCAGATGTGTCACTACATATAATATTAGGACTGGTGATGTTAGAAACATTGTAGTAAATAACTGGCACACTTTGAGGACCATGCCTGAACTTGAGCATATTATCGATGATAGACCAAGATTTGCATATAGGAATTGTAGTAATCTTAAGTAGAGACTGTGTTATAGGGAGATGAGACAGGGTTGTAGTACTAAAGAACAAGTGACTAGAAAGCAAGGCACTTTTCCGTGTTATAACTGCAGTTGTTACAAACATATTCTTGTTGGTGAATGTAAGTTTATTCATCCAGAATCAATGAGAAAATATACTTTTTATTTATATGCAACATGTAATACCATGAATATTGTTTATCTTGTGACATGCACAAAGTCTCCAGTCTTCTATGTAGAAAAATATAATAGAAAGCTGAAAGACCAAATCATTGAACATCGGCCAGAAATACAAAGGAACGTTCTAGCAAATGCTCTAGCTGCCCACATATCCAAATATGGCCCTAGTCATGATTTTAAATTCAGGGTTATTGATATTGTCACCAGAAGTTTGAGAGGGGGAAATTTAAATAATATCTTAGAGGTTAGAGCATTCAATTGGATTTTAAGGTTAGAAGCTGACAAATATCCAGGGGTTAATACATCTGTTAATTCGAAGCCAGTTTTAGTGAAAAAGCAGATGCAATATAAATAATTAAGATGTTTTATATAAGATGTTATATTTTATCTTATTTTTTGTATAAATGAAATTTTGTTTTACATGTATTTATATATTTATTATTTATTATATGAATGTGACTAGTCATGGCTAATTATTTAGTATGAATGTGATTATTTAATAGCTGCAGTTTTATGATTGGAGGGTTGTGTCACATGAATTGCTTAATGATTTCTATTTAAATGAAGTGTTGCTAATGGTTCATTTGAGTTGCACCGAGGAAGGGCTATGCCTGGAATCTTTGCTGTTTTGTTTTTTTGTTGAATAAAAGTTATTATAGTTTTAATAGTTGACGTCTCTTCAGCCTGAGGTTTGTTTTGGACCCACTTTTGTGTCTTCATGGCTGTTTTCCTGCTACTACTGTCCTTCTTTGTTTGTTGAACTACACACTCACCAAACATATTCACAACTAACTACAGCACACAAACTCATTCATCATTCATAAAAATGCCCTGCACTACAAAACTTATTACTGTCCTCCTGTCCAGCAAGGGATCTCTCTTCTAGTAACAAATTCTTATTACTCACAGATAAGTCAAATAATGTTGCAGGAGACTCACTCTACTCCCAGTACGTTGCTAAACTCTGGTATAGTATCCCCAGACAAATTAAACTCTCTGAAATACTCAACAGTTTTAAACTCCTGCTTAAACAACATCTTAACCAGTCCTGGTCCTGTACATACCCATCACAAGGTTAAGACTTTGTGCACACTATATGATACTCTCCAAATACTCTCCTTAAACAGAATATTCTCAACTTCTCACTGAAATGACAAAACAATTTTTATATGTAACTCCTGCCTGTATAATCCACTAAGTTGCATGTGGCCTTTCTCTTTAGTAACTTCTACCTCTGTAAAATGTATAACTGTAAGTACTGTTTGTGTATAAATGTAAATAGAAATGTAACTACTCTGTGTTTAACTGGAACTTAGTATAGTGTAATGTAAGCAAATGGAGCTTTTCTCCCTGGGCCTCCGCTGAAAATGGCTATTACCCATTCGGACTTTCCCTGTAAACAAAGACAATTAATAAATAAGTAAACAGTCCAATTCCCCAACTGTCCCAGAACACTGTCTGTTTAAGTGACCTGCTCAGTCTTGCCAATATTGGTAATTTAATGCCAGCAATGCAGGGCTCTTTCATGGTTTCTGTAGACTTGTTCCTGTGACCACCAGTACAAACCTCTATCCTCCCATCTTTTGGAATACTGCACTGGTTTTCTTTCATTCTGCCATGTACCTTAGACCTCCCCTTTGCTTTTCTTCTTAGATTTACTCTATCTCATCCCCAAGAAGATGCATCTACTCCAGCCAAACGATTTCAAGTATCTTTGAAGATAGAGTCCCTACCTTTCAAGGGTCCCAAGAAATATCACTGGAAAACAAAATCACACTGATCCAGAGACTGGTCTACTAACAGAAGACATGAAGGAGAAAGCTGGAGGTGCTTCTCCATCATCTTCTCCATTGATGCCAAAGTTGGGGAGGTGTTGCAGATGATGGAACAAATGGGTGGATGGAGACATAGAACTAGTGTCTTCTCCACAGTGCAGGTTACAGGGGGTAGGAAGATCCACATAGCACTCATTCTAGGTGCTACCACCATTAGTAAATATTTTACAGGATGTGAGTATCATCACTTGCTAGAACTAAGATGCTGTGGTCCTAGATTCCTCCACATTTTCCTAGATGACACTGCATTATCCAACATACCTGCTGCATTTTGTGTGTGTGTGTGTGTGTGTGTGTGTGTGTGTGTGTGTGTGTGTGTGTATGTGTGTGTGCGTGCGTGCGTGCGTGCATGCGTGCGTGTGTGTGTGTGTGTGTGTGTGTGTGTGTGTGTGTGTGTGTGTGTGTGTGTGTGGTGCATGTTTTTCCTGACAACTTCCTAAGTCAGTCCGTTGGAGCACTGGCTTCTACTTGCATTATTCTTAGTTCATGGTTCACATCGCCTATAATGAAAAGTAAGAGACCCCAAGAGCAGCACAATTCAACATTTACCAAGAATCCTGATTGTGCCTAACAGCATTAACTAAAAATATCAAATTAACCTTCACTCCCTCGTATTTAGAGGCCTCTTGCTGTTTGACAAACAATCAAATCATCATAGCAGCTGGAATCTGCTTCCATTCTCTACAACATTATTTTGCCAAAATATACAGAAGACAGCACCAGTTTTTATTTCAGTGTAGACTGCATCCTCATCAGCAAAAGATAGCTGGATCTCAGGAACCATCCCCTTCACTAGTCTAGAGACTAGCAGTTTTCAACTGGGCAAATGCCAGCACTACTGTAGCATTTCCTGACTGCCTCTCCCAGTGGTGAATGAGGGGAAATAAACCTTATGGCTGCAACTTCACACACTATTACCGAGCAGACATGGATCACAGACATAATGCTGTGAGGTTATAGTATTCCCTTTCTCCCACCCCCACTTCCAAGAATCATAGCTCTTACTGGATGTCCCACTCATCAAAAACATCATATAAAGGAGGTGCAAATGTTTCTGGAAAAAATAGACATCAAGATGAAGTACAACTAAATCAATAATGACTCAGATATTATTCCAGATTCATTTTATTTCTCAAAAACATGAAATACTTTAGGCCCATGTTTCACTTAAGTGGCTTAAATCAATTTCTCTTCAAAGTGGCTTTTCATGTGACCATCCTTCAGTTTGTCCTCCCATGGTTATTCAGATGAGACTGTTTATGTTGTTTGGATCTTCATTACACTAATCTCCAATTCAATACTGCCAAACACTCCAAAAGGTCCCTTTGCTTCTGCCTAACAGCAAATCATTACAAGATTTAGACTCTTCCCTTCTTAGAGTGTTTCCATATTCAGGAAATTGGCTCCTGGCCAAATATTCCATACACAGTTTTGTCCATCAGAGGGAGTGTCTGGTCCTTCTAATTCATTCCTAGGGTGTAACAGTGAACTGCAATATTCCTATTTTCAGTCAGCTCAGGTGATGATTTTTGCAGGCTGCTCCCTAGATACCATGACATGCCAGGCATTTTTACCCCTAAACAGGATTCAAGTCATTCTGGATGGGGTATGTCTTCTTCAAAAAGCACAAATATATCTCTGAGCTATGGGTTTCATAGCAACGTCTATGATCATGCTACTCTGTGCCAGCATTCATATGAGGATCCTTCGGTGGACTGTTCATCTCCTGTGGACCCAACAGAAGGATTTACTTTCAGTTCTAGTCAAGTTATCCAAACTTTGCAGTTCAGACTTGGAGCAGTGGACCAGTCCAAAACACTAACTTACTGGCAGTAATTGCCCACAATCACAACAGATGCATTTGACATCAGGTGAGGGGGCACACATCAGAGAGTGTTGACAGCTCAGGAAGCATGCTACCTGCAGAAGTCCTGCTCAATATCATTCTTCAGGAAATAAAAGTGGTTTGTCCTTTTGTATGAGCCTTTCTGGATGTCAAGTCAAGAGAATATGTAGCCATTCCAAAAGGTAATCTGGCTGTAATTTGGTAGTGATTTTTGCAGACTGATGTACTCCCACCCTGCTTGCAGTGACACCATATTTGTATGGCAGTGGGTGATTCAGAGCAACCAATTATTTTAAGCTAGTCACATTCCAGGTGAGAGCAACTGTCTAGCTGGCAAGATGAGTCACTGCCAAAGTCTGAATGCCTAGGCAAAACCCTGGTCTCAGGGTCTTCTTTATGCCTTCCCGTTTCCTTTGGTGATAAAATTCATCTAGAAGACCAACGTTATTCTAATTGCTCTATTTTGGTCAAGAGAACCATTATCCTTATGTTAAGTCCCATCTGCTCCAGGATGGGATATGGAGCATCACCTGGATCCCTTTTTGGGCCCAGTTCCCCAACTTTTATAACACCTTTATGAATTTTTTTCTTATGTCACAGTCACTCTTTAAACTACAGTTTAGCAACTTTCCTTCTGACAGTATTCTATATTCTTGGATTCTCTCAAAGTGTGTAAGATCTTTCTTAGAGATACTAGTATTGTAAAGGCCTCAATTAGAGAATTAGTGCCTCCATGGGATATTTACTTTATGCTGGAGAAGTTTAATCTTCCCCTGCCCCGTTCACTCCATAGCCTTTACAGATTTTTCTGGTGGCTGTCACATCCAACAGGAAAATTTTTGAGTTGCAGGACCTGCCCATTATACTTCAGTACTTGACATATGGAATTTCCTAAGAAAACAAACCCATATGACATGGCTAAAATGACCGCTGGATGTACCTTGAATCAGTCGGCCAATTTATCAGTATTTTGTATCACTTTTCTACTCAGAGTGTACCTTCTTTACGGTATGTATGCACATAAGTAGATCAGTCACTATGTTGTCAAAACACAAATTATCCAGAAAGTTTAGCAACATTTTGTATCTTTAGAGTGAGAAGAGGTCCATATGCAGTAACCAGCCCTTCGACAGCCTTCTACCTATGCTCTGTAGTGTCTGATGAATATTTTTTTCCTTTTGACTACTTTTGCTGTGTTTAGAAATGGAAACATGAATCACAGAGCAGTTTTATTGTGGGATGGGGGATTGAGATGGAGACCCAGAAAGTCTGACTTCCTAAGTGAAGCCTGGACATCAGTACTCTGAGTAATTCCCGATGTATGCTGTCCCAAAGATGTAGGGAAATGGAAAGTACCCATAACTTTTATTTATAGAAACTAAAAAAAAAAAAATTGCTGTTTTCACTTATTCAGGTGTAGTCTGACCAGTAATAAAAAAGAACACATTTGTAGCTGATTCTGAAATCCAAAGCTCCTGAGTCCTTAGGGTAGTTCAGTATATATACAATTAGCCTTTATGTACCAGTCATTGAGAATGTTATAGCGGTAGAACTGTTGTAGATAAGAATAACTGCAAACTATCTGTTCCCCAAATCCAAAGGCAGCATTCTATGATCCACAAAAACTGTAGTGCAGCTATGTGGACAGTTTGAGAACAAGCTGAACTAATGATGGCACTGCTGTGTTTTTACCACATAAATATCGGTGGAAAAATGTTTGTTCCTACATATAGACAAGATGTAAGGAGATCGCAGGCAATAGTGTGAGGTATTATCTCCAGCACAGCCCCTCCTTTTCCTCTTTTACCACACAGAAAATCAACACTTGCTGTGTGGATCTCAAACGGGGAGTGTGATGTGAGCACAAAAGGTTAATGCCACAGATGACCTGGTGTGATACGATGGCATCCAGACATATAAAAGGTCTGGGTCTACCTCCAAGGTCATGCAAACTTGGAAACAAATAGAAACTTAAAAAAACTCATTTTTCCACATTTTGCACAACCTCTGCTGTTGCACTACAGCACCTGTGACAAAACAACATCCAACTTACTAAGATGTTGTCAACATGAGAACATAATTTCACATGTCCAGTATGTTAATTTATGACAATACAGTGGGCAACAAACTGTAGTGATCTCAAAAGTCCCTATGAGGCTGTGTCAACCAGTACTTCTTTAAATACAGATTTTGAGCAAGTTTCTACTTCTTTAAAATATCCCTGTCTCTGAAACTAAATGCTAGGTCCCCTTTATCATAGACACCACTGAGGAAGTACAATTTCATTTTCTTACAGCGAGCATCACACTCAGGTGTCATCCATTCCAAAAATATTTTCAGTGGTAATGCATCAGCATTTTGCTTGTGTCTGCACTGAACTTCAGCTGCCATACTTCTGTCCAGATGGTCAGCCTTTCCAGGTCATTTCTTAGGCTCTCTTGGCCCTGTCCTCCCCCACTGCATCAATCTTTACATCATTGAAGAGGTCAGTGATGCTCTTTGTTCCCTAAGATTTAACTGAAATGAGCACATTTGACAGTAGTGTGGACCTAGGAATGACCCAATAGCTCCTTTTCTAATACCTGACAGCGTTCTATTAACACATCCCTGCCTATCATTCCTCAGTCTCAGTCCCACTCTAACCTTACAAGCTTCTTAGCAGCTACCTGTATAGAACCAAATCAATGGCCTTACTGCAGGCAGACCACATATAACAGTATTTCACTGACAAGGTCTCCTATAATCAACCAGGTTCAGCAACACCTCAATCGACTGTGAACCATTGTAGTTTGTTGTTCTGAAGACTATTGTCCTCTAGATAAGCAACTAACTGTTCCCTCAGGATTTCCTCTAGCATATCCATTGCCACAGCTACTGGCTAATAGGCCTTCATTTCTACACATTCCATTCTCCTCCCTTTCTACAAGGTTCCACATTTGCCAACTTCCTGTCTCCCCTCAGGTCTGTATTAGCTTAGTAATCTATTAAAGATTTCTACCTGATAATCTTGCAGCACACTGGACAGATTGCTGGGGTTTCTAGAAGGTAGACCCCATATGGTCTATGTGCCTTATATTTCAGTATGGCTACCAGCTCACACTTAGGCTTCTTGTTTCTTTCTGAAATCTATCCACTATTCTCTGTCCACTTTGCCGTAGCTCCCTCTTTTCTATTTCCTTTTTGAAGACTAAGGCAATGTATTCATTCAGTATCCATGCTTTTTCCACTTTCCTGCATTACCTCAGTCAAAACCTTATTCAGCCTGTCAAGCTCTATTCTTCCCTTCCACGTTTAGACTATATAACTAACAAAACTTTTGTTCTCTACTTGACTCCTTCCAGCTCACTTTGAAAGTGTGTCTTTGCTACATGCAGTCTCTTACTTTCTGTTTGACTCCTCATACTGTTCATCCTCCACATGCTTCCCTCCTTCCTCTCACTTTCTGTTTTATGCCCCACCTTTAGCCCTAATTGTTGGCCTCACTAACTTACATCGCTACATAGACTTTCTTGTCTTTTCCCCATTTTTATAGTATTTACGTCCTTATCCATAATCTTTGGTATTCTCTCCCTCACAAAATCCTAGAGCTTGTTCATCCCTCTAGTTGCTGCCATTCCTTTAACTAACATTTGAACCCCCTACCCCCAGTTTACCCTGCTTCATCTCTTTAAATCCAACATAGTTTTCTTTGTTATTGCTTTTGCCCTTCCCCAAACCCACACAGTGGCATGATCGTTGCTACATCATACTTCCTGTACCTGCACATCACTGACACCTCTGATTTGTCCAGTGTTCTGTCCTTTCTGGAATTCACCACTGCTTACTGAGTCAGTCAGTAAGAAAACAACACAAGCATTTCTGTCTTAGCAATGAATTGTAATCTGCTGAACCTGTCAATTTTTTTTAATTTTAAAAACAAGCTACAGCTAATGTTCCCCCTACCCACTGTCCCAAATTCACAGCTAATTAAGTAACAGAAAAGCAATTCACACCCAGCTTTCTTTAACAAAGAGCACAAAAATAGGGTTTAAATTCTGAGAGAGAATATATCATCAGTGTACATGCCAATTAAAGACTTTGTCAAAAAAAAATATTCAAGCAGTTTTTTTAAGATTAACTATATTAAGCACCCTAGCAAATTACTACAAATTGCACAGTAGCACAGGATGAACTGGAATGTCCTGAGATGGTACTCGCTACTGCAGCTCTTCCTTACTATGAGAAGTATTACTATACCACAAGATCTAATGAAATGGAACAAGTAAGGAATTCTACAAGGGTCTCACAATGTGTGCACATTCCAGGGTATATACTGCATATCGGCATAAAGCTGGATAGGTGGTTAGACTTCTGTCTGCATGAAGTATAGCGTACAGTAACAGACTTGGGACTGGTGTATTAGAACTAAGTAGACATGTGACATGCAGTACATATTATTGCAAATGGACATTATAGTGGGCACCTCTTAGAATGATGAAGGCATGGAATGTATTTGTCACCTTATAGCAAATGTTACAAAAAGCTCAGAAAGGCTTTTTGTAATGTATCTTGAATAATGGTGATGTTAATGCTGTTTACATAATTACTTGGTTTGGAATTTCCAAGATAAAAACACATCCAAAGAGAAGAGCTATTTTGAGCTTTTATAGCTATCATAAATGTTGCAATGTGGTATTTTAACACTGCTTGGTATAATAGAACGTGCAGAGCATCCACATTGGCAGTACAAAGATTACAACACCATTTTCAGCATCACTATGCTGTAAGGAAATTGCACTATATTTTTTGTGCATGTTAGATACTGTTATGAAAGATAAAATGTATTCTAATCTAATAAAACAGTATCTGCACAGCAAAACCATTAACACACACACACACGTACACGCGCACACACACACACACACACACACACACACACACACACACACACACACACACACACACACACTCAAACACACACATACACATATAAGTTATACTGCAATGCACCAAATAATATGGTGTGTTGTGCAAATCATATACTCACAAATCATATAATAGATGGCATTATAAGGACACTAAATAATGAATAGGTAAGCAGTAATACATTCTGGGTAAAATGCTTTGTTACACACAGGAGAGTAAGGTCACATTTTGAAATTTCAGGGAATAGTTCACATTGAGATTCAGGAGACTGATGAGGAGCACCAGAAACAGCTGTTGGTTAGCTATGGGGTGGGGAACAAATACAAAAAAAAAGATAAAAGATATGAAGAGCAAAGGAATAATACAGTCAAAACTAAATGATACACAGTATAACTTTAGCGCTTTCATTCCTTCAATTAAAAGGAAACTTCATCAGCATACCAAATCAATCCAGAATGCCGCAGTTAATGAGTACACTGCTACAAATAATGCTGCAATGAATCAGGATTCAGCGGCTTCTTTTTCTCAGAATCCCTTGCCAAACAGATACAAAGCTCCGAAGAGCAACCTCAGAGGGCGAGGAAGGGGGAGGAAGTAACCATTTCAAACTGTCGTATTTATAATTTGAGTTCTTGGGTTGGGGATAATACTTCCGTTAGAGTCCTAAGTAAGGGATTTTCCTTTATTCTGTCTAGAAGAGCAAATGTTGTTAAATTAATTGATGTAAAACTTCACATTAGGAAATTAAATTTACATTGTATTTTGCATGAAGTAAAGCATTTCAATACAAACTTATCAATGGTTTGTAGAAAACACAGCATATATAATCTTGTTTTAAACAGCACTTTGGGTGTGTTTTCTAAAACATGTGAGGCTGATTTTATGAAGTTATTAAAAAAATCAGCCAAATAACAGATTTTTTTCATTTGCCTTAAGAGGAATACAAAGCACTTTTTAATCTATGTTGTGATAAAACATTAAGGATTATGAAAGCTGATAAAGGCAATGGTGGTATTGTTACAGGTGCAATAAATATAAGCAAGCCATGGAAATACATCTGGCAGATCAAACTTGTTATGATGTTTTATCTAACATATTTATGCATCAAATTTTTAATTTGATAGATGAATGACTATGGGATTTATTAATTCAACTTTATATAGATTTTAACTTATTTGAATTTTTATTTACTGACCATCCATGTTTAGGAAACATATTATGGGATTCTAGAAATCACTATAAGAGCAACTGCTCTTCCATTTAGACCTATTGTACCTTAGGGCAATAGTAAAACCAAGACCATAGCTGTATTTTTAGATTTTATTTTAAAACCTATAGTACAATGTTCATATTTTTATTTAAAATATTATTAGATCTTATTGGATCTATTCAAAAATTATGAGTCTACTAGATCAGAGATTTTTTTTTGTCTACTCTTGATATTGTTTCTTTGTATAGGTCAATAGTGCAAGTTTAGGAATTGAATCTGTAGGTTTATATTTGAGCAAGTTTTCAAATGTTGACAAATTTTATATCAGTACCACCTGTTTATTGTTGGATTTAGTTCTTAGGAATTTTTTTTAGGTTTAGCAAAAAGATGTACCATCAACTTAAAGGTGGGAACTAGGACGGCTCCTTTGCAAATTTAGTATTGGATTGTTGGGAATTTACATATTTAACAAATAGTCATTATGATAATTGCATGACTTTTTACCAAAGATATATTGATGATCTGGTTTTGATTTGGTCTGTCACTGGTGAAAAATATGATCAGATTTAGTGGACATTAATAGCAGTCCCGGCTTTTTGAGGTTCACATTGAGTGATATAGAGGGGGGCACTGCATTTTTTGGGATTTAGTTATTACTATGAATAAGCAAAATATGTGTGTTCATAGTAACATGTTCACAAAGGTTTCTTTTCTGAACACTTTACTTTGTGTTTTCATAGTAACATGTTCAGAAAAGAAACCTTTGTTAACAACTGCTTACATTTTTTTTGAGTTGGCACCGATAATATATGAAGTGGAACGTTATCTGTGAACAATTCATTTGGCTTAGTAGGCTTATTATCACCAATGATGTGTTCTTTATTGAAACAGATATTTTAAAGAATTTATTTTTAGAAATTGGTTACACTGTAAATAAACTGAATGTTATCATAGACAAGGTTAGAATTAAAAGGTGGACATTTTTTCACCCATTTTACATAGTGGTTATGTTGTAAAATTTGATAATAACAGTCATTTTAATTTCAACAGAATTTTCTTTAATTTCCTATATTAATAAGTATGGAAAATATCAAACAAATTATGAACAAATGGAAAATCATTTTAGGGAGTTCATAGGTTCATAGGTTCATAGGTAGATACTAAGCTATCTGCCCTAGGGCATTTATAAGCCTAGCCAGAGTGTATTTGGCTTCCGCCTCCCTATTAGATTAGCCTACTGTGCCTCTGTAAAGTAGGTTACAGAAGGTACCCTTTTAAGATTAGTTTACTGTGCCTCTGTCTAGCAGGGACACAGAAGAGATCCAAGGGGTGAATTTGCGATTTCCCATCCACGCGTCCAGATTTTGCTTGAAGAGGGTCAGCGAGGGGCTATGTCTAATATGAATTGGGATTCTATTCCAGAGTGAGGGGAGCCTCTGGGAAATTAATCTGTCCCTCCAGCATGTCCTATTTATTTTTGTGCTGAGGTTTAGGTCCCTGGAGCATGTAGCTCTAAGGGACTTGGATTTTTTGAGGTGGAGCATGTCCATTAATTCTGGGTTTGACA
The DNA here is from genome assembly GCF_019279795.1 of Protopterus annectens. NCBI lineage: Eukaryota > Metazoa > Chordata > Ceratodontiformes > Protopteridae > Protopterus > Protopterus annectens. Next base: position 818,444,263 of record NC_056734.1, on the reverse strand, counting down.
TGGCTTTGTACGTCAGGCATAGATTGCCTCTGAGAAGGCGGTAAGCAACTGAGTAGAGCTGGAGTTTCTTTAGTCGAGCTGCATAGGACATCTGTTTGTAGCCCATGATCCTCTTGGTGAGGTACTTTTGGGGTCTCTCCAGTTGCTGTAGGTGCCGGGTAAGGTACATCCCAAAAGGGGCATTGTATTCAATTATGGGCCTGATGAGTGATGAGCAGAGGGGCACAATGACCTCTCTTGATCTAGATGCGAACCCTTTCATGATAAGGTGGGCTATATAGAAGGTCTTTCTAACCACTTTGGCAACGTGATTATCAAAGGAGAGATTACTATCTACGTTGGTCCCCAAATCTCTAATTACTTCTTCCAGATTAATAGATTACCACCTATGTGGTAATTTGTGGGCACCTTGTTTTTCCCAAAGGGGATGACTATGCACTTTTTAGCATTTAGCTTGGGGCCGTGGCTCTGGCACCAAGCATCCGTCTCTGTGAGACCCTTTTGGAGGATGCTTGTGTCAGCTGGAGATTCGATTATGGCCCCCAGTTTGCAGTCATCTGCGAACTTTGTCAGCCATAATCCCCCTGTGTTAGCCTGAACCTCAGAGAAGTATATACTGAACAAGAGTGGTCCCAGAACTGAGCCCTGTGGGACGCCACTTGTAACTGGTTTGGATTCAGACATGGCACTTGCGATTCTGACCATGTGGGTTCTATCTCTGAGCCAGTTTGCAACCCATCTTGTGATATAGGGGTTGATATTTAAGCTGGTAAGCTTATTTATGATGCCCGAGTGGGGTATTGTGTCGAAGGCTTTTGCGAGGTCCAGGTAGGCTGTGTGGACTACCTTGCCCTCATCTATGGCTTTGGTAACTGTTTCAAAGAAATCAACTAGGTTTAAAAGGCAAGATCTGCCCTTAACAAAGCCGAATTGGTTAGGGTCCAGTGTCTGGAGGCTCCCAATGTCTTTGTTTATGAGTTCCATGATAATACGCTCCATAGTTTTACAGACCAGACTAGTCAGGCTTATGAGGCGATAGTTTCCAGGGTCCGTTGTGGCACCACCTTTGTGGAGTAGGACCACTGTAGCTGTACACCATTCTTTGGGTACATATCCTGTAGTAAGGCTAAGTTTGAACAGTGACTTAATGTGAGGGTTCAATTCTTCTTGGAGCTCATGTAAGACACAGCCTGGGACACCATCCGGTCCCATAGATGCTGTGTTTTTTGCTTTGGAGAGGGCAGCTTTCACCTGTGCATCTGTGATGTCAGGGAGGTTACATTCAGTTGGGATAGGCATTTGCTCCTTTGGGGGGGAAGGGAGGGAGAAGTTTGCGCTGAATCTGTCTGCCAGGATGTTGGCTATGTCTGTAGGTTCGGTATATTTTGTACCGTTATGCAACAATTCAGAGCATATCTGGGAATTTCCACCCATGTTCCTGACATAGCTAAAGAAGGCCTTGTGATTATCTTTAGTGTCTAGGGCAATTTTTCTTTCGAAACTGGCCTTTGATGATTTTATGAGGGATCAAAGTTTCTTGCTAATACTGATCAGAGATGCCTACCCTTTTTGGGATTTTGCTCTGTCATGTAGTAGCTTCCTCCTTCTGTTGTATAGTTTATTTATGTCCGGGGTCCGCCAGACTGGTCTCCTGTTTTTGGAGGAGTGAGTCTTGGTTTTATTTGGGATAGCACGATCCATGCATTCCTGCAGGTGCTCATAGTATGCATTTGTAATGGATTCTGCAGATTGGGCTGTATTATCCTCTGGCCCAGGGGCTTTGAAGGATTCCACCTCAGTCTTGAGAAGTGCAAAGTTGGCTTTTGAGAAATTCTTTACAGTGATTTCCTTGGCTGGGGGTGGGGACGGGATATGGATGTCCAGGGAAATTTGTTTATGGTCTGATCTTACCAATGAGGGGTTTACCTCTGATGTGGAACATAGAGTCCCCATGTTGGTGATGACCAGGTCCAATATGTTGTCCCCTCTTGTGGGAGTGGTGACCAGTTGTTCCATTGCGTTAGAGTTTATAAATTCAAGGAACCATTGGGCGAGGGTGTTTGGGCTTGAGTAGTTTTCCCAGTCAATGTTTGGGTAGTTGAAGTCTCCCAATAACATAGTGTTTGGAGAGACCTTCATATTCTCCAGTGTTCTCAGGAATGCCAAGTGGGGTTCCTGTTATAGGGAGGGTGTTCTGTAGCAGACTGCAAACTGAAAGGCAGTTTTGCCTGCTGTTAGTTGCACATGGATCATTTCCGATGCTTCGTGCAGTGCCACTAACCTGGAGGTGTAGGTATCTTTGATGAATATAGATACTACCCCTCCTTTTGTGCTTCGGTCCGAGTTTTGGGGCTGAAACGCATGGTATGAATTATAACCTGGTAGTGCTGGGGGTGATCTCAGGAGCCTTGAACCAGGTTTCTGTTACTGCACAGACATCGATTTTCTCCATACTGTGGAGAGCCTCGAGTGCATGCATCTTGAGGTTTAGACTTCTGGCATTGAGTAGCATTACCTTTAGTTTTTTTATCCTTGGGTTGTCTATGGAGGTGGGTTTGTCCTTTGAGCCTTGCCTAAAAAGGCACTATGGGGGTGGCAAGAGCCTTGGCCAGTATACGAAAGCCTAAGGGTGACAGGTGCAAGCCGTCCCTAGCGAAGCAACGTGGCTTGTCAAGCATGTCATCCCAGGCTGGCAGACACTGGATCCCCTTTGAATGACACCAATACTTTAGCCAATTGTTGAAACTGATCATTTTGTCTTTATACTGTGGCATCATTCTTGGTGAGTGCAAGATGCTACTCAAGGTCATGGTCATACCAGCCTGGGCTACATGGTCAGAGAGCTCCTCTATGTCTCTTTTCATGTAGTCCAGGGAGGTATGTCTCAGGTCATTCGCATCAGCATGGACAATGACAGAGTCATACTTGTACTTGCTTTGGAGTGACCTGAGTGCTTGCATTATGTGGCGGATCCTGGCACCCGACAGGCAGCTTACAGTGACCTTCTCCTTGTTCAGTCTGGTGAGCGGGACGTCAGTGTGCCGGACAATAGAGTCCCCTATAACAAGTGTATTTGGTGTGTTGTTTGGCCTTAAGGGCTGTGACTGTGAGGCACACTGATTTTGTGAGATATGTGATTCGTGGGTATTGTTGAGGGGTGACTGTTGCTTGGATATCTGCTTAGGAGGTCTTTGCTGTTTAGGCAGATTTTTATTTAGAGCCTCTGAGTATGTTTTTGTGTGTTTATGTGTCGGGTATGCAGATGCAATAGGTCTGTGTGAGACTGGATTTGTGGTGTGGGTGGTTACCTTTTCCTCCTGACTGACTGTGCCAGTCTTGGGTTGAGAGAGCTCTACCTCCAGTTTGGCTGTGTAACTGCATCTCTCACATGTATTAGAGTTTGTTGGAAGGAGGAGAGGGTTGTATGTGTACATAAGGCAATTGTAACATTGCCTCAAAATTCCCAGATTCACCAGCTGGACTGGAGAGTAACCTTGAAACTGACCCTTGGACATAGCAGATTAGTATAGGGAACTGTTTTTTTACTGATCAGATTAGGGAAGGGAAGTTATTTTTCACTTGATCAGGAAGGACCAATCGGGAGCCTAAGTCAAGGAGGGTGTAGTGCTTTAGTTAGTTAGTGTTTCCTTATAAGAGCTGAGCAAGTGCAGGGCTTTAGAAAGAGAATAGAGTGATTACTTTGAGAGTTTGAACAGTTCTAAGGGAAAAAGTGAAGAGCAGACTTTCTGGAGCCTGGAATAGTTTAAACCTGCTTAGGCGGCGCTGCCCGACGCTGCTCAGTGCGCAAAACCGCGCAAAAAGAGAGTTGTAGGGTTTTAAGAGATAGAGATCAAGGAGTTTAGAATTGACCCAAAATGGCCAATAAAACTACAGCTTCTAGGTAGTAACCACTCCTCCAGGGACAGGCAGGCTGTTCACTGTTAACCACTCCCACTGGTGAACACAGAGACTTCCCTTTAGCCCAAGCAAGCACTGGCCTTCTAGAAACTTCCAAACAGTTCAGAACAGCAAATCTGTAACTGAACTTTCTTAACTTTCAGAAAGTGGGAAAAAAGCAAGATGTTTTTGTTTTTTTTTTTCTTTTTGTTGTAGTTTAAAGGTAGCAGAGATACACAAGCAGCAAAATAATCACAGCAGTGCAATAAATGACCCCACACTTGAGTGCTAGGCCAAAATCAGGTAAAATGCAGTTTTTAGAGAAAAAAACGATTTTAAAGTAAGTGCAACACAGGAAATGCAGTAAACAGGCTCTAAATGTGTTCCAAGTACTGTTACTGTTACAGATATAAACTTTAGCAAGCCAGAAAATGCCAAAAAGTAGGCGGCAAAGCAGTGAAACTTAACAAAAAATCAGAAGAAAATACTTAAAATCACAAAAGTGGCTCCTTTTCTTCTCTCAGCGTTTTCTCCCCTTGGTAGGTGCTTCAGCAACAACTAGCAAGCCTGAAAAGACACCAAAACCACAAGGCAGCCGGGTTTTAAGAGAGAGAGATTAAGGAGTTTAGAATTGACCCAAAATGGCCAATAAAACTACAGCTTCTAGGTAGTAACCACTCCTCCAGGGACAGGTAGGCTGTTCAGTGTTAACCACTCCCACTGGTGAACACAGAGACTTCCCTTTAGCCCAAGCAAGCACTGGCCTTCTAGAAACTTTCAAACAGTTCAGAACAGCAAATCTGTAACTGAACTTTCTTAACTTTCAGAAAGTGGGAAAAAGCAAGATTTCTTTGTTTTTTTTCTTTTTGTTGTAGTTTAAAGGTAGCAGAGATACACAAGCAGCAAAATAATCACAACAGTGCAATAAATGACCCCACACTAGAGTGCTAGGCCAAAATCAGGTAAAATGCAGTTTTTAGAGAAAAAAACAATTTTAAATTAAGTGCAACACAGGAAATGCAGTAAACAGGCTCTAGATGTGTTCCAATTACTGTTACTGTTACAGATATAAACTTTAGCAAGCCAGAAAATGCCAAAAAGTAGGCGGCAAAGCAGTAAAAATTAACAAAAAATCAGAAAAAAATACTTAAAATCACAAAAGTTGCTCCTTTTCTTCAGTCAGCCAAACAGTCAAATAATATTGTCTACTTAGCCAATTGTGTTTTCTGAGATGCATTATACGTGAGGAAAAAAACACAAGGATGCTTTCTCAGATAATTTATGACCACACATTAGCCATTAAAAGGATGAGTCTACAAATGCTTTAGCAAGGCTTTCCATTATCTCTAGAAAGGCGCAGTGGTAGAGGGGTTAATGTTGTCACCTCCCAGCAAGTGGTTCTCTGGTTTGATTCTTGGCTGAGGTGCCTTCTGTGTGGAGTCTGCCTGTCCTCCTTGCATTCGTGTAGGTTTTCTCTGGGTGCTCTGGTTTTCTCCCACTTTACAAAGACATGCATCTGGAGTGTTTCTCCCTTGGCCTCCTCTGAAAATTGGCTCATTCCAAGTCAGACTTTCCCCGTAAACAAATGTTAAATACATTTTAAGAATTTTTTTTTTTTTTTTTGTAGTTTATTTTGTAACGGGGCATTTTTAGAGACTTAAATAATAATTTAAAGTGCAAGGAAGTTAAATGACAGATATTATTAGAGGATCCCAGGCTTGAATGGTCTTATTAATGTTAAATGGATTTCAAAAGCTCAACGTATTTAATTATGTTTTTACATCTTAAGCATTGTTTTGTTTTTCATTAGACTGACAATTAGTATAATATTTATTGACAATTAGTATCAATATTTATTGCTTTCACTTGCTTTTTATTAATGATTTAACATATTGTTGTCTGTATCTATTGGTTAATTAATATATCATGAGATTTAACTTTTTGTATTTAATATTGAGTTTGATATTCTGATAAAGTTCTGTTTTTATTAAAGAATTAAATTGCTAAAGTTATATTGTGTGTCATTTCATTTTGACCTTATTATTGCTTTGGTGTTCATATCTTTGGTTTATTGGTTTATCTTTTTGAACACAGCCAGTGAGGCCTGTTTTTCTTCAGTTACGTATAAAAAAGAGATATATTACATAGCATAAAAACAGGGTGTTCAGAGTGCATTATCCTTGGCTTTGAATGTATATAGCTGTAAAATTTGGAGAAACAGTGTATCGCAAAAGCACATTTTATGTGCATCTTAGTACTCTGAAATATTTCTCAAATGAAAGATATAGACAGTTAACTTAACATAACAATTTTTCATAGCTCATGCCATTCTGAAATATGATTTCTTACTCTTCTGTTCCATATATAGAGAAAAACAGAAGTCACCTGATAAGTGACCTGTATTTCACCTAATCTAAAATGCAGTAAAGTATGAGGTTGTGAGATCTGGTATAAAACATCACATGTCACGGACTATAAAGCAGGAGAGATTCAGATGAGCAAAGGTTATTTACTCTATTGTGTGAACCAGTCAAAAAGAACATGCACAACTGTGATGATGCAATAAAACCTCCATAAGGAATGTACAATACCTAGTACTAATAAACACTTAACACATTTGATCCAACCATCTTGAGAAAATTACAGGTCACTACATCAGATTGTGTATTGGAGCAACTTGAAATATTTATTTATTAAGCAGGTGGGAGGTTGACATAATGGTTAAGATGCTTACCTTACAGACACAAGGTGCAGGGATTGATTCTCATATGGGGTAACTGGCTAGGGTTAAACTGGCCCACAAAGGTAGTTAACCTAGTTCTACTATATGAACCTATGAATCCAATATTGTTAAGTGGGTCAATTGAACTGAACTAAATTCCTTTACAAGGTATGCCTGGAAAGAAAAGCTCTACAGTAGTAACCGAGGGACCCCTTATTAAAAGAGCCAATCAGAATAAGCAAAAATATAGGTGTATATTGGGCAAAACCCCCAAAAAACACCAATTGAATATATAGAGTCTACCCCCCCCCAAAAAAAAAAAAAAAAACACTAGGAAGCAACAACTGAACCCTGGACCCTGATGTAAAGGGGGAACATCAGTAACCACTGCACCACAGACCACATTTTACAGATAAACTTTGGTGCCTAGGCATATAATTTAGCTGCAAGCTATTTTGAAATGTTATACACATCTGATCATGGTAGATTCATTGGCAGCACTAAGGATTTAATGGCTCTACAGCTCACAGACACCTCTAGGTATGCCATGTGTGGGGTAAAATGAACCACTTATTTAATATTTAAATAAATAACTTCAAACAACATTGCCAAGCAGACAGCTTTATCATCTTCTCTTTATGCCACTCCTGAGTATCACAACATCTTCATAAGCATTTCTTCTACAAAAATATCACTCTCTGTGGAAATTAGCAGACTTGGCATGTTACAATTGCTATGAACTGCCCAGAGGGAGGTTAGCATAATGGTTAAGATATTTGCCTTAAAGACACAAAGTGCAAGATTTGATTCTCACATGTGTTAATTGGCTAGGCTTCAAATGTCCACAAGGCGGTTAGCCTACTACTAACCTATGAACATATTTTTGTATTATTTTTAAAATAAACATTTCACCTTAGATACCTGGACTTGACCAAAAAGTTTGAATGTACTTCCAGCTGACAGTTTGCATCTACAGATATGCAAGCATGTTTGCAGATGTCAAAGGAATCCTTTTAATACACTATTTATTTCCAAGTCAGTCTGATTTCAATGACATTCAACAAACTGCTTACATTATATGACCTTTCCATGCACACATATTCACATAAATCATTGGAAAGATAAACTGTTTAACCTTACTGCACATGCAAGTGTCAATGCAAATTGGATATGAAGCACAGAACTTATTTTAGTACACAATTGCTTAAATTGCATTATAGCTCTGTGTACATGTGTGTAATTAATAAATATACATTCACATGTGTGTTTGTAAAATACTGAAATAGTTCACTCACTCTGGCTTTAGCAATCTCTAGCATATTTGTTTTAATCCACAGTCCAGGCAAGTCTCTGTCACATAACTCAAGATACATCATAGACATATGTGATGTTGCAATACCTGAAGAGATGGAATTATGCAGAAGTAGTAATGCTGCTAACATTTTTATTAATATCTTCCATAGGATTTTTAAATCTTATTTTGGGCCCTAGCGATGATCTCACCATTAGCCATGCTACATAATCTGCAACAAGTACAGCTTCCCCCAAAGTCATAACTTTGGGAGGAAGAAACCAGAAAACAGAGATCTCAAATTCCATGGGACAGGTAGGAAAGTTGAGGCAGTTGCAGTATAGCACCATCCTTGGCAACCATTGGGATTTTTCCATGTTAAACCTATAAACCTCCTCTCCTTGTTAGCAATGCTCACTATCTTACTCTAAGATAGGTGCATGCTTCTGCAAACCCATTATGCTCAGCCGAAGTGCAAACACTCCTTGGCTGGGCTGGGCCTATACACCTAAGTCCATCGGCATATAAATAACATGCAGATCTGGGGCCTTCCTCAAGAATGCACTCCTGAGATAGGAGGGACTAACATCTCTCCTTCTCCTTGGATTATGAGAACAAGCATGGACTGCTTACTGCCATCCCTCCTCAGTCAGCACCTCCACGTGTCTAGGCCATTATCACATCCTGATCATCTGGGCCACAGTTAGAGGTTCATCCATCTGTATCCCAGAGACCTATGTTCCACAACACTGTAGCAACTAGTCTGAGTGTGCTGCTGCAATTATCTTATCACAGGAAGCCCTCATGGTATTTCTGTGTAGGGCACTCTCCCTTAGTGGTCTTAATCACAGCCAGCACCAAAACAAAGCATACTTGGGTACTCATTTTATTCTCCATTTTAAAATAATTGATGAAATTATGGTGTTATCAATACAATACAAATGTAAGATACAGGGATTCTCTTAGTAAATGGACTGCTTCCTAAATTCTTATATTGTATCTGACAGTTAATCTCAATGCAAAACCTGTCACTATACTTACTAACTGGAAATAATACAGAAGGGACATGCCAAGTATTTTGGAAAGAAATTACATCACAGTTAATACAAGAACACTCTACCTACAAGTTAGATGTCCTCCACAGCTCACTCTCCAGACAAATGGAAAGGGAAGTACATAAACTGGTACCCGGCTACCTTTCCCAGAATTCGGGTCTATATTAAATCAGTGAACGCTTAAAAAAGCAAACGCTGATTTATCGACCCTATGTGAGTGAAAATTTACAATCCCAAACACTCGGAACATGTTTCCACAAAAAAAAATAAATAAAAATAAAAACTTCAAAACATTACAAATATACCAACTCTGAGATTGCACTACAGTGACGAAAATGGCAAAGTAACGGAGGCAGCCAAGAGATTTCTTTCCCAGGGAAAGAAATCGCTTATAAGCTATTTCCCTATTTTGCTGTTTCATGCTTTCAAGTTCGATCAAGACACATTCAAAAGATTGCATCTTCGATTATATAATAGGAACCCCAGAATCCCACCTTGTCACCTAACATGGTTTCTGGCTAGTAACAATGAGGATACAGCATATATGAACATCCTTAACAACATAGTAATGAATAAAGCAAAAGAAAACTCACAGCCACAGTAATTGTAAATCTAGGAAACCTATTAAGTATGAACAAGAATACTGTTTCAGTTGTGGTAGAAAAGACACACAGAAGAGAAGAGGAATTTCCTGCAAATGATTCAGATGGTTCTGTTTCATTCAAAGAAAACCAAGATAGAAAAATGGAACACACTGCTCTCTCATATAAAAAAGTATTCTCACAGCTGAATCATGGAGATATTTTCCTAGCTTCTTCCTTTTTAAAGACTTAGTGAAGAGAGTGTGTCTATCAGTACACTGGGACACCTGACCTGTACCAATGAGAAGACATCGTCTGCTATGCTGTAACTGAAACACCACACAAGTTACAAGCCTATGGCCTTATACTTCAGCTATTATTTTTACATCATTCATTAAAAACTGTCACAATTAAATGGTTAAAGTAAATGGGTCTATATTATAACATCGAAGTTGTAAAACTTTGAATGTTATAATATTGAACCCACTACATTGAAGGATGAAAATAGCGAAGCCCCAGAACATCGAATTCTTACCTATGGCAAGATTTTGGTGGGCCGTTCCATGGCTTCGCTATTTCCTCCACTGTGGTGCGATAGTTACGGACCTTAGGGTTAGAGTGCGGGTTAAGGTTAGTGGATAGATAGGAATGTATGTACGGTTTAGTGTACGGTTAGAAGTAGGGTTTTGCTAAGTGTATGTGTGTGGTTTATTTATTTTGGTGTGCTTGTGTTGTGTGTATATTTTTCAGAACAGTGAATTTTTTCCCTGGGAAAAAAATTCGCTACTCTGAGTGTTCAATGTTATCATATTTCGAAATTCCAAGTTTGAACTTATGGTGTTCGATATTTTGGAATTTCGAATATATGATATAGACCCAAGTAAACATCTCTGTCTGACAGACCCAAACTGCTCAATACCACAACTACTCACTCTATCACTGTATCAAAATTAAGGTTGTTGTCTTATACCTTGGACATCATGATAATCAAGCTAGATCTAAATTTTCATAAGCATGTCAATATAACAACTGCCAAAGTTAATCAACAAATGCTGTAAGGAACTTAAAAAAAACTTCATGACAACTTCTAAGTGGCTAATATGTACATAAGCATAAGGGAATCATTATCCTGACAGACCGCAGAAAGGAGTTAATTAAGATTTCAAGCATCTCATTCTAGTTTTTTTCTATCTAACCTTTAAAATGCATCACAGGTGGAAGTTATAGTCCCCCAAAGGCAGGCTAAAAACTAATGGTTTATAAGTTTTATCTCAGCTGTAGGGAAAATCATGGAATGTTTGCTGAAGAAGTAAAACTTGGCTTATCTAGAAGCCACTATGGCACTGGACCCAAGGCTTTGGAGCTTAATATTAGGAAGAATAAACACAATCTTTGTTTGGGTAAACCAGATGGTAATTTAGAAAATGTCTGAATGTATTGTCTACTTAGACTTTGGGTGGGTATTTGATAGAGTACTGCACAAACAGCAGATTTTACAGGCCTGGATTCAGTTATACAATTGCAACATTGCTAAAACATTAGCCACACAAAATGGCACAGAGGGTCATGGTAAATGTAGTCTACTCAGATTTAAAGATAGTTACCAGTTAACTACCAAAGATGTCAGTGATAGGCCAGTCTTTTTCAGTGTGTGAGATTACAGAGGGTATGAAATGAAACGTAGAACTTTTTGTTGACATAAAAGACATGTAAGAAGATGATAAAAAATTGCAGAAAGGTTGAAAAGAGACTTTACAAGATTAGAAAAATAGTTTAAAAGATGGCAGGTTTAAATCAATGCAAAACATGCTAAATGTGAAAGCAACAACTTGTAAAAGAATAAAACAACTAGGAGAAATCAGCAGCAGCATCAACAAAGGAGAAAGGAACGTGCAGTACTTATAGTGAATGGTTTAAAAGTAAGCAAGCAGCGTGCCACAAATCAACAAAGAAAGCAGGCAGGGTACACATGTGCACAGGAAAAAAGGTCATCTGTAAAATGCAAGATGGTAACATCACTCCATGACATCATCTAGTAGGATCCCATCAGTTTTATACACAGTTATGGAGACCTCATTTTCACAAGGACAGGGGCAGTACAGAAATAATACATGTAGCTCCTACTGTATTTCATTGTAAAAGTAATAGACTGTAGGTTTTCATTACACCACAAGGTGGAGCTCCTTTTCAGGGATATAAAAGACAATTTTGAAAGTGAAAGAGGAGACTGAGATACTAGCCGAAGAAGGGAAGACTGAAACAGGGAGCTGAAGAGAAAAAGGGCCTTACAGCATGACTGGATTTTCTTTCTAGTGCTTTGGGACAGGGAAGTAAAGTAGCAGATTGTGTCTGTCTATTGCTGAAATCCTGGATGATGGGATTTTATAGAATCAGGAGAGAAGTCTGAAACCAGTAGTTCCATGTCTGCATATGATTCAGCAAGAAAAGGAGTTCCTTTGGGCCTAGTACAGAGAAGCCATAGATGATTGCCAGAGTTCTGGCAGGTGATTTTCTACTTTTCTCATCAGATGAACCACGGTTCCTGGTCACTAGGATATTCTTGATAGAGTGGTGAGAGGCTCTGGCCATCATTTTATATTTTTATAAGATTGTGGATCCCCCCCCCCCCCCGAATGCTTTGTGGATTACAAATATCTGGGATCCATATGAGCTCCAACTTGGGCCTCATCATGCCGGCAGCAAGACTGTAAGTAGTCACTGGCCAGTGAACAGGGTATAATAGAGTGTTTCACAGTTGGTCTGCTTAGAATTGATCAAGGGGGTTGAGGGTATTAGTACTGCTCAATGACACTGCATTTTCTCATATCTGTATTGTTGCATTATAAATCTTCATTGTTCAATGACATTGCATTTTGCTTGTGTTAGGATCGCTACCTTCAAGAATTTTGCTGCTCAATGACATTGCATTTTCTCATATCTCTATTGTTGTATTATAACTCTTTTATTGCTTAATGACATTGCATTTTTTCTGTGTTTGTATTGCTGCATTATAAAGCTTTACTGCTCATTGATATTGCCTTCATTGTGCATGTAAGAATGTCTAGACATTTTTTTCTGTTGAGTTCTGGGAAAGAGGGTGAATGTATGTTTTCATTGCATGCATATCTCACCTTGCCTTACTGCTAGCTGGTGCACTGTTGAAATAATTTGTTTGTGGTTGTGCTATTGCCTTTTAAGCTAGATGTGTCACCTAGAATAAAATCTGTCATTCTTGCCACCGTGGTGTGTTGGGCCTATAGGGGTGTCACCAGAGTCAGGTAGGAAGGAACCCATATCTACTTCAGCTACACCTGCGGGTGTGCTACATTTGGAGGCTCATCCGGGATCTCCTGTACTGCCTTGGACTCCACCCTATTCCCTGTATGTGTGAAAAGCAAATCCAGCAGAAACATGAACCCAGAAATAGCCGCTAAGTGGTGCAAACAGCACAATGCTCAGTCAGAGCATTGCTTAATTCTGGTGTTGCCAGGGGTCACATGGACTGATATGCAAATACATTAAGTCACATGATCCTTACCAGTTATAGGTAGTGGATTTTTATTAGACAGCACTATGGACCATACCGAGCAGAACACATTGGCCTTATTAGAATGGAAAAGTCCTTTAGTGTATGAGCACACATCTTCGAGTGTACAAATTTCAGGTGCAAGTGCAGTCCGTGTGGTAATCCCTGAGAAGTGCACTACCTCAGCAACAGAGAAAATACCTCAGGAACTATCCAAGTAGGTCAGAACCTTACACCAGAAGCTGCAGCTTCACTGCCCATAAATACTATAGGGCCTGAAGTTTTGAGTGTTTTGGGAAGTATTGTAGAAAAATGCTTAAAGCCTACACAGCCATTCACTGGGTTTGACTACCACAAATTACGTTTCTTTTCTGGAAAACAACCCACACCTCAGGGAGAGGAAGATTTTGAATCCTGGATGGATCAGGCTTCACAAGCCCTAGAGGAGTGTGATATCCCAGAATCTCAGAAGAAGCGGTGGATAGCTGAAAGTCTAAAGGGATTAGATGCAGATACCATATACAACCTAAGGATGTGTAAGCAAGGAGTACTGCAGGATGTGTTTGGAAGGACCAAGAGGACTGCTGACTTACTGTATCAGTTTGAACATACATACCAAGAAGTTGGTGAGAAACTATCTGATTACATTATTAGATAAAATGCTCCACCAGATCATTCTAAAGAAAGGGGTGGATCCAAAAGTATCTGATCAAGTACGGATCGGACAAATTTTACAGGGAGCTCAAGCTATGGACCCTATTGTGTGGAAAATGAGGATGAGAAATAGGTAAGAGACTCTAACTTATTCTCAGTTGGTTAAAGAGGTGAGGGAAGAGAAAGCCCTGTTGGAAGCCAAATCTCAGTCTTCAATAGCAACTAAAACAGTGAGTGAACACCAGCAGGAGCCTATAGCTGTGCTCACTACTCAAACAGGAGTCGTGGCCCAGCGTGTCCACAATGTAGAGGTGTCACTGCTGCAGATGCAGGTGTCTTCCCTGACCAACGCCATAGCTCAAGTCACCAAGACAGTTGCAAAATTGCAGAAATCCATGGTAACTTTAGCTGAAGGGAGGAATACATCAGCTAGAACCTCCATGAAAGGACTCAGAGAAGAACATACTCAGCCAATGTTCAGAGTTCCAACTGGATTTTGCTTTCGCTGTAGGGATGCAGGCCATATAAAGTGACAGTGTCCTAATGCAGAGAACTTGAAAACAGTGAACAAACTATTATTGGCTAGTGCAAATGTAGGGAAACTTCAAAGGGCCTCAGTGAAGGAGCCAGCTGAGTGCCCAGTTACAAAGAGCTCCATAAAATCTAATATCAAGAGACAGCATCCTGGATTTCCTTTCAACACAAACCATTGTAATAGGGGAAAGAAACTACCTACTATGCAGATTTCTAGCTCATCTGAGGTGAACAACCGAATTGGAAAGCCATCTCAGCCAAAATCTCAGCATCTGAGACCACAAAGCATTACTAAGCAAGAGTCTTATCCGTTAAAATGGTGAGGTCAACCGGTGGTACCTCAACCACATGCTGACTGCCGTACAGCTGAATAGCATTGGAGAAACTACCCAATGGCCTACAGGGACCGTCCCCTGTCCTGTCAGTATAAATAGAAGGAGTGTATAGTAAAGCACTGTTGGATACTGGTGCACAAATCACCATTCTGTACAGAGACTTCTACCAAAAATACTTAAAGCATTTGCCACTTGAAAAGTTAGAAGATTTGGAGATGTGGGGGCTAAATGACACAAAATTCCCTTATGATGGTTATGTCTCACTCAAGTTAGAATTTTCCACTTCAGTTGTTGGGTCAAAAGAAGTTTTTGAAACACTCGCTGTTGTGTGCCCCAGGCCAAAAGGAAAGGATTCAGCATCTATTTTAGTGGGGACAAATACTGACCTTGTCAGAAGAATGCTAATGCCTCAGTTGACCCAGGAACACCCAACACTACATCCTCTCCTGAGACCAGTTTTCTGTGCCCTTCAAAGGCAGAAGGATAGTAAGAAAGATGAAATTGGTCATGTGTGGACCCAGTCTGGGAAAGAGCATATAATTGATCCTGGTTATGTCACCTGCTTGAAAGCCAAAGTGAGGATGTGTGGACAAACAGTTTCCTCTCATCTTATGATGGAAACAGATCCAGAAAGTGACTTGTCAGAGGGTCTGGAACTAGTCCCAGAAGTTTTGGCCTGCGGACAAGTTAAAGCATCCTTATGACACTTTGCCTGCAGGATTAAAGAATAAAAGAAGTACTCCCATTGTCCTGCGTTCACAAGTGCATTTGGGAAATGTTTATGCTGCCACTCCCTTACCTGCTTCTGTGTTGACAAGGAATGAGAGCAGGGCCAACGAGCTGAAGCTGGAAGATATTGAGATAGGAGGTGGTCTCTTGCCCCCTGAGTGGCTAACCAAAGTTAAAGAGCTACTAATGAAAAAGAAAAATTGTTTTTCTACTAGTGAACTAGATGTGGGCTGTGCAAAAAGTGCAGAACACCGAATAAGAGTAAAAGAGGACGGGCCTTTCAGGGAATGTTCAAGAAGAGTAGCTCCAGGAGACCTGGATGACTTAAGAAAACATTTGGAAGAACTAAAAGCCACAGGGATAATTCAAGAGTCAAGAAGTCCATATGTCTCTCCCATTGTCGTTGTCAGGAAAAAGAATGGGTCAGTTCGCATGTGTGTTGACTATCATACTCTGAATCAACAAACCATTCCAGATCAGTACACAACTCCCCAGATTGAAGATGCTCTAAATTGCCTGGTGGGCAGTAAGTGGTTCAGTGTGCTAGACTTAAGGAGTGGATATTATCAAATCCCTATGCACCCAGAAGATAAAGAGAAGACTCCCTTCATCATCCCTTTGGGATTTTTTGAGTTTGATTGCCTACCTCAAGGTTTATCAAATGCTCCGGCAACTTTCCAAAAAATCATGGAAAGAACAGTTGAAGACATGCATCTCCTGGAAGTCTTACTCTACCTGGATGACATCATTGTCTTTGGGAGGACCCTAGAGGAGAACGAAGAAAGACTGATGAAGGTATTGGACAGGATTGAGAAGGAAGGCCTGAAGTTGTCATTGGACAAATGCAAGTTCTTCCAACCTTCAGTGACCTATGTGGGACATGTAGTATCTGCAAATGGAATATCCACAGATCGCAGCAAAGTTGAAGTGGTGACATCTTGGCCCAGACCCAAAACTATCACAGAGTTGCAATCTTTTCTGGGATTCTGCAGTTACTATAGAAGGTTTGCGGAAGGATTTTCAAAGATCGCAAGACCCCTCAACCATTTGCTCCGAAATTATGAGAAAGCAGATGAAACAGATGAAGATATCCTTGTGAAAAAACCTAAGGGACCAAGAGGTTCTAAAGAACTCATCGAGAGTCATTGGGCTCCTGAGTGCGAAGAGTCATTTGAACAGCTTAAGTACTGCCTCACACATGCGCCTGTGCTAGCATATGCTGACTCAACAAAGCTATACACTTTACATGTGGATGCTAGCAGGGATGACTTAGGAGGAGTCCTTTACCAGGAGTATGACAAGAAGCTGAGACCTGTGGCTTTTATCAGTCTGAGTTTATCCCCCACAGAAAGAAACTAACCTGCACACAAGTTGGAATTCCTTGCTTTAAAGTGGGCGGTAGTGGACAAGCCGCATGACTATCTCTATGGGGCTGAATGTGAAGTGCAGACTGAAAACAATACTCTGAAATACATCCAGACCACTGCAAAGCTAGATGCTACTGGCCACAGATGGATAGCAGCTCTATGCAACTATAATTTCAGTTTGAAATATCGCCCAGGACACGAAAATGGAGATGCTGATGGTCTGTCCAGAAAACCTCAGAGAGATTTACATCCCAATGATGAATGGATGGAAATTCCAGTGCCAGGGGTGAGAGCTATGTGTCAGATTGCAACCTGCTATCAACACACTAAATGTTGGGCCCAGAAGTTGGGTCTGTCTGCAGCAAACATACCCCAAGCTTACTGTAATCTGGTCACTTTACAGGTTTCATCTCTACCAGTTTTGAGTAACCGCGACCTCAGAAGAGATCAAAGAAAAGACCCCTTAGGTCAGCTGGTGGTAGCTGCTTTAGAAAAGAAACACGTTAATATGCTTCCCATGGATATTCATCCTCTAGCAAGACTTTTGGCCAAAGAATGGGACAGACTCTGGATACAGAATGGACTAGTGTACAGGAGATCTCCAAGTGCACTCAGCAGTGAAAAATGGCAATTGTTGCTTCCTCAGAAGTATAGAGAAGTAGTACTTTGGTCATTGCATGATGAACATGGTCATCTTGGTTATGACAGAACTATGGGTCTGGTATGAGACAGGTTCTACTGGCCATGCATGAAGCAAGATGTTGAGGATTATTGTCGTACATGTCTTCGTTGCCTCATTGGGTCAAATGGAAAGTAGTGGACCCATGGAACTGGTCTGTATAGATTTTCTGTGCATTGAACCGGATGAAGACAGGATCAATAATGTGCTGGTGGTGACAGACCACTATACCATGTATGCTCAAGCATTTCCCACTCGCAATCAGAAAGCTATTACAGTGGCAAAAGTACTAGTTGAGAAGTTCTTTGTACACTATGGCCTGCCAAAAACGATGCACTCTGATCAAGGATGTGATTTTAAGAGCAAGCTTGTCCATGAACTACTCACTCTGTTGGGAGTCCAAAAAAGCCACACCACTCCTTATCATCCTCAAGGGGATCCTCAGCCTGAGTGTTTCAACAGAACTTTACTAGACACATTGGGGACACTATCTGCCAAGAAGAAGAGTCAGTGGAGTAGAAATGTACCCACAGTGGTGGATGCTTACAACAGTACTAAAAATGATGCTACAGGATTCTCGGCTTACTTCCTAATGTTTGGAAGAGAAGCTCATCTTCCTGTTGACATCACCTTTGGAGTCACAGCTGATGATACACCAGTGCAGTCTCATGGCAGTTATGTGGAGAGATTCAAGAAGAACCTCAGACAGGCTTATGAGCTTGCTGAAAAATCAACAGGACAAAGACATCAGCGAAACAAGGCTCACTATGACAAAAAAGTAAAGATGCATGACTTGCAGCCAGGGGACAGAGTTCTTTTGAGAAATTTGGGACTACAAGGAAAGCATAAACTAGCTGACCTCTGGGGATCTGAGATTTACATAATTTGTTGTCAGCTACCTAATATCCCTGTCTACTAAGTTTGCCCTGAGGGGAAAGAAGGACCCATTAAAACCTGGCACCACAACAACTTAATGCCTTTGGCAAAATCAGTGAGACTCATGAATCCAGAACATAAAATGGCTCAGCGGAAGCCTAACTCAAGGTGATCCAGATGGCTAAGGTGGAGAGGAACTATCCTTTCCAAAGTAATAGACTGTAGGTGTCTATTACACCACAAGGTGGAGCTCCTTTTCAGGGATATAAAAGACAATTTTGAAAATGAAAGAGGAGACTGAGATACTAGCTGAAGAAGGGAAGACTGAAACAGGGAGCTGAAGAGAAAAAGGGCCTTGCAGTATGACTGGATTTTCTTTCTAGTGCTTTGGGACAGGGAAGTGAAGTAGCAGATTGTGTCTGTCTGTTGCTGAAATCCTGGATGATGGTATTTTGTGGAATCAGGAGAGAAGTCTGAAACCAGTAGTTACATGTCTGCATATGATTCAGCAAGAAAAGCAGTTCTGTTGGACCTAGTACAGAGAAGCCATAGATGATTACCAGAGTTCTGGCAGGTGATTTTCTACTTTTCTCATCAGAGGAGCCTGGTCACTAGGATATTCTCGTTGGAGTGGTGAGAGGCTCTAGCCGTCATTTTATTTTTTTATAAGATTGTGGATCCCACCCCCACCCCCCAAAATTCTTTGTGGATTACAAATATCTGGGATCCATATGAGCTCCAACTTGGGCCCCATCATGCCGGCAGCAAGACTGTAAGTAGTCATTGGCCAGTGAACAGGGTATAATAGAGCATTTCATAGTTCATCTGTTCAGAATTGATCAAGGGGGTTGAGGGTATTACTACTGCTCAATTACACTGCATTTTCTCATATCTGTATTGTTGCATTATAAATCTTCATTGTTCAGTGACATTGCCTTTTGCCCATGTTAGGACTGTTGCCTTCAAGAATTTTGCTGCTCAATGACATTGCATTTTCTCATATCTGTATTGTCATATTCTAACTCTTTCATTGCTTAATGACATTGCATGTTTCCCATGTTTATATTGTTGCATTATAAAGCTTTACTGCTCATTGATATTGCCTTCTTTGTGCATGTAAGAATGTCTAGACATTTTTCTGTTGAGTTCTGGGGAAGAGGGTGAATGTATATTTTCATTGCATGCATATCTCACCTTGCCTTATTGCTAACTGGTGCACTGCTGAAATAATTTGTTTGTGGTTGTGCTATTGTCTTTTAAGCTAGATGTGTTACCTAGAATAAAATCTGTCATTCTTGCCACCTTGGTGTGTTGGGCCTATAGGGATGTCACCAGAGTCAGGTAGGAAATAACCCATATCTACTTCAGCTACACCTGCGGGTGCGCTACATACAGATGAAGGCAATAAAATGCTGCATTGTCTCCACCAGAAGACATCTAAAGATCTTAATATGTAGAGTCTTGAAGAAAACAGGAAGTGGGTCTGGTGAAGAGATTCAAGGAATATATAGTAAAGTTTTGCAAGAAACTGATGCTTGAGAACTAAAAGACTTGCCTTGTAGATGGAGGTTTTATGTTGCTCAGTGAAGTTACAAGGAAGTAGTTTTCACAAAAAGGTGATGAATGACTGAAACAACCTTCCCAAAGAGGTGGTAATGTCAAAAACAGTTAAAGGAGTTCAAGAACTCATAAGAAGTACATAAAGCAATTCTTAAGATGGGTGGAAAATAACACAAACTAGCTGTTAGCTACAATCTGCTAATGATCCAGTAGATAGAGAAAGAGGTAGAACAGGATGGTCAAGCAGTCCGTGTCTATAATCAGCAATAAAAATCTGTGAAATCACTGTTCTGTCGTAGAATACCTTGGGTCGCCGCATACCTTTCAATGTTTTAGTGCAAAAAAATCTGGACAAAGCCTAAAATAATGCGGGTACAAAGGCCCAGAAATAGGGACAGATTTTAAATATTGCTCTTATAAAACTTAGAAAGGTGCTAGAATAACAGGATTTGTGTTACTGTGCATTTCCTGAAGGATGTAAAGTCTGAAACTGAAATGTATGTTTATTTAGTGACTTCAATCTTCAGTGATTTACCAGAAAACCACAAATTTTATGAGGAAAAGACCAAAAATATGAGGAAAAAATCTGGACATTCTGTGAAAATCTAGACAGATGAGAGGTATGGATGACTGTCACTGGAAGGTCAGCCATTACATAAACAGAGATAGAGAAAGAGAATGTCTGCTGAAAGATTTAAGGCTTATTACTCCTTTCCCAAGTTTTCCAGCTTGTCTGTATTCTCTCACAGGTGCTGATTATTTGCAAATGGAAAAGAAAAGGGAAGGGCACATGCTGAGGCACATCTGCACATTTGATTCCCCTGACAGAGACCAGGGATGCTTGGAAAGTGCTGTACCTGGGGAAGGAGGTTGCAGAGCTTTGGCCAAGTCACATGCAGAGGGGTGGACAATGTACCACAAGCCCATTGCATGACACCTCCTTGGACTGCATGACCTAGTGTTTAGGCAGTGAATAGGTCTTAAAGAAGAAAAACTCCCTCAATGGTAGTATGACCCTGCTCCATTATATCTGGATTTTTTCACCATCACTAAACATGGGTTGGTGTAAGTTAGGATGGTGGCAAGGAGGTTCCACAGAAGCCCTGGGAGCAGCTGATGGTCAGCTGCAGTGAGACACAAAATGGCTGTCTGTACTGTCATGAGTTAATTTTACTGAACAGATTTAAATAATGTTTGTATCATTGTAAAGCACTGAAAACTAACATACTCCTGTTTTGTGACCACTGTGTACTGCTACTGAGTTTTACCCTTTCTCCACTGTCGTATGACTGTGGAGTTGTTAAATATGTTTGAGGGGGTGTTAAGGAGGACTTGTCTCCCATGCAGAAAATGCTCTTTTTTAATGTTTTAACAAGTTATATTTTGTTCAGTTTAGAAAAATTGACAAAACATAGTGTGTTTTACATTGATTCAAATTAGCATAGGTACAGTCTGAAAAACTGCATGATACTCAACTTTCAGCCCGTAGAGTGCTCAGATGGCTGACTGGCTTCAGCTGGAAACACTAATTAGATATTAAAAAACTGCTGATTAGCCTTTTATTTCCTTGCATGGTTTTAGCTGACATCATATAGCTGGCAAAAATTTACTCACGTAGCCTTTAGTCATGCTATCCCTGTCAGAATAAAGCCAGATATCCGTTAGCTTATACTGTTGTCAAGTTTACAACCAAGTTAAGCACGATTGTTTTGGGCTTGTGATAGACATCTGCTGCTGCAGTATCTGTGGATTTAAAGAAATAGCTGAAGGGTCAGCAGGCAGTGTGTAAACCAAAAATTATTTAAAAAAGATAGGATTCATAGTGCAAATACAATCACATCCATGTAATCTAATTTACGAGAGTTGAGCACAGACTTGCTTATGTATCTATGAGTCTCTACAACAAAGTTTTCAGTCTGCCTAGCATAACATACATCCCATAATAGTTTACTGCCCAAGCTTTTTGTTAACATGTGCCCAGCCTACTCCCACACATCCTTTCACCACAACAGATATATAGCGCTAACTCTTGATGATTTAGTAGTATTTCTTTCTGGTTCCCTACAGCTGACCATCAATTACTCCCTACTCACTAGGCCTCTCCTCATTCAACAGGACTATTAAAACTGACTTAGCCACCCCTGGACTATCTCTAACCCTCACTTGAGGCCACTGACTAGACTGAGGAATCTTGGGGCAAGTGCATAATGCTGTCAAGGAAGTGTTTTTTTCATAAGGCCTAATCCTGTCCCCTGCATGTGCATGTGTGCTGCCAAGAGTTGGCATGCGATAGGCCCATAGCATACCATCAGTGCCTCTATGTGTGACTCAGCCAAAGTCATGACTATCCTTATAGAATACACTCCCAAACATTCGGGGCTCCACAGGGAATCACCCATGATGGTGCACCTGAGGGTGTGCACTATCCTCCCATCAATCCCTCTCTGAATCATCAACCACCTCAGTTGAAAATCAAAATCTGACCATCTGGATCATACCTGGGGCTTTGTCAATGTATGCCACCAGTGCAGATCATGATTTTCATAGCAGTTTGTATTATGTAAATGTGCAGATAATGCTCAAATCTAAAATTTGTAAATGAAAACCTACATATATTGCATTGTATTATTACTCACAGTGAACAGAAAATCTCCATAAATATAGTGGTATGGGAGCTTTGTGGCACTTTCTCTTGCATGCTGGCTTTACCCCCATCATGTTTTTTTTTTCTTTTTTTTTTTATATATTACTGTTTTTCTGATTCATTCAATACTAGACTTCTGTCTCCCAGCCTATAAGCTATTTGGGTTCCATTCCATCCATCCAACACACCAACCTCAGATCACGAGTCTCTAACTATGAAACTGCTGACCATAACTGTCATTAAAGAGATGGTGTAGCTGTGAGCCCAATATCTCTAGCTCACAGAAGTGAGGGAGTGTTGCTTCAACTAACATATCCTAAGGACAAAGATAAACAATGGACAAAAGTTCACATTATTATGAAGATTTCTGTTATACCTTTTAAACATTTTGTGCACTACCATCATGTGGGATTGTGATTCCTGCTGCATATATACTAACTCTGAGATTGCTATGCCTTAGAGTTGGGGAAGATACCCTAAGATGCTGCAGACTTGGGCTTGGTATACACTGGCCCACATTTACAGTTCCATTTTTCTGAGAAGAACAACTACAGTTCTCAGAATTTCAAGAGGCACACATTGGCTACTGTATGCAACCTTCTCAGCCTTATTCCCCAATAGGCATGCTTGCCAGTTGAATTCAGGTCACTGATTTCATATACAAGTGCAGCACTTCGGTGTCACAAAAGTCAGGTGTCACATAATATACTAATAATGGGAAAAAGGGATTGATGATGATGATGATGATAGTGATGATGTATATGCAGCTGGACACAGTTCACAACACTGTAATGCCTCTGTACAGCACAGGGTCTTTGTTATACAATGTCTCTGGAAAAAAGAATACCATTTTGCATAGAGTATTTGTCTGCATATACCTAGTATGCTGGTTCTGCAATGTATGTTGTGTAAATTGTGTGTATTCATCTAGCTTCACCGTGCAATATTTGTACTAATACCCAGGCTCTATCGCACTGCATGTAGTGGAGTAAGTTCTATGAATGCAGTGTCAATAGCTCAACAGGTAGCATACTCGCCTTTGGTGCTCAAAGACCAGACAGAAGGTTGTGGATTCTAGTCATACAATAGACACTTGGATTAATTAACCAGTACTGACACTGCAGTGCAGTATAAGGAGGGGTGCTGCACTCCTGAGGGTGCCATCCTTTGGATGAGACACTAAACTGAGGCCCCATCTGCCCGAGTAGGTGGTAGCTCAGGTAGATGTAAAACATTCCATGGCATGTCTCAAAAAAAAGAGTAGGAGAAGTTCCCTGGTGCCCACTCCAAATTTACCCTAGTAAGTATAGATACCACCTTGGGTTTCCCTTGAAAAGAGGACACTGACCTAGTAGAATTAACACATTCAACAAAAAATAAATAAATAAATGATCTCCAGGATTTAATAAAATTCATGTAGACACCATGTAAAGCCTACATGGAATGTATCCATGTACACTTCCACAGTTCTCCCTCTGGCAGAGCTCCATGCATATTAATGATGGTGTGCTGCCGAGAGAGAGAGCATAGGAACAGGGATATTGAATCCATGTAGGGAAAAGTGTAAAGACTACCTGTGGCTGTGAATGCCTGGTCAGATGTTATGAACAGGATGAGATTCCCTGTAATGCTCCCTGCTACTGTTGAAATGCTGTAAATTGTTTTAAATGTGTAATATTTTATTTTTTTAACCCTCCCCGTATGTTTGAGTGGCATGGAGCAGAGTGGAGCAATGCCATGCTGTGCTCACATATAGGCAGCTGACACTTGTTACACATCTAAAAATAGAAACCGGATGTAATTAATTATCATAAATAAATGTTTTTCTATTTTTTTTAATTGCCGTTTGTGTAGCACAATGTGGAGTGCAGCAAAGCCAAGCAGCACTCATACATATATAGCCAACACCTGCCAGAAATCTAAAAATAGAAACCAGATATAATTAATTATTTATTTCTGGGTCTGTTTAAGCATGTTTGCCCGGTGCAGTGCAGTGTTCAGCAACGCTAACAGGTAGCTTAGTAGAATATGTAAAGGTATACTAGTTTTCATAATATCCACGTAGCCAAATGGGTAGAGTTACAGCTTAATGTGTAGTTGGTCCTGGGTTCGAGTCTGTAGCAGTTTGTAATTTAATGTACTTTTTAGCTTAATTTAAAAACAAATTTGTTATATTTGGCAGTGCTGGATGGTGCTAAGCACTGCTTAAACATGCTAACACCTACTAGAGTTTGCCTGGTGCTAAGTTTTACTTAAATCACAGTTGTGCAAGTTTGCACACTGCTCAGCTCTGCTTAGCTGGTTTGCATGATGCTAAGCAATGCGGCACTTTTTTGAATGTTGCTCAGTGATGTGTAAGGGCAGGAAAACAGCCTGTATTAAGACCAATAGGCAGAAATCTGCACCATTCCTTGGAGTCTTATCTGTTGATATGGCAGCTGGTGCTAGTGAAGGTGTGTAGATGGGGTGTGCAGGAGTCCAGGGTCTTTGTTGAGCTCCTGGTAAAGAATTATGAAACCAGGCTGATGCAGGGTGGTTTCCAGGGCTTGGAATGTAAGGTGGAGGCCTGGGACCAGTTGACCAGGAAACTTACCAGTGTTACTGGTATCCCCCACACTGGTGAGCAGTGTCGCCACCATTATGATAACCTGAAGAGGAGAAAGGGGGAACCTTGGAGACCTGGGTCTAAAAGACAAGAGCTGTGGATGTCCCACAAATATGTAAGTATGTTTTCCACTGTTTTACGAAAATGCAAGCTGAATGTCTGCAAAACTGGTATGCATAATGGTGTGCTTCTCTCCCAACAGCTGCAGCTGACAGGACTTGCAATGATGAGTCACATGCTGAGTGCCTGGCCAGGTTGCTCCATGAATGTGGTAAGTACGGATTTATTATGCTAACTGTAATGCAATAAGCAAGAAAGAGTAAAGCATTTACTGCAATAAAGTATACGCAATAAAAACTGCAGTGCAATAAATGGGCAAGTAGAACTGTAGTGCAATAAATGGGCAAGTAGAACTGTAGTGCAATAAATGGGCAATTAGAGCTGTAGTGCGATACATGAACAATAACAAATGTATTGCAATAAACAATAAACAATATCAATAACAGTAAGCAAAAGGGTGTACAGCAGGATTGTATTGTCATAATCATTGCAGTAGAGCTGCATGCATTGCTTGTCTATGGTAAGGTTGCTGCAGTCAAGTGTAACACTGGAATAGCTGTAGAATGCAAAACTAATAGGTTCATAGGTTCATACTAGGCTATCTGCCCTAGGGCATTTACAAGCCTAGCCAGAGTGTGTTTGGCTTTCGCCACCCATTTTAAAATGAATTTTTCTATGCCCTTTTTCGAGGTTAGTATACTGTGCATCTGTTTAACAGTGACACAGAAGTGATACCCGGAGTAAATCTACGATTTCCCATCCACTCATCAAGATTCCTCTTGAAGAGAGTCAATGAGGGACTCTGCCTAACCTGGACTGGGATTTTATTCCAGAGTGAAGGGAGCCTCTGGGTTATGAATCTGTCCCTCCAGCATGTCGTATTTATTTCAGTGCTGAGGTTCAAGTCTCTCGAGCACGTAGCTCGATGGGATTTGGATTTTCTGAGGTGCAGCATGTCCATTAATTCCGGGTTGGACATGGCTTTATACATCAGGCACAGATCGCCTCTGAGCAGGCAGTATGCCACTGAGTAGAGCTGGAGTTTCTTTAACCGGGCAGCATATGGCATCTGTTTGAGCTCTTTGATCCTCTTGGTGAGGTACTTTTAGGGTCTTTCCAGTTGCTGCAGGTGTTTGGTAAGGTTCATCCCAAAAGGGGCATTGCACTCAATTATGGGCCTGATGAGGGATGAGTAAAGAGGCACGATGACCTCCCCTGATCTAGATGTGAATCCCTTCATGATTAGGTGGGCTATATAAAATGATTTTCTAACCACTTTGGCCACGTGGTTGTCGAATGAGAGATTGCTATCAACTTGGGTCCCCAGGTCCCTAATTACTTCTTCCGTACTTAATGGATTACCATCTATGTGGTAATTTGTGGGCACTTTATTTTTGCCGAAGGGGATGACTATACACTTTTTGGCATTTAGCTTGAGGCCATGGCTCTGGCACCAGTTGTCTGTTTCTATGAGGCCCTTTTGTAGGATGCTTGTGTCGGCTGGAGAGTCGATTACTGCGCCCAGTTTGCAGTCATCTGCGAACTTGGTCAGCCACAGTCCTTCTGTGTTGGCCTGTACCTCCGGGAAATATATACTGAACAAGAGAGGTCCCAGGACTGAGCCTTGTGGGACGACACTTGTAACTGGTTTGGAGTCTGACATGGCTCCAGCAATTCTAACCATGTGGGTTCTGTCCTTGAGCCAGTTTGCAACCCATCTAGTGACATAGGGGTTTATGTTTAAGCTGGTGAGCTTATCTATAATGCCCGAGAGGGGTATTGTATCAAAGGCTTTTGCGAGGTCCAGGTAGGCTGTGTGGACCACCTTCCCCTCGTCAATGGCCTTGGTGACTGTTTCAAAGAAATCGACCAGGTTTAAGAGGCAGGGTCTGCCCTTAACAAAGCCGAACTGGGTAGGATCCAGTGTCTGCAGGTCCCCAATATCTTTATTTATGAGGTCCATGATGATCCTTTCCATAGCTTTGCAGACCAAGCTAGTCAAGCTTATGGGGCGATAGTTTCCAGGATCCATTGAGGCACCACCTTTGTGGAGAGGGACCACTGCTGCTGTACGCCACTCTTTGGGTACATATCTTGTAGTAAGGCTGAGATTGAACAGTAGTTTTATGTTTGGGTTTAGTTCTTCTTGGAGTTCATGTGGGACACAGCCCGGGACACCGTCTGGTCCCACTGATGCTGTGTTTTTTGCTTTGGAGAGGGCGGCTCTTACCTGAGCATCTGAGATGTCAGGGGGGCAGCACTCTGCTGGGATAGATATTTGCCCTTTTGGTGGGGAAGGGGGGGGGAGAAGTTTGCGCTGAACTTGTCAGCTAGAATGTTGGCAATATCTGTGGGTTTGGTGTATTTTTTGTCATTTTGGACTAATTCTGAGCATATCTGGGAATTCTCACCCAGGTTTCTAACATAACTAAAGAACGCCTTGTGATTATCCTTAGTGTCCTGTGCAATTTTTCTCTCGAAGCTGGCCTTAGACGATTTAATTAATGCCCGTAGTTTTTTGCTAATACTGATAAGAGATGCCTTCCCTTTTTGGGATTTTGCTCTATCACGTAGTAGCTTCCTCCTTCTATTGTATAGTTTGTTTATGGCTGGGGTCCACCAGACAGGACGCCTGCCTTTGGAGGATTGGGTCTTGGTTTTGTTTGGGATTGCATGATCCATGCATTCCTGAAGGTGTTCATAGAATACGTTTATAAAGGATTCTGTGGTCTGGGCTGTATTTTCCACAGGCCCAGGGGCTTTGAAGGATTCCACCTTGGTTTTGAGGAGTGTGAAATTTGCTTTAGAGAAGTTTTTCACTGTGGTTTTCTGGGCAGGGGCTGGGGTCGAGATGTGAATATCTAGTGAGATTAGTTTATGGTCTGATCTTACCAGTGAGGGATACACTTCTGGTCTGGAGCATAGAGTCCCCATGTTGGTGATGATCAGATCCAGTATGTTTTCCTCTCTTGTGGGAGTGGTAACAAGCTGTTCCATAGCATTTGAGTTTATAAATTCTAGGAACCTTTGGGCTAGGGTGTTGGAGCTAGAGTAATGCTCCCAGTCTATGTTTGGGTAGTTGAAGTCGCCCAATATAATAGTGTTTGGAGAGACCTTCATATTTTCCAGTGTTCTCAGGAAGGCCGAGTGGGGTTCCTGGGTTTGGGAGGGTGGTCTGTAGCAGGCTATAAACTGGAAGTCAGTTTTACCCACTGTTACTTGCACATGGATAGTCTCTGATGCTTTGTGCTGTGCCACCAACCTGGAGGTGTGGGTATCTTTGACGAATATTGATACTCCCCCTCCTTTTGTGGTTCAGTCCAAGTTTTGGGGCCGAAAAGCATGGTATGAGGTATAACCTGGTAGTGCTGGGGTGCTCTCGGGAGCCTTGAACCAGGTTTCTGTTACTGCACAGATATAGATGTTCTCCATGCTAAGGAAAGTTTCAAGTGCGTGCATCTTAAGGTTTAGACTTCTGGCATTGAGTAGCATTACTCTTAGTTTCTTATCCCTTGTGATACCTATGGAGGTGGGCTTGTCTTTTGAGCCTTGCCTAAAAAAGGCACTATGGGGCTGGCAAGAGCCTTTGCCAATATCCAAAAGCCCAGGGGTGACAGGTGCAAGCCGTCCCTAGCGAAGCACCATGGCTTGTCGAGCATGTCATCCCAGGCTGACAGGCATTGGATCCCCTTTGAATGACACCAATACTTAAGCCAATTGTTGAAATTGATCATCTTGTCTTCATATTGTGGCATCATTCTTGGTGAGGGTAAGATGCTACTCAAGGTCAGGGTCATACCAGCCTGGGCTACATGCTCAGAGAGCTCCTCTATGTCTCTTTTCATGTAGTCCAGGGAGGTACGTCTCAGGTCATTCACACCAGCATGGACAATGACTGAGTCATATTTGTACTTGCCTTGGAGTGACCTGAGTGCTTGTGTTTTGTGGCGGATCCTAGCGCCCGACAGGCAGCTCACCGTGACCTTCTCCTTGTTCAGTCTGGTGAGTGGGACGTCAGTATGCCTGACGATAGAGTCACCTATTACAAGTGTATCAGGTGTGTTGTTTAGCCCTAAGGGCTGTGACTGTTTGGCACACTGGCTTTGTGAGCTATGTGTTACACGTGTTTTGTTTTGGGGTAGCGGTTGCTTGGGTGTCTGCTTTGGAGGTCTCAGTTGCTTAGGCAGATTTTTATTTAGAGCCTCCGAGTATGTTTTTGTGTGACTGGTTACGCCAGTACTGAGTTGAGAGAGCTTCGCCTCCAGTTTGGCTATATGGTTGCATCTCTCACATGTGTTGGAATTTGTTGGGAGGAGGAGAGGGTTGTCTGTGTACATGAGGCAGTTGTAACATTGCCTCAAGATTCCCAGATTCACCAGCTGGACCAGAGAGGAGATTGACAACTGACCTTTGGATATGCTAGAATAGTAT
The DNA here is from genome assembly GCF_019279795.1 of Protopterus annectens. Classification (NCBI taxonomy): domain Eukaryota; kingdom Metazoa; phylum Chordata; order Ceratodontiformes; family Protopteridae; genus Protopterus; species Protopterus annectens. The sequence continues at coordinate 818,414,717 of NC_056734.1, read as the reverse complement.
TGGGAATTCCTTTATAATTGAAAAAAGGGCCAATGGGGAACAAGGTACTCAAGTGGAGTTTGTGAGGGTGTAGTGCTTTTAATTTTTTAGTGCTGACTTATATAATTGCTTTAATGAGCAAGTGCCAGGCTTTAGAGTAGGAATAGGGTGTTTATTATGAGAACTAGATCAGTTCTAAGGGAAAAAGTGAAGAGCAGACTTTGTGGAGCCAAGAATGGTTTAAACCCAATTAAGCGGCGTTGCCCGATGCTGCACTATGCGCAAAATCATGCAAAGCTGCGCTAAAGCGGGTTTTATACAGGGGGACTTGAAAGAGCTAGAAATTGGCCCAAAACAGCCAATAGACTACCAGATTCTTGTGCTGGGAACACTCCTCCAGGGATAGATAGGCTGCTCTAAGCTCCCCACTGCCACTGGTGAACAAAGAAGCCTCCCTTTATCCAAGAAAGGAAATGGGCAACATAGGAACTTTCCAAAAGTCCAGAATACAGCAAAGCCTGTATTTGGACTACTCTAGGTCAGGAAAGATGGGAAACAAGGATCATTTTTTTTTTCTTTCTTTCTTTTTTTGCAACAAACAGCAGGAAAGTGCAATAAATATGTAACACAGGCTAGCGCACTTGAGTGTGTAGCCTCAACAGGTAAATGCAACAAACAAGGCAAACTTTGAAAGTGCAGGTGCAAAAACAACTTTAAACAGTTTAAAACAGTTCAAGAAGCAGAAATACTTGCAGTTTAGCTAGATCGGACAGTCACCCAGGTAGTAGTAGCAAAAAAAAAACACTTTTATCAGGTTAGCAGTCCCTCTTTTAGCCTCCCTGCTACTAGCAGCACTCTGCAGGACCACGAGGAGCTTGGCTGAGTAGTAACAAGCGCAAAAAACGCGCCAAAGCAGGTTTTATACAGGGGGACTTGAAAGAGCTAGAAATTGGCCCAAAATGGCCAATAGACTACCAGATTCTTGTGCTGGGAACACTCCTCTAGGGATAGATAGGCTGCTCTAAGCTCTCCACTGCCACTGGTGAACAAAGAAGCCTCCCTTTATCGAAGAAAGGAAATGGGCAACACAGGAACTTTCCAAAAGTCCAGAATACAGCAAAGCCTGTATTTGGACTACTCTAGGTCAGGAAAGACGGGAAACAAGGATCATTTTTTTTTTTTTTTTCTTTTTTGCAGCAAACAGCAGGAAAATACAATAAATATGTAACACAGGCTAGCGCACTTGAGTGTGTAGCCTCAACAGGTAAATTCAACAAACAGGAACAACTTTAAAAGTGCAGGTGCAAAAACAACTTTAAACAGTTTAAAACAGTTCAAGAATGCAGAAATACTTGCAGTTTAGCTAGATCAGATAGTCGCCCAGGTAGTAGCAGGAAAACACTTTTATCAGGTTAGCAGTCGCTCTTTTAGCCTCTCTGCTGCTAGCACCACTCTGCAGGACCACGAGGAGCTTGGCTGAGTAGTGACAAGCGCAAAACACACACCAAAGCAGGTTTTATACAGGGGGACTTGAAAGAGCTAGAAATTGGCCCAAAACGGCCAATAGACTACCAGATTCTTGTGCTGGGAACACTCCTCCAGGGATAGATAGGCTGCTCTAAGCTCCCCACTGCCACTGGTGAACAAAGAAGCCTCCCTTTATCCAAGAAAGGAAATGGGCAACACAGGAACTTTCCAAAAGTCCAGAATACAGCAAAGCCTGTATTTGGACTGCTCTAGGTCAGGAAAGATGGGAAACAAGGATAATTTTTTTTATTTTTTTATTTTTTTTTTTATTTTTTGCAGCAAACAGCAGGAAAATGCAATAAATATGTAACACAGGCTAGCGCACTTGAGTGTGTAGCCTCAACAGGTAAATGCAACAAACAGGACAAACTTTAAATTACAAGTGCAAAAGCATGCTAAAGCTAAAGCAGGGGGTTAGAAAGAGATAGGAAATGGCCCAAAATGGCCAATAAGCTACAAGTTACTGGGCTGGAACCACTCCTCAAGGGACAGATAGGCTGCTCAGAGCTCCCCACTCTCACTGGTGAACAAAGAAGCTTCCTCCTATCCAAATAAGGATATGGGCAACACAGGAACTATGACACAGCCCAGAGATCAGCAATACCTGAAGACTGGACTATTCTAGTTCAGTAAAGGCTGGAAACAAGGATATTTTTTTTTGTTTGTTTTAAGTAGCAGAAATTAGGTACAGAAACACAGTAAATGCTTTAATTCGGCTAGCGCACTTGAGTGTGTAGCCTACTGGGTCAGTGCACAATTCATACAAACAAAGCTAGATCCAGCCAGCCTAAATCTAGTCTATGCTACAGCAAACAAGGCGTACCGATTTCAGAAAGAAACAGTTCAAGTAAGCATGCGCAACAAGCCTTTAACCAGAAATTCCCAGCTCAGAAGGGCAGAATCTAGCCTCTCCTCCCACAAGAGTGCAGACCACAAACCTTCTTAATGTAAAATAACTGGCCTGAAGCCCAAGTCCTTAACCTAGAACTAATACACTTTTAGAATAACAGACACTGAGCCTTCAATCAGCAGTTCCCAACTTAGAAGGATGTACGCTACCTGTCCTGCCACAACAGTGCAGACCACAAACCTTCCTAATGTAAAACAACTGGTTTGAAGCCCAAGTGCTTAAACCAAGGGCCTTAGAATAACAGTTACAATTTAATCAGGCTACTAACAAGCAGTAATAAAGGCAGCAGAATAAATTTAATTGAGTACTAGCAAAATAAGGTAATAAAGTAGGAAGAAACACAAATAAAGTAAGGCAGTTAAAGTGCAAAATTTTTTTTTTTTTTTTTTTTTTTTTTTGAGATGGAGGAAACAGAGCAGATTAAGATACTATAGGGGAATGCCCTTCCCAAGTGCTCTCTCTGTACACTACAGAGGAGATGGGACTGGTAAGAGTATCCAAAATCAAAATATGATCTCACTGTACTCAGCTGAGTGAGCGAATGAGATGGGTCCAGGAGGACTGTGCAAAAAGAGATTTACAGCAGGGGCGGGCAATTCCAAAGCCACCAAGATTAACACCACAACAAGAAACAGGGAGGGTGGGTGAGGAACTACTGCAGAGATTCAGAGACACACAATATTTACTGAATCCAAAACACACAATATTTACTCACTCAAATCTTAAATAAGTGCAGAAAATATACTTAAATCAGCTTATGTCCAGTTGATATGCAGACAAGTCTCAGTAGCCAGCAACTCGATTTAAAATGATTACTAGAAATGTAACCAACACAGATTTTAATGTTAGCAGAAACCCCCTAGCTAATTAACACTAACAAAGGAATTTCAAAGCAGTCTAACAACTTTCAGTGAGCTCAGATGGCTAACTGCAGAGATTCAGAGACACACACAATATTTACTGAATCCAAAAACCACAATATTTACTCACTCAAATCTTATATAAGTGCATGGCCTGCAAACTGTATTTCTCAACTTCTAGTACGGTCCAAGGCTGTCTCCAGGCCAGTATCAGTCACATAATGCTCTCTGTTTCTCCTACTCCAGGTAATAAAGGTTTATGGGTGAGGTAGCCCAGTCTATTGGCAGATATTGTCTGTGGATTTCACAGAAATCTATCAGCAAAACCAATAGAGTGTTAAACAGCATGATTGATTCCTAAATAAATCTGTCTTAATATATGTAGTACGGCTGAATTCCATGCATGTGTGTTCTACTGTCAATGCAGCCAAGTATAACACTTTAATAGTTCCAGAATTCAAAACAAATGTCCTGTAACATCTATTGCTCAACTCATAGTATGGTTCAAGGTTGTCTTCAGGCCCTTATCAGTCACATAATGCTCTCATTTTCTCCCACTCCGGGAACAATGTTATGAGCCGATACCATGTTTAGATTTCACAGACACTTACCAGCAATACCAATAAATTAAGCAGCATTGTTGATTCCTAAATAAATCTGTCTAAATATTTCCAGTACAGCTGTATTCCTTGCATGTCTGTACTAAGTTGCTGCAGTCAGTCGTTACATTATTTGCAGATGTCCCCTGCAGTCACAGCTATTGAGTTCTATTCCCATGCTTGCCAACTAAGGCATGATGGCTGTCTAGGTTATGTACTGTACATAAACATGCCTCTCAACTGTCACAATTTCTCATAATGTAATTAAAACTACCTAATCAGTCTGTCACAGGATTACCAGAAAAAATTATTACTGGCATGCAATGTATTACTAAATCCACTTGCAGAACACCTTGGTAGTTATATAAGTCCACATTATGTGTAACAGTTCTGTGTAGTTATGTACCTGCATTTGTTATTGTTTGGCCCATACTGACCCATGCTAACAACTTGAGAGGTATGTAAGTGCTACATCAGCTATAAGAGAACTGTAGTCACTGTACTCAAAACTGACACTACACACTTGTAGAGTATTTATTATCAGTGTTTTCAAGGATATAATCTGCATTGTCAGTATTGGAATGTTTTTCTCCCACTCCCCACCCCTTATCTTCATTTATTTATTATTGTTATTTATTATTACAATTTAACATTAACATATTTTGTTAAACTAACTATATTTGGTAAAATGTGATTTATTATTATGTTTTATTATGATTCAATATTAACGTATTTTGTTAAACTAACCATTTTGTTGGCCTTATGGTTTAATTCTTACTGGCATGCTGTTAACATACTGACTGTTATGTTATTTACTGTTGTGTTACACATAATATACATTAATATGTATTTGGATTAATGAATATGATGTTACATTCTGTTAATACTAACAATGGTTTGGTTATTACTAACCTTAACTTATTGCTATACCTCATTTACCACAACACACCAAGGTAGACTGGTTCCGGCTGATCCACCTACCTTGCCTCCTCTGGCCGTGGCACTGGGACCTAGCATGTCTGGGGCCCAGACTGGTGGTACCCCCTCTGCTGTCCCTGCATTACCTGTGGTGTCGGGTAGTACTGCCCCACAGGACGGGGACGGAACCCCTCTCTGAGAGCGGAGGGGGAGTTGTCACCCTGGCTGAGCTACTGGTTTTGGTGTGCCAGAGCAAGGACATGCTGGCCAACCTTGGGGGCAGCTTTACCCCTGTGCCCAGCCTCCACCACTGCCACCCCCAGGGCATGACATTCCCATGAGTGGGGGTGTGAGTCATGCTGCTGCCTTGTGGAGGCACATGGGACTTAGATTCCACAACACCCTCCCTATCCAAGATGTTTGCCCCCCTCATACATCACACACTGCCCCTGCCTGCTGTCTTGTCTGTCTGCAAATTGCAAATACATCCTCACCTACCCAACACCTCCCCCACATGTACCTATATTCCTTTCCCAACATTCCACTCTCACCATAAAAACAAAATGGGCATCTATCCAAAAAAAAAATAGCGTCCCATACATAGCTCTCCAGTTCGCACACGTGTCCACTAGACACATGTAATTTAGTCCAATTGGCTTGACAATGCAGTTATGTTGTCCTCACCCCTCTCTCTAAGAGTGAGAGTTCAAAGTCATCTACAAATTCTATCAAAGTGCACAGTTATTGCTGTACAAGAAATGGATATCTATGGTTCTTTCCTACACCCTTGCTGCACATCCCTACCTGCCTTTCACTATGTTTTTCCCTCTGCTTGTACCCCATTGCATCACTTCCCTATCTCCCCATTTTTCTTTTCTTAATATTTTTTAGCCCAACACTGCACAACGTGCTACATTGCTAAGCTTCACTAAGCTCAGCTAAAAAGAACTATTTTTAATATATGTGTTCTCTACAAAATAAACACCTGTACCATATTTTGAATTCAAGACCATCAGACTGACAGACCACTGCATTAACCTGCCACACCACACAGCTCTTAATTAAAACAGGTGGTTTAAGCAAAACATAGTAATTGCAAGTTACAGTCATTACGCATGTTTAAGCGGAGCTGTGCATTGCACCGCGTCACACAAACTTGATTAAAAAGGAATGGAAAAAATGGGAGTGTACCTTGAACTCTGGTGCAAAACTACACCATTAGAAAGCCAAACACATAATAATGGATGTAAGTGAGGTCTGTGATAGCAGGTAAATGTGCCCTTTTATCAGTGATGTGCGGAAATACACTTGCTAAGGCATTAATGGCAAAATACATGTTCAACTGGGACCCTGGTGCAGAAATACATCCATATAAAGACATGCACATACTGATAGATGTAAAAAAAATGTTTGTCACAGCCTGTATGCGTGCACTTATATTTTGCAAATACACCTGATGTAGCAGTGACTCAGTAGCTCACTCTGTTAAATACCTTGCAAACAGTCCATTCTGCCACACACAGTCCTGGGTTCAAATCCAGTGGTATGTAGAAGTGAAATTACAGTATTGTGAAGCCAGCAATTAATGAATGACTCATGCACTCTTATCCACTCACTGCATTTCAAATGAAATGTCTGCTTTTCACTGATGGAAATCACAGGCCTGCAGATAGGAACACACTTCACATTTCCCTATAGCACAATTCTATGTGCATAAAGTGTTACATCATGTATTAATATGCATTCACAGAGAATTTCATCTCAGGTACTGCAAATGAGGGCCATTAATATCACAGTACACCACACAATCCTTTCAAAGTCACAGTGCAGATTACCACAGCTGCACAACTAACATACACATTTGAAGTCCCTGCTTGTAACAAGGCTTCCCTCATACATGCTGCAAATTACTACCAGACTGTAACACATGGCCTAGCAGTTGCCCAAATGGTGGACATATTCTTATATTTATACCCCATCTTATCCACGGACACACCAAACATGTTGTCTAGCACTCTGTTAGTAATACCATTGCCTAATATACTTACCTTAAACACATGCCTTATTTGGAATGGAAAGGGTAGCTTCACTCTGTCTCTGCCTCTACAACAAGGCTGACGCAGCTCCCACAGTTACTCCTACAGCTTGTTGTCCTCCAAAGTGTTCAAACTCTCTGCCTATACCTATTACTTGCAGCAGCACCTGCAGCCTATACTACAACTATCTCTATGGTAAGGTTTCTGCTACAGACCTACCCTCTGCGACAATACAGTCTCCTAAACCCAGTAATGTCCATCACAACATATCAGAAAGGGGCCCTAATCTACATGAAGGCATTATGTATTGTACAGTGGTTGCATGTCATTGGCTGATGATAATGCAAATCAGCTGTGTTGGCTGCAATTAGCATTTCAGAACCACAGAATGGTTAAGAGGCAATCACTTGCTGATGAGAAACATGTTCAAAAGGCAAGCAGCTGGCTATGGGGAACCATTCTGTATGAGACTTTCCTCATGCAGAACACGTGTTTGTAAAAACATAACTATCACCACATATCAACAGAAGAGTACTAAACTCCATCATGTATGTAAGCTTTTTGTTTACAAAAGGATGCAGATTTGTGAATATACTTATGCGGAATAGGGATCACAGCATTTAAGCCTTTCTTAGACCTGTGATAATGCCATGTCATTGATCTCCTGCCTTCTTACACCTACAGAGAATGTACAATACATCAAGGGTGCATTGTTTTTTGTCATTGTGGCACACTGGTCTCATTGGACTGTCCCTTTATAGTGGTTGTAATAGCACACTGCTATTTGTTTGGCACTGTTGTTTTGACATATTATCAGGGGGTTTCCCCTAGGGGACACACTACAATAGACTCCAGTGCTGGGTGTATGATTATACAGCAGTATCTGTCATGACACTCATGGGAATACCTGACTACTGCTACTATCTCAGTTGTATCCACACACTTAGTATGTTTGCACACTGTAGAGTATGACATGTGTGATCAAGCGGTGGATAGTGCCAGCCATTTTGTCCTTGCTGTATCTCTACATAGTGTACTTCCATGTATGTGATCCTGTAATGTGTTCCCATTTTGTTGTCTTTCAGGAATTATGTACCCTAGATGCTGTGTACCTTTCATGGATGCAGGGGATGAAATTATACTGGAAGGCCTTTGGCAACATCATGACATTCTACTGTCCAACTGGAGGCAAAACAGGGAACAGTGGGCTGCAATGTGGGCTGACCTTGTCTGTGATGTGAATGTCATGGGTCATCAGGGCAGGACATATGAGCAGGTTCGACACTGTGCAACAGATATGATCAATGCTGCATGAAGAAGAGCAACAGATGTAGCCAGGGATCATGGTGTCACCAGTGGAGGGCCTGCAGTGAAACAACCACTCTCAGCCACTGAGGAATTCCTGGCAAACCTAGACACACACAACAGCTCCCAGGCATCCATCACACCATACATCATGGATGTGGGTGCTACAGTTTCCACAGCAGCGGAGCATGCAGGTAAGCTTAGTTTGATCAGCATTGTAATGCTGTAGCATTTAGTGTGTCAGAGTGTACATACTTTTACGTGGGTGTCACGTCTTTGTTCTTTGCAGGGGAGGGTTTAACCTCAGTTTTACTCTCATACTCAGAATGTGAACAATATAACAATTAACACAGTAGCTACTGTAAATGTGAGATATATGGACTTATTACCTTGTTCTGCTGCAACATGTGTTGGTACTGACATTACCTCTTCCTCCACTTTTCAGAGGTCCATCAGGTATTGGCCAAGCCCATGATCCTGCTCCTGGTAAGCATGACACTGTTTTGTTACAGATGTATGTTTATAGCAGTGTAATCCCTAGACTGTCATCCCAGGCCTGCAGCTTGTATTGCTATCCTGTTGGATTGATTGCCAATTGTACACATATATTCTGACTGTACACATGTTAGACTCATACCTATGCCTTGTAGGTGTGACCACACTGAAAATGTGATGGTATTGTCAGGACACTACACATTGTCATATGTGTCAACTGTGCAGAGTCTACACAAATATCAACAGTGTAACTCACTGTTGCTGATGAGATTAAAGTGTAATGAGATGTTATTTTCAAGTAACTACAGCTGTTAGTGTGAAGAGTACTGTCCTCATGTCCTGCTATTTGAGGTTGGGTTTTCAACAGGTCTGTCATAGTAACAACAGTGTATAGAGCCTTACATATATCACAACATAGTACTGCAGAGCATAATAGTGCAGGTATCAATGCATTGCTTTTTCATTTCTTATCACAGGTGACCAGGGGGTTGGTGTCTGTCCCCTACACAACCTGATGTCACTGTCTCCTCAGACTCTGATGATAACGGTGGCCACACTGAAGCAAAGGTGGGGGTTTTGGGGGCTGAATCTGTCCCAGAAGTTGACATCCCTCTTCTGCCCTCATTGTCCCCACAAACAGTCAGTATGCCCACGCATACCCAGTCTCCTGAGGCCACAGATATTGGACAGTCAGAGGGTGGGAACATTGAACAGGAAAGTGTGGCAACTATGGCTCCAGTGAGTGTAGACACTGGCCATAGCCAGAGAGCTGGGGAGGTCTCACACAGGTGGATTGACAGGGGTGCATGTAGGAGGCTTGCTGTCTGTCAACCATCAGTTGCAGGTGTCACATCACATGTCATTCAATGCATGTTTCAGGCCGTCATGGAGGCACAGGCACATTCTGAATGGAACACCAGATGTATGCTTAAGGTTATGAATGCAGCACAGTCTGACATCCATGAATGCCACCACCACATTGGGGACACCCTGGATCAGTTCACTGATGCAGTGCACAGAAGGTGGGCTGAGAGATTGTCTGTCTTGGACCACACAATGTCTGTGCTGGAACCTGGGGTTGGAGCTGAGCGTCGGACTCATGGATGTAAGTCAGCAACCCCATTTTCTGAGAGTCCATGTTGCCATGCACAATCATGCTCCTGTAGTGGCAGTACATCCAGCAGTACAGAGGGGAGTATGCTGTCCACATCACTATGTGGCAGGCCATGGGCTCATGGGCCTTCCCGTGTGGGACACGATCCCAACAGACAGCAGTCAGTGTCAAATACTAGCACTGCTTCTGACCTTGGGCATGGAGGTACCAGTGCAATTCCTGGCAGAGTCATTTCCCATGATAGGGGCCGGAGACAGTGAACTGTCAACTCTACCATGTATGGTCCAAAGCTGTCCAACATACACACATGTAGGGTTAGCACTGAGCTCGATGGTGTACATGCACACACTCACACACCACTGTCAAATGTAGGTCATCTACAGACACATGGCACCTTTCCATGGTCCATCTTACCTGTTTCCCTTCCTGACTCACACACATGCTGTCAACCATTTGGGTCAGCCTCCTGCTCCCCCACACAACACTCTGTGCAAGTGGTGATACATATGCTACATCCCTGTCATCCTCACCATCAATGCAGGGAAATGAAACTATGTATCTGATGCACATGGTGACTATATTAGTTAACATATACTTGTGCAATGCACTGTTGTTTTGCCATGCCACTTGTAGTGGTTACTGACAGATACTGTATGCTGGCATTCATCACGTGTATGTCACATGCTTTTGTGTACCTTATGTTGTATGATGTAATGGCTGTATAGTTACACAATGACAGGTGTATCAGAGACCTGTTTATGTTTATGTTTCAGTAGTCTGTTGGGATAACCTATGGACACACAGTAGCAATAAAGCAGCACAGGATGGCATGTCAGGACAGCACAAATATGTCTTCAACAAGGTACAGCACTATAAGTACATGGCTCCAAAAGTTCATATGTGTATAATAGGCTAACAAGGACCATGGCGGCATTCAATGTACTCATGCATCCCTAATGTGTGATAAGGTCTGCTACCCTTGATAAGTGTCACCAGGGTTTTGGGAACAAACACATCTACAAGCTGTGGTGATGGAGATGACCCATCTACAAATATCCTGTGTCCAGTATAGACAGTTGCCCAACACCAGTTATGATTATCGTGTTCTGCATCTCACTGTGTAGCCTGCATATGATGTGTGTCACAGCAGATGTGTGCTTCACATGTATGGGGGCGGGCTTGTTTCATGTAGGGTGTACTGTCTTTGTTACATACCTGTCTCTCCAACATGTACTATGTTGTAGGTGTGTAGAACAGGTGAGACATGTGATAGTCCTGTCATGGATATGTGGGAGGTATACAGTGGGATCTGAAACTTCCCTGTATGGAGCCATACACACCCCCTCCAAAGCATTTGGGAGACAGACTACACATGCACGGTTGTAACACAGGCTCCATAGGACATGTTATCTACATTGTGTATTGGTGTACTGTGGAACCTGTGTGGCTGCTACAGTTGTACGATATGCCTGTGTAGTGACATAGGAAGGGTGCCATTGCACACAGTGATAGGTGTGATGACTGCTACGTTCAGTATAGTACTGACAGTCTGGGATTTACATCCCAAACCTGTCAGTATACGTTGTACAACAGTGAATGCATCCCCACATTTTAACGGTCAGTAAAAGTCAAAGGCTACATTACTCTCTGCGTCCATAACTCCATGTGTAATGGTTCAACTGTGTGCAGTGTGCAGACACTACAATATTTTGCAGTGATGGATAATTTCCCACAGGATAGTACTGTGCAGTTAGCAAATACAACTTAAAAAAACAAAAAAATAAAACATTAAAATACCACCAAGACCACCGATCTAAGAAGTAAGCGAATAGCATCTCGGCTTACACAGCCTTCCAAGAGTCACTCTTGAAAGGCTGTTTAAGCCAAGGCACTATTCACTTACTTCTTGGATCGGTGGTCTTGGTGGTATTTTAGTATTGTGCAGTTGCTGGCCTTTAGTCTTTGTCAATGGCTCAGACAATAACTGACTGAGTCTTAGGCCTTCCAGGATAATTGTTGGTTCTGTGTGGGATTCTGTGACAACTCCTAATATACAATCACCTGCTAATGTACTCAGTCAGAGGTCACTGACGGTGGCTGTGACTGCAGAGAGGGAATAGGTAGAAGGGCTATGCTAATAATGGAGGATAGTGAACTCCACTGGTGACTTGTTTCATTGCAGCATAGGTCTCCCAATGCTATTTTCCCAGAGTATGACTGTCAGACACTTGCCTATCCACCAGCTGACATAACACTCTGTACATGATGCACACAGTTTCCAGTAAGGCCTGCTGGCCTAATATTGTCATACACCTTGTCAGGCCATAGTTGCTGGAGTGAGACATATGTCCGACATCCATTGCATAGTGTAACAGTCAATGGGCTCCACCAGTTACAGTCGTTACGCAAGATATGGCCTTGAGCAAATGTAACAGTGTTTGGTCCAGTGTCAGTAGGTGTACAACAGTGTTAGTACTTGTATCCATGCTAACACCTATCATGGCATTTCAGGTGACATGACTCAGAGATCTGGGGACACCGCTTGGCACTACCTGCTAGTTGTCCTCTGTGCACGCAAGTATTGCAGTTACTTCCAGCATGTTGCAAGAAGAGAGTCATGCAAGGTGTCTGTACAGAGCACAGACAAACACTTTAGGGAAGTGTAATATGTACACACTGTGTTGCTTAGTCATGCTGTGACTCACATGCCTAAAGCATGGTCCAGGTCCTTACCTACAATACCCCGCAGCAGTGCTGTGACATCCCCACATGGGGAACCAACATATTGCATCATGTGTTTACCAATATGTGTGACCAATACAACCCCCCAGTGTTAGGTCCTCCCTGATCAGTCTCCTTAAAACTACCAGCATGTACCCCCTTGCAGACAATACAGACATGTATGTCAAGAAAGTCATTTATTATCTCCTGTGTGATGATTGACATAGCATGACTGCACCTCCCCCTTCAGATGGGACAGGTGATTATGTAGAGCTCTACACCCATGCATTATGCCAGCAGCATTACAACTGCATGAACTCAGCTGTATGTGACAGGAGGGAAACAGGCTCTTCATGTCTCAGCAAACCTGACATGTGGACAACTGCCATTAGCAGGCTGTACAATAACAGGTAGACAGTGCTGTGTGACAGTTGGGGTGAGGATGCCCCCCTAACATGGAGGCACTACCTCCTCAGCTAAAAGAGGCAAACAGTGTTGTCATGATGTTGTGTAGACATGGTAAGTGACCAAATTAGCCATCCACACAAAGCAGAACCACAAAGCACAGTGTAGTTATATGTGTAACCTCAAAGGACAGGCCCAGATTGTCAATGACCTTATACATCATGATGCCATATATGATGGGTCTGTACTCAAACCTAACCTGCACTCCCACACTGTCTGCATCAGCTACACTCCCCTGTCCCCACCACATGTGATACATGATATTTCTACAACCTGTCCCATAACTTCCATATCTACAGAGCAGGTCGTAAATGGCGTCTCAATGGAAGATACACAGCATCTATTGGACATGCTAACATCCCAAGCTGCATCCTATGTGGGATCTGACAAAGATTACTAACACCATTGGGAAACCCTTTCAATCATACTGACACCACTGGCTGCACACCAGCTGAATGGACAACGACAACTGTTATACCCTTTCTCAGAGGTGGTGCATCCACTGACCAACATAACTATACACCTCTTTGTCTAAGTATCCATAGCTGTATGCCCATGGGAGCAATCATCATGGAGCTGATTAGCACACATATATGTGATCTACACACAGTTGACTCTACACAGTTTGGATGTGTGACAGAGGGAGCATGAGTGTTACACATGGTGGACAGTTCCAAGGCAGTCACCAAGGACCTGGATGAGGGTACATCAAGGCGTACAACCCCCTAGACTGAGCCAAGCCATCTGAATATATCCCCCACTCAGGCAACATTTACAAAGCACCCACTTAGGCATCCATGATACTGTCATTGAAGGAGTCACTAAGTGGTCCATTGATGACACACATACGCAACAAAAAGACATCCACCTCCAATAGCTGATCTGTAAGCAGTAGTGCTCAAAAGGGTGCATCCTACTGCTTGGAAGCCATTTAACCAAAATATACTCGATTACTGAATGACTGTGGCTAACAATGTTGGCTGATACCTGCAAATTGTGAGCATGTATAGAGTCTCTGTGTTATGTCACTATCCTGCAAAAGGGTATTGCGAACACATACCTGTTGACATACTAATGGCCATAAACTCCAAGCAAATATATATGTAGTATCATTTCCATCAGTTAGACCTATGTACCTGGCAAGTGGCACATCAATTGCAACATGTGATGTACATACTCAGGGGTGAAAGAACTGGGCACACAGACCTGGACACACAGGTTTACACCTAATGTGCCTCAGATCACTATGTCTCTATACAGTGGTATGGCAGGAATCATATGGTATAACTGAGGCCACAGTCACCTGTAAGTGACATATTCATACCCTCCACATAGTCTTCCCTCAGCATACCAATATCTGAATGCAATGGCCATTTATTGACATAACTTTCCAAGCAGTACTGGAAATTGCACACAACAGTATGGTCCCTCACAAGGACACTTCACATCTTCAGTATGTATTCAATGGGGTTCATTTGCAGTGAGTGTCATTGTCGCCTGTGGCATATAGACTACTCAGAGGTGATCTGTGCCTTGCATACGGTGCAATGTGTGACCTCGGTTGATTGCATATGCTGCCTATCTGTAGGAGGCATAGTAGACAGATAACTCACTGTAAGGACATTGATCTCATATGTGTCATTAGTACTACATGCTTTTGGGAGAGATTGTCTTGTATACGTAAACACACCATTGAAAAAGAACCCTGCCTAATGGCACACAGAGCTCCTCAGTCCACCTCAGCACATGCCATCTGTATGACTGGCTGGATGACTGTCATCTCAACACAGGCCATCTGCCTGTGTCCCTCTTGGACTGGGGCAATATATGCTGATCCTGTAACGACAGGTATAAAGATGTCTATGATTGTGAGGGCTGCATGGTCATTATGCTAGTTAAGTTCAAATGTCCTATGGTTCCATAACAGGATGTAAAATGCTCTAACAGGCTAACACACAAACATGGCTACATTGAGGTTAGCACCACTTCCAATCACTGAGTACAGGACACACCAAGGCACACACATAGTGCAAGTTGGCTGTATGTAGATGAGAACACTTACCTATGTAATTCTACACACTACAGATCACAGTACGTGATGCACGCAACATACCTCATGTCTGCTAGTACTATCGGTTTAAGATATATTATGCTTGATGACATTGGCAGGTCTTGTTGTGGTCAGTCCTTTACGGGGCCACATCACCAACTACAAACAAAACACTGCAAAACCTTATCTATTTCTAAGTTATCTGAGTCTGATACTACACTGTCAGCTGGTAGTCTTAAGGTGGATGACATTATCAGGTCTTGTAGAAGAGGGCAGTTTGGAGGCCAGCAGCAACTTACATGGCTCAAAAGTGCATAACCATTGCAGGTGGATAGCCCATGAGGGCATGTCAGTTGCTCTGCAGGGGGATACACACACACACACACACACACACACACACACACACACACACACACACACACACACACACACCATGAGAGCATTTGTTCTGCAGGGGATACACACACACACACACACACACACACACACACACACACACACACACACACACACACACACATGCACCAAATAGCCTGGAGTGAGATTAGAACCCGTACATATCTACTGTTATACACTTAGATCATAGTCCTTATCACACATGCCACAAGTTAAGTCTGTTGCATATGTGATTGCAGGCACAGTACTTGCGCATTACACAGACTAGGCTTGTGCTGAACAGCATCGATGGCCTGCAGAGTGATATTGCATCATACTGTTACCTGCATCTAGTATCCTAGCAGTGAGATAACTGCTATCATCTTAGCTATGTGTGTACTGTTAACAGTATGGCCATATGTGCTGTTTGCACTTAGACAGGCAAACCTGTGGGTAGGAACAATGTGCTCTGTCCATGTGTACGTTGACAGCATTATACATTACACCACCTGCTCACCTGTGTCTGTCTACGTGGTGACATCCAGCAGACACAGGCGTTTGTTGGTAAGTGAATTATGTACTGTTGCACCCTTAGTTTGTATCCTTTGTGCAACTGTGTGGATGTATAATAGTGCAGATTTACTCACCATTATTAGGGTATGCAGGACAATACAGACATCTACACACATGTTTATGTATATAACAGGGGTGTATATATAAATGTAGGTGTGTGTGTGTGTGTGTGTGTGTGTGTGTGTGTGTGTGTGTGTGTGTGTGCATGTATGATATGTATATGTGTTATGTAGATATATGGGATCATTTTAATACATATAGTTATATATTATCAGTATATATCTATTTGACACTACATAGCGATAGATATACTATGTATGTCTGAGTGAGATAGTGACAGATGTATATGTATATGTATATGTATATGTCTGCATGTATATCTATATTTATACATAACAGGCCATTTTGATGAAGGGGCAATAGAATTGCGCTCATTTTAACTAAGTGTAGGGGCATGCCCACTGGGACTGTCAGTACTTATAAAGTGACCCCAGGCCAGACCTACCTGTACTCCAGTCCGGGATTTTGTGTTACAGACAATGACATCTGTCCCTGTTTCTGCAGTACTGCACTTCACTCAAAATGTCCATGGCATTTACCAGCTGTCTGCTGTACTTAATATGTGACTGAGGTCCATAATGTTATACCACACACAGACTGACAGTCTGTGAAATCTCCACCATAATAATACATCACGTGCAAAAGATGTGAATATTTCTAGATTAGAACCATCAGCACAATCACTCATGCTAACTTCCCTAGTCCACTGAGGCACACAGGCTGCCAGACAGCGAGGAGTCATTCATCACACAATCAACAGCATAAATATGTACATTGTTATTCCTGTGTGTTACGTGAGACATACAATGTGTGATCAAGTTCTGTGTTACAGCTCTGAGATTGCCTGGTCTGCTGATATATCATTGCTGACTTACTGTTAAAGTAGTTATATGGGAACACTGCTGTGTTGGGGTGTGGGAACAACAGCACATGATCTGCTGGGATAGACAGTAGTCCAAATATCATGTGTCCTCACTGTTTAACATCTCCCTTGACTGATGTGGTGAATATTCCAACAGTGAGGCCTAGTGATTATTAGGGAACACATACTGTTGGACTGGGTATCTGTAGTTCCATATGAATGTTACATCTGTCCAAATAGCACACTATATTTCCTTGCATAAATGCAGCAGATCCATGCATACAATACCATAGTATAGTAATCCATACAAGTGGTGTATAGGTTAGAGACTTATCTTGCAAATGTAGCAGTTGACAGAACTGTAGTTCAGGGCTGACTCTGTGTGATGCAAGCAGTATACAGCCAATACATGGAGAGGTACAGGTTGTGTGGGTTGCCTAACATCAACAATTTTCATATAGGAGTAAGGTGTCAGTCCCCAGGCCCTAGGATGTTATTGAATGTGCTATGCATTGTCTCTTAGCCAAAGCCAGGACATACTGGACATGCCTACATCTGCCTATGGAGACATCATCAGAGGGTTCCTCCTCCGAGTCCTCCGATGACTATAGCTATGGTGACCTAGGCATCAGTGAGGGGCTATGTATCCCTTCCCTTTGCTGATCCTGCTGCATATGCTTACACAGAATCATATTGTGTAGCATGGCACATACTGTGAACATATGTGCACATGTGGCTGGAGAGTACTGCAGGGCTCCAGCAGATATAGTGAGGCACTGGAACTGTGACTTCAGAAGCACAAACACATGCTCTATGATGTTACTAGTTTATACATATGCCTCATTATGCCGTTCTTCCATGGGTGTGTGTGCATTTCTGATAGGTGTCATCATCCATGGTTCCAGTGCACAGCCAGCATCCCCTAGTAAATGGCTGTGGGGGATGTTCCCCCTAGCAAACATCTGGTACAGCTGTGATGCATGCCAGATATGGGAGTCGTGATAATTGCCAGGGCTGCCAGCACACACATTCATGATAATCCCCTGAGCATTGCGCATGACCTGGCAGTTGATGGAGTGGTACCCTTTGAGGTTGATGTAGATTCTACCCTCCTCAATGGGTGGTGGTTTGATGTGTACATGCATGCAGTCTATGGCACTCAGTACCTCTGGGTAGTGTGCTACATGGTAGAAGTGTTGCATATTGCTGACACTCGCCTCAGGGGTGAGGGGAAGTAAATGTGCTCACTGGCATGTGGTAGCATGGCATCTAGGAAATGGTGATGTACCCTGGATGCTGATGCCTGTGAGACCCCCATCATGTCCACAGTTAGTCTTTGGAAAGTACCTGTAGCTAGTATACTAAGGGCTACACATACCTTTGTTTCCACTGGGATGGGTTCCCCTCTGTTGGCTCTGGGTCTGAGTTGAGGGTGGCAGAGCTCAGTGAGTTCTTGTAGTATGTCCCTGTCCACCCTGTAGTGCTCTACAATCTCCAGCTCATGTAGTTCCTGGAAGGTTACCCTGGACCTGAACACTCTTCTCCTTCTCTGTCTAGACCTACTTTCAACAGCAGCAGAAGCAGCACTGACTTCAGCATCCAGCACATACGGATGTAGCAGACCTGCAGCAGCCTCTGGCATTCTCTCAGTTAAAATTACCAAGTATGTACTCCAATGGTGCAGAGTATGGGGGAAAAATCAGATTGTAGGGTATATGCCTACTTTATAGTGCTCTGTTGTAAGTGCTGAATTTGTGATTGGCTACCTATGATGCATTCCACATACCTAGTATATCATTAATATCATTTAATGGCCCTAGTTTAAGTTAAACAGGGGTCAAAACTAATTAATATGTTATTGTCTTTTAGATACACTCAGCACTGTGGCACATGCATAAATGCACACCCCTTAGGTAAACAAAGCTTAGCACTTAGTGTACACACACCCCCAGACGTCCATACTCAGCATGGTGGCGCTCCGCACAAACATATGGAAACATGTGCCCCTTAGTGAAATAAAGCTTAGAAGTTAGTGCACACACACACACACCCCTGAAAGGACATGCTCAGCATGGTGGCACACCACGGATATAGGCACAGCTAAGCTGAAATAAGCTTAGAAGTCATTGGACAGCTATCGCCTCTGTAAACACCAACACGGTTCTCTGCCTACACAAAGGGGATATGTAGACACGATTACCCCTATATGCTATTCAGTAACTCCACCTCATTTGCATAGGGATCCATGCTTACAGTCTACACTCTTCATAGCCCTACCACATTAGCAACAGCATCAATGCACCATTGTAGATACTCCATGCAAAGTCCTGTAATACATTTCTGTCACATAATATTATTTTTTTCCAATATTTTTTTTAATTTCTTTTTATAAAGCATGTTTGCGCACTGCAGTGCACTGCGCAAACATGCCCAGATTACTAAAAAAAGATAAAATTAATTTAACTTATTTCCTTTAAGTTTTCAGACACACAGGAGGATAGTTTTGCTCATATCTGTATGTGGTATGCCATTTCTGTCCATGTATCGATATTTTTACAGCCCCTTTTGTCTGACTACACTCCTGTGCATGGAATTTTTCCGTGTATACTACAGACACTGACATGGGCTCTGAAGAGCTGCCTATCTGCTTGCTGGATTACTCTACCTAACTCATTTGCATGATATTCACCTGCTTATGAGGTGATTTACATGCCACGGAACTTCCCTTGTTGGCACATGTATGCACACTGCTCAGCAGTGCTTACTGAATCTAAAACCTGATTACTTTTCTGTAAGCAGCTCGGTGCGATGCCTACATGTTAAAGAAGACTGTATAGGCTTTATTAAATTACCCATATATCTTTCACAGAACTTATCGGTATGTTGAGCTAGAATCTCCAGGTCTACCCTACAGAAAGGCATGGGCTGTATCTACAAAATGAACCACTGTACAACAGTTATTTTTGCAACTCCTGACCAAGTCATTCCTTCAATGTTTCTTACTGCAGTATCAAGAATTGTAGTATTTTAATTAAAAATACTTATTATTTATGTCTGATGATACTGTCCTTTAGTATTCGAGCAATAAACATTATGACCATAGGGATGAACAATGTTAAACATCAAATCTCCCAAACTATATAGACACAAAAACAAGTGTTAACATTGGTCCAGAAGGGTGGCAATTTCCACTGTCTGTTCCTATGATCTTCAACATTCCAGCTTGCAATCATTATTTCCGATTTCAACATATATGTGTGTGTGTATGGGATTGATTAAAATAAGTGAAACTCCCAAATGACACACTTTGATTGACAAAACAGATGCTCAGCAGGAGTGAGAGATCGATAATCTTTGTGACTGGGGAATATGCCTCTTCTGCAGGAATTGTGCAATCTCCGTGATAGCATATATTATTAGCAAGGATGTGGAGTGCAGTGGGGCTTGCACCTCTGCAAAAAACATTGTATTCTTACATACTCTGATCTTGTTTCTAGAAGGTTTACCTTTCGACCTACCACTTCGTCGACACGTTTTCCGTGAATTCAAATCTGCAACACATCTTAAATATCAAATTAATGTTGAATTTCAATGTTTCCGGCCACACCACACCTCCACACCAGTGCTACCATGGGACAAAAAGGTGCGAGATTTAGCCATTCGCATATATGGTTTTCGGCATTTGAGACGTTTGCATTTCGGAGTTAGCGGAAGCATGGAGCATTTAAGAGGTATAAAAAACAAAAGGGAGGACAAAATGATTGCTTTACATTTTAAAATGTTACATAATAGTGACACAAATGTATTATATGGCACAATTTTAGAACAAGTGGAATTTTTAAATGTTAATGAGGATGTATTGAAACAGAAGTTATTATATAAGGAAATTATTTATATTTTAAAGTATAAAACATTATTCCCTAAAGGTTTAAATAATGAATTGAATTGGAAATGTTTACTTTAAGGGGGTAATTTATTGCTTAGATGGTAATTGAATGTAATTAATTATGTGATATATAAATGTGTGTTTTTTTGAGAATTTTTTATTCCTTGAAGGTGGAAACACCGAAGCGCTAGAATAAATAGTTTGCTTTACTATTTGGCCTCTTGTTTTGCCACAGTCAGTGGTTTCTTCTTTTGGGTCAGAGGTGTTTGTTGCAATATATTTGGAAGGAGAAGGGAGTGTGTCGTTGCATTTAGAAACTGAAGTACAGCCTGTTTGTGCCTTTGCGTCCACTGGAGAGGAATGTTTCAGTAAGTTTGTCTGGACAATTAGTAGCGATTTTATAGACATAAAAACAGGCAGTAGCTTATAGATGAATTATTACTAAATCAGGCTAGCCACCCAGTGGTGTGAACCTTGGTTCTAGATGATTGCCACTGAGGATGTGACATCCCAACCCCGGGTAAACAATTGGAAAAGGGGGTTGTAGACGTATGGATCTGTGTTGTTGAATATATACTTAGTAAATGGACTTCATCAGGCAGAAAGCTGTCATTAAAAACCTCTGAAAGAGTAGCTGGGTAAGACCAGTCTGTTATCCCAAGACAGAGTGAGAGGGATTCTAAGGGTACAATAAATGATACTCCTAGTAAACAGGAAACTGAACTGTCATCACAATTGCCTTGAATTACTGATGGCTGACTGATACTTATTTTAGGAAGAATCAACCTTTATAGGCTTTTGCCTGAGTTTTATAGAATCAGTGCTCAGATATATTCATTCCAATCAACTTGAGAGTATGGCTGCTTGTACTCAGCACACAGAGCATTCCTAGGGCTCATCAAGGCCTTTAGGATATAAATGATTCACAAAAAGGTGCATCTTCAAATTTTCCTTTTGTATGTGGGAAACATTTCTCACAGAGGAAGCAATATGTTTAGTCAGTAGTGCAGAGAAAAACAAACACTGTTTTGGCTGTATATTTTGCCTCTGGTTCACTTCTTGGCTAAGGTACTGCTTGTGCAAACTCTGCATATCCTTCATGTGAGCTTTCTCCCATTTACCAAAGACATGTAGTAGATGAACTGACATTTTCAAAATTGCCTGCAGGTGTACGTGTACTGTGCAAGTCAGTGAGAGTTTGTGTTTTGTGATAGATCAGTGCCCTGCCCAGCGTGGACTTCAATGCCTTGGTTTCAATGGCTACTGATATAGGCTGTAGTGTCCCCAGGACCTTATAAAGGATAAAGTGCATTATCAGAATTTGGATGGATACTATACCAGCAACAGAGCAATAAACAAATAGGAGAGTTAAGAGAAGAGGACTGGTTAAGACCAGTTCAGAATACCATCACTGATCATTTTTAAAATAAGTTTGCTGTTGGCATGGATAAATTGTGTAGTTGTGTCTGCTAGGTATGGAAGACTAGACTACTAGCACAAATAAAAGATCCCATGGATAAGACAATAGGTGCCTCTTATTGTATGAAAATGACACTCAAGTGTCTCATGTACTTCTGGAGGTATGGAAAACAGAATATTAGGTCTGTTGCATTCATCATTTAGGTACTACACTGCCACCCATTTGGGGAATGCAGCGAACTGTGCTGCAGGATGGCTGTGCAATATCAAGGGGTGTGCAGGTTGTCTTTAGTAGTGCTGGCCTCACACCTATTCATTACATATGCCATTGATTTCTGAAGGTGCAGAAGTTGGGCAGTAGGAGTTAAGGTAAGGTGGCCCTATTCTTTTAGCAGGACTTAAAATGCAAATAATGTCTGATTCTATGATTGCAATATTTGACTTTGGAAGTGCTAGCCTTACCAGGGGCTATTCTAGTCTCTTTCAAGTGCAGGATTACTAACCCAGAGCAGAGGAAGCCACATGAGATATCAGGACTAAATTGTACAAGAGAAGGGGTGAGTAGCAGAAAGAATGACAAGAGCCCTGCCTGAGGGATTCCAGCCACTGTGGTAGGACAAGACATAGCCAGCTGTGCATGTCTTCTGATGTGAAGCTACTGCTAATGCTGGGGTTATTTCATCAGGCAGTGATGGACATTTGCAAAGAGTCCTTTGTATGCAGGCTGTTGCCAAAATAACTCTGTGTGAAAATTGTATTGTGGTTGCAGTAGCAGAGTAGTGGAAGTAAACAGCAAATATGTAAGCCTGACAGAAAGTGTAAGAGGATGTAAGGGTCCCAAGATATTTTTATAGGCTACACTATTAAATGGGAGGTAATGGTTGTATATGTGCATTAAGTGAAGTCATGCTAGGTTGTTATATATGTTTGCTGAGGGCCAGGGTGGTAGGACAAAGAGAGGAAGGCTTAGGATTACTAATGAACATCAATCCCAATAGAGGGTAATCAGTCCAAGAGAATGTAATAAGTAAAGTTAGGGACTGCAGCAGTTCTAGCAACTCAGAGACTGGATATGCTGTAGGGGAGAGCTCACAGAGATCTGGATGAGTGCAAACAGGCCTGCTCTGCTCATACCTTATAAACAAATAAGAGTAGAAGTGTAATGCAGCAAACAAAATTATTTCATTAAATGCCTAATAGTGTTTCCTGCACCTCCTACCTGCCGACATCTGTTCATGCCCATATGCACCATCTCTCTCTTTCAGAAATTATGATAATACACCAATATGTTATTATTTTCCATTTTTGGTAAAAGTTAAACACTTACTATACATGTGTCGGCTACTTTATGCACTGCATTAATTGCTCATATAATATGCAACTTGTATGACATATATTTAATATAGCATAAATTTATACTGGCTTTGCAACTGGTCTGGCACTGAAGGGGTTTAAATCCCGTCCCTGCCAACCAATGTAATACAGGATATGTAAGGTACAGAGGCTATGATCCTTGGATCATCTCCACTGCCTACATATACATCTGATGGCCATCAGAGGGATAGCCTCTGAAATC
The DNA here is from genome assembly GCF_019279795.1 of Protopterus annectens. Lineage (NCBI taxonomy): Eukaryota > Metazoa > Chordata > Ceratodontiformes > Protopteridae > Protopterus > Protopterus annectens. Next base: position 818,390,987 of record NC_056734.1, on the reverse strand, counting down.
ACCTCACTGTCACCCAACATGTTCCAGTGAAACATTTACACACAATCTGATTCACCAAATATGACCTGACTTCAAGAGAATACAAGGAATGTGCACTGGTGTCTTGGGTATGACCTTCCAGCATTCAAAACCAGACTATGACTACACACTGACCATATACCAAGCTAAGTCTTTAGTTTGGCAGCCCTGCCCCTTTTTCATTCATTATTTTAAACAAGGCCAGCGAGGTGCTTTGTCTCACATAAACCGGGATTTTGTTCCACAGCATAGGGAGTCTTTGGGTATTTATTTGTTTATTGACATTTGATTACCAAGAAAGTCTGACAAGGAAGAAGTCCATTTTCAGTGGATGCCCAGGGAGAAAAGCTCCAAATTATTACAAGACATTTTAAGAACAATAATTTTACAATCTTCAAAAATAAAACAAAAACATCTGTAGTTGAAGCAAGCAATAATGCCCAACAGGGTGGATGTTATTGTAGAAATAACGCCTGCCCAGGGGTGTTCTGAGACCTGATGCTACACCCTTGGAAGGGCGTTATTTCCACAATAACACACACCCTGGAAGGCACTGTTGCACTTAGAGAATGGACTGTCGGTAAAATTGTTGTGTTTAACTTACTGATTTTTTTTTTATTACTATATTATTTTTATATATGTTTTTGATGTAAACTATTTCCTCCACCTAATGTTTCAGACTTGCTGTACTATATGTTAATGGTGTTGGAGGAAGCATTTTACATCCAAAATATAACACTTTAAAAATATCCAGGTATTTACTTTATTTTTGGTTGCTTACTTCTAAAATGGCTGGTTTGCTGCCAGTCATTGGAGGTTGACGTTATTTAATAATGACATACATTTGAGTTTTAGACTTTTATTTCCTTCAGAAATTCATGCTAACACAAATCCTTTTATTTAAGCGAGATTGTAATTTTATAAGAGCAATAATTAAAATCGGTTCCTATTTTTGAGCCTTTGTTCTTCCGTTATTTTAGGCATTATCCAGATTTCTTCAGCTGAAAGGTCCAGACATATGCAGATCTCTTTACTGCTACTGCTGTCAGTGATCTCACTCACTCACTCACTCACTCACTCACTCACTCACTCACTCACTCACTCACTCACTCTGTCAAATACACACACACACACACACACCTCTGCTTCAAAAAATGCATGCTACGTCAAATCATTTATAATATGTTCCCATTCTGAATGTTTGTCCCTTGTTTATTTTAGGCTTATTCATATACCTTGAGCTAAGAGGTCGAGAGGTAAGCTACTTCCAGGGATCACGCAATTTCTCTCACTCTTCACTCAGTCTCTCTCTCTCACGCACACACACACACACACACACACACACACACACACACACACACACACACACACACACAGAAACACACACACACTTTCTATTTCTTTTATTTTTTTTACAACGGCTAAACAGCAATAGTGCTGCTTAGCGAGTGTAAAATAATAGCTCGATTCATCTCTCTCACTCTCATACACGCATACACTCTCACACATAGACATAATACACACGCACATGCTTTTTTATTTTAATTTTTTTTTCTTTTTTATTTGACACTTGCTAAACAGCAAAAGCACTGCTTAGCAAGCATAAAATAATGGAGGCCGTTAGGTTTTTTTCAGTCCGAGATCCACAGCACCTTGATATGCTGCCATGAAGTGGTGGACCCATTTTTCAGTGGGTGTTATCTGTAAATTAACACTCTGCTGGTGAATGTTCATTCTCAAATCAGGGTGTGAAGTACAGGTTGCCCATTCTCTAAATAATTATAACAAATTAGACATAATATAGAAACATTGGTTAAGAATCAATACAAGATATGTGATAATCATTTCATATTTAGAGAAATTTTGGACCGTTTATAGAGAAATTAAAGATAAGTTAGTCAAATGCAAATAGGAATTGCAGTATGAAGTAAGGGAAAAATAGGCTTATGGTATATTTAGAGAGAAAGTCAGGAAAGAGAATTAGATAGCAGTAAGGAAGTAAGTGAAGAAGGTAGAGTAAGGATGTATAAGGAATGAAAAGGTACTTGTTCACATTTAGGGATGTAGTTTATCCTGGTTTTGAGCAAGAATAGAGACAGATTTTGTCTAGGAAGTCTTTCAGAGTGGTTTTGAAAAATAGGAGGATGGGTATTTAGACCTGATAGATACAGGTAAGGAGTTCCAGGCCTTAGCAACCCTGTATGAGTATAGACAATGCCCAGCAGATTTGTTAGGTTTGTAGGCAGGCAGGAGTTTTTAGTCACTGGATCATAGTGACTGACTGGGAACATAGTTGTGTAGAATGTGTTTTAGTGATGGACAGGCAGATGGATGCTGGATAATTTTATAGGTGGTAAGAAGTTGTGTATGTTAGTTGATATGGCACTTCTAACCAATTAAGGCTTTTCAGTGCTATACAGTGGTGGGTTCTGAAAGGGGTTCATGCTGCAAATTTATCAACCTTGTTATAGCACTGTTCAAGTTTTAATTTTGTGAAGCTTGGAGGTTAGTAAGGATGGGAGCACCATAAAGAAGAGTGGAGAGGAGATAAACAGTGGCAAGTGTAGCTTTAGTTGCATCTGTGAGAAAGTTTGTCTCTGTAATGCATCCTTGGTTTTTGGTGAGTTTTTCTTATGTAATTTTGTATGTTGTTGTGTCTTTCTGCTTTTCCCGGTTAGGGGTCACCACAGCGGAATTCTGGTCCGCTAATGATTGGCAGTAGATTTTTACGTACCGAGTTGCCGGCTCTGACGTACAACCTTCAATGAAGGTATACCCATTCACACATGTCTCCACACAGAAGACGCTCTAGCTGAGAATCGAACAGGACAACGTCTTACTGTGAGGCGACAACACTACCGGAGCACCGCAGGTCAAATGTAAGATTATCATCCACTATCACCCCTAATAGTTTGCTATGAGAAGTGCTTTCAGTGGTTGCATGATCAAGAGAGAGGACATTAAATTTTGTTTTTTCTTGAGAGAGGGATTTGGGGAAAAAGTAGTAGTTTGGTCTTTTTTGGGTTGAGCATGAATTGTGAGTTACAAAGTCATGTTTCAGAATCTGTTAAAGCTTCCTGAGTAATTTTTTGGAGGTGTACAATGTTGTCAGATTTGCAAATGAGAGTGGAATCATCCATGTATTGTATTAGGATGGCCTTTTGTGTGGAAGTATAGAGGGTGTTGGTGAAAATGTTAAAGAGGAAGGGACCAAACAGAGAGCCTTGTGGTACACCAGTGATGACCAGGAGGTAAGGAGAGAGGGTGGAGTGCCATGTTACTGACTGATATCTATTGGACAGGTAGCTTTTGAACCACAGAAGGGTGGGCTGAGAGAGTCCTAGTGAGGACATTTGAAGTAGAAGTTTGCTGTGACAAACTGTGACAAAGGCTTTAGACAAGCCTAGAAATAAGGAAGAGACAAGTTTGCCATTATCTCTAGCTTTACTGACAGTATTTATATAGGTTAGAAGGGCAGCGCAAGTACTATGGAAAGGAGAGAAGCCATGTTGCCATGTTTTGTAGGGACAGGAGTTCCTCCTGAATGCATTTTCCAAGTGTTTTGGCAGGAGGAGATAAGATTGCTATAGGTCTAAAGTTATTAACTGCTGTTGAATTTCCTCCTGTGTGCAGAGGGATAATGTGCAACTTTTTCCAGAGAGAGGGAACATGGGATTCCCAGACTGACCTATTTATAAGGTCTGAGACAAGATAGGCACTGCTATTAGTTTCTATTTTAGGTACTCACTCAGAAGGGCATCAGCTGAAGAAGACCATGGTTTAAGTTTGTTTAAGAGTAGTTTTATATAGGATGTGGACACAGGTTTGAAGTTGAGAGAGGATGTGGTGATATGTGACTGTTGAGCAGGGTTGGGATTAGATGTTGAGGAATCCTTGGTTAGAGATGTTATACTATCTATGAAATAAGAGTTGAACTATATTGCAGTTTTTGCATGGTGAGTTATCAGGAGAGGGATTTGGGTTGAATTTTTGGCCGGGATGTAAGATTTCATTAATGCATATCCACATTTTTTAGGATTGTGTTTATTATTATTATGAAAGTTATTACAGTATAGTATAGTTTTTTAGTATCTATTTATTTGCTTTTTAGTACAATTGCAAAGCATTCTGAAGTTTTCAAGATATTGAGGTACATTATATTTTTGTGTTTCTTTCCATACTTTTTCTCTATCCTGCATTAGCATTCTACTCTTTTTGGATAGCCAGATTGCATTATTTGTTTTTAGTCTCGTCTTTCTAGGAGGTGCAAGGCTGTTTAGGATATTTAGAAAAGTTGTGCTGAATTCAATTAAAGCATTGTCTAAGGAGAGGATTTTTTAGGACGTTACAGTTAACAGATGACAGTGTAGTAATGAACATTTCTGGGTGAAATTTGGCAAGGTTACATGTTGTTTTACAAATATGCTGTTTAACTGGATGTGTGAGATGTCTAGTTGTATAGACTGGGAGATAATCATTGAAAGAGTTTGACATCGTACCTGTGATGGAGTGGAGTATTTGCTAGGACCTGATACTAGGATCCAGTCTAATAGAGAATTTGATGTCTTTCTATAAAGAGTGGGACTATGAATTAGTCGTGTGAAACCATATAAGTTCATGCTAGATGCAGGGAATTTAGAGTTTCTGTCCAACCAATTGACATTCGCATCAGTAAGTAATATTTTTTCTTGTGAAAATGTTATGGATATCCAATGTAGGACATCTTCTAGTATAGCTGTATTGTGGCCAGAAGGGATATAAAGGACAGTAATACATATTCGTTTATTATTGTTTATTTTCAGGAAAGCAATAAGAAGGTCTGCTGAACTGAGGTTTTGTGATGGTTTACCATAAGGGGAGATGTGGTAGGTACTGGGAAACATTAAAGCAATGCCACCATTTTTCTTCTTTATGCAGTCATTACGGATGATGTTATAGCCAGGAGGTATAACTTTGGAGTCGTTTATGCTGAGTTTAAGCCAAGTTTAATTTACAGCAAGAACATCAGGTTTATGTTGGGTAATCCAGGCATGTAGTTCAGCAGTTTTATTTTTTATACTTCCAACATTTATAGCAGCAAAAATTAGATCACCAGGGTTGGGGATTGGACATTGTTGGGTTACATAAGTGTGTGGGGGAGCATTATATTTGTGTTCATTGTGATAGGTGGGGCCAGGATTAGAGTTTATATATATATATATATATATATATATATATATATATATATATATATATATATATATATATATATACATATCCAATATACCTACAATATTGGGGAATTGCTCATACTTGTTTTTAGGAAAGGATTTTTGCACTTAATTTTGTTTTTGTTTGAGTTAAAGTGCAATTAAGCAGCTTATATTTGGAATAAAGGTGAGGGACAATATTAAATAGGTTTTTGTGCAATGTGTGGAGAGTGTAAAGAGGAGGTATGGATAGGTGGTTGGGGCAGAGTTGGAGAGATGTTGCGAGATATTAAGTCACTGGAGGATGACAGATGGCACAGTAGGAGAAGAGTAATAGAGGATAAGCTGAAGAGTAACATAATTCAGTACAGGAATCTGTATTTTATAGATGTCAGGTGGTATTGAAGTAGCAATGAAGATGGAAACAAGAAGTTGCAGGGCAGTAGGAGAGTCAGCAATGGTGGATTCTGAAAGCTGGAAGAGGATAGGTAAGTTGAATGTAAGGAATAGAGGGGTATTAAAGGCTAGAGTATAATAATCTAGTCAAAATAAGAAGAAATGAGGGTTAATTTGGGAAAAAGATACAATGTGGAATAGGTAAGTACTATTAGGGAGGGTTGTGATTATAAATGGATATAGTGCAAAGCAGTATGGAAGGGAAAAAGATAGTTGGGAATGGGGCTAAAAATTAAATAGAGATAGGGAAGTATAGAAGTAGTAAGGTCATTTGGGGAAGGTTTTGGAATAAGATTCACAACTGAAATGTGTATGTAGGAAGTATAATATTAGAGTAAAAAGGGCTGTGTGGGAATTGGAGATAGGGCAGGGGAGCAAAGTAGAGCCAAGTGTAGTGGGCTTATCACCCTCAGGTCAATTTACAACTGACAGCAATCAGTTTATAGCCAGAACAAAGCAAGTAACAAAGACATGCAAGTAAAACAGGTTGTCTGTCATGTCCTGAGACAAAATAACAGGCATATGCAGTATTGTCTACTGGTCAAGCAAAAGGAACAGGGGCCAGCTTAGTCAGAGGTCATTAAGAGTGCATGGACTATTTCATAGAGACTTTCAGTCTCCAAGAAGGCATTTATTTAACTGATTAAAGTTAATACACAGCAAAGTCTTCAACATAGATATGCTTACATTAAACACTGACAAAATTCTCAGTAAACTGGTAGGTGTAGGGCCTTGTGGCAGAGCTCCTGCAATATCATGGTCAGATGTAGTCACCACAGGCTATCAAACACTAAAAAAAATTCTCAGTTAACTTGTAAGTGTAGGGCCTTGCGTCAGAGCTCCTGCAATATCGAGGTCAGATGTAGTTACCAAAGGCTTTGCTCTATGAAGGAAGATAGTGACTGATTGTAATAGCAGACAGCACTCACATCAACGTCTTTGTGAATGCCGGTGTTTTCAGTGCACCTTACCCACCATAACTACCTTGTTTTCACACACACACACACACACACACACACACACACACACACACACACACACACACACACACTCACATGTACACACACATAATATTGTTTTCACACACGCACACTCGCACATACACACACATAAACACAAAAACTCACAGAGTTCCCAGGGAAGGCTGATAGAATTCCACAGTCCCTCACTGCTACCATTCTTGATGTGACTAGGAACTAACTAGCTACAGGAATACAGGAACACCCATGATCAATAGCCAAAAGATGATGATAATAATGATACCACTAATAATAATAATAATAATAATAATACACAAAATGGCAATGTGGGCCAATTATAGGTAGATGCCATGCTAACAGCTTGACAACCTACAATGCTAAATAATATCACATGAATAAATGTCAGCCGCAAGAGCTTAAAAGTGAAAAAAAAATAAAGAACTTTGTTTATAAAATGAGGAAGTTGGACAATAGTGATACAAATGAAATATGAAGAAGCAAATGCTCTTTGCACCATGAGCAGAAATAGTCAATTGCATAGACAGAATGCTTAGAAAAAAAACTTTAACTGAGTAAAATGGTCTGACTAACTCTATCTGAAAGAGAAAATTGTACTAACAGATACGGACAGCCACTTACATATCTAAATGTATAGATATATAGATAGATAGCTAGATAGATAAAGATATAGGTATATATGTTGATAAAACAAGTATTCAAGTAGGACTAACTTCACACATGATTTTAGCTTATATTTTGTTTCCCAGGAACCAGGGGAGCTCAATTCAATTCTTTATCACACACTAAAGAAACAGCAGATATGAACACCCAATTTTACATATCGCTATTAATTCATAGCAGATAGCCCTGTTCTCAGCACTAGTCTGAGAATTCCCTACTGAAACTCTATTACAAAATCCTCTGAAATTACATGGAAGCAAGCAATTCCTTCCTGAGAAGCTGCATTTCATCACACAATTAATGAATTTTCCAGAAGGATCAAGTTGCAGGCTTTAAAATAACTTCCTCTATATTTATACATTAACAAAATTAAAATACAAGTTTCTTGTCCCTATTACGACATATATAAATGCAATGTCACAGCACAATTTTGTTACATATTTTGCAATGCCTAAATAAAGCTTACAAAGTTATTACAATCTGAATTAAATAAAGGAACAGATACTATAGAAATCACATTTTAAATCAGCTTCTCCCTGATTGCATTGTGCTGATATTTAGAACTGAGAAGAAAAATATACGTAGACTTTATCTAGTAAGTGATTTTGTATCTCTCCTAGATCTCATACAACAGGTTTAGTGTTAGAATGACACTCTTCTTATAGTGTTGGGAAATGGTGCTGCAGTATCATCATCTTAAGAGGCAATATCTTATCTCAGTCATAGGAACTTTGCCTTACACCTTCTAATTTGGGGTTCACTTCTGACATCTGGTCAATGTCTGTGTTTGCATGCTCTCCCCATGTCTTTGTGTATTTTCTCTGGTACTTGATGAGAGAGGTTTTGCTTAAATAGGCCCAGTCTGTTGGAACCAGCTGAAATTCAAAATGAACAAATGCTGGAAGATCTAAAATGAAGTGTGCGTCTTGTATAAAGAAAGGGAAGATATGTATCTAAATAGTTGACTGAATTTGTACTGAAATTAAAAGTACATTTCAGAAAGTCATGTGTAGTATGTTAATATTTAATAAAATATTCCACTTTATTTTCAGGGCTTTTTCATAAAATAAAAATATCTAGATACAACCATTCATCATTCTGATAGGGGTTCTGTATCTAGAAATGTTAAAAAGCCTACTTTCACATTATTCCAGGTTATCACCCTTTAGTTTACAAAAAAAGTTTGATTAAGGGTCAATCCATTAGGGTGGTCCAGATGACCTCCACAAAGAAAGATTTGTTAATTGAAATGGATAATTTATTGAAAATCTTTCTTGAAAAATGATACCCCAGATTATTTGTGGAAAGTATTATCAAGAAGTAATCCAATAATGGGGAGAACAATATAAACCCTGTTAGGAGTAGGACTGGTCAACCATATAGCAAGTGAGCAAAACAGCTCAAAAGGGGCTAGCATTAGTGAGGGTATTATATAATATAACGATGACACAAAAAAGTTAGGGCTGTTATAGAAGGGAATTTGGCTGTAATGAAAACTAACCACGCAATTCTCAATCTAGTGGGGGAGAAACCTTAGTTTGTATACAAAACAGCAAAGAATTTCAAGAATAGGATGGAAAATAATAATCATATTGGAAAAAATTCTGCAAATGAGTTCTTAAAAAGGGTATATTAAAATATGGTAGCTGTAAGCAATGTTTATACATTTTGGAAGTCAATAATTTAAATTGTGATAATGTTGTTTTAATGGAGTTGAAGTTACGGAGGTAACTATTTAACTTCTGGAGTGATATGTGTCACTAAATGTTAAGTCATCCCATTTTTTTTGTATAAGCAAGACTGAACGTCAATTGAGAAAAATAATTTATGAGCACACACATGACTTGAGTGGGGGTAACATGAATAGTGCATTATACAAACACTCCACGTCCTGTATAGGATTTTAGAAGTTACAATTTGCTATAGTTGAAAGGATTCCAATAAACTCATGGGGGGGGTTGGTAAATGGGAGACAAGACTGGAACATATGGAATTATTCTAGTAGTTGAAGGTGAATGCAAACACTCCCCCAGGGTTGAATAAGTATATATCTATTAAGCCAGTATTGAGAATGAGATCTGCTAAACCTTGATGACTACAATAAGAAGCATCATATTTTATTATTATTAATTTTGTTTTCATTTTATTATATTATTAAAGACATTTTTAATGTAAAATATATGAGTTTTTAAGTAAATTATTAATTATTACATATTAAGTTGAGTGCTTTTATAATAGATATAGAATATTTGGAAGTTTTTTTTCAATTTTTTTAAAAGACATTTAATTAACTGATGTTTTGTTTGATTGATTTGATTGTAATATTTTTATAGTATTTTTTACAATATATTGAAATTAAAAAGTTAGCTTTCAAATTCTTTAAGTGTATTGCATTTTGAAAGTTAGTCAGCTTAATTGATTTACATTAATGACTATTTGTAGTGTGTCTGTGATGTCATGTAATTATCTGAAGGAAGTTGGAGTTGATGTGGAAATGTTCAGAAGTCCCATGGATTTAGTGGGATGAAAGCGCTAAACAGTCACATTTAAACAAAGATTGGTCTCTTTTATTTCATTTTGCAAATTCAGTGTTTGTTTTTCGCTGCAAGCCTTTATGCACTTTTATTTGTTGCTTGAGTAACCTGTGTCATTATTAAAACAAAAGGAAATCACTTACCTTTTTAAATAATGTTATTATATCTCAGAACGTCTTGATGGTGTAATGATAGTAGTTTTCTGCTGTCTTCTGCAACTGGAGGCTGGCTTGTTAGTGTAATGTGCATGTGTTGGGCATGTATGTATCAAATCTTGTGCGGTGCACTGGGCAAGAATGCAGCCTCTGACATTTTTTTCTAGCTGGGACACAGGAATGGATGGTATGGGCGCATTGACTAATGCTAAATGGGGGGAAAAAGTGACTGATGATGATTACAGTGCAGGAATGCTCATGTGAGAACTTCCAGTGTCCCAGCAGTTTGATCAATTTTTTTTTCTTTTACGGTTTTCTTTGGAGAGGGAGTAAATTTGTCATGCAGTCTTAGTTTATTTTGATTTTGCTGCTTTGAACATAACAGAACATAGTAGTTGTAGCTTTTTAATTGCTACAGCTGCCAAAATTCTTAATCATGGGTAATGGTGGATTTACAATTTCCACTCTGATTGTTGTAATCAATCTGCATGCATATTATTGCATATTAATGATCTTTATTGTAAAATGAAAGTCCTGCCATTCAGACCTTTCAAACGATTGGGGACAAATATCAACTGAATCAGGAACAAGTCATGACAACATCAGGGACAATCAGGGACACATTTAAAATATTAGTGCTATTAGCTTGACACAATGACAGACTCAGAGCATATGAATTAATACATATTTTCTGAGGTAAATGAAGTTTATAACTCTTAATTGTAGTCATTATTCATTACGTGTAATTCACCACCTTTCCTCCAAAAGTCACTAGTTTTAGGAGGGATTAAGTGGGACAGAGTTAGAATTTGAGTCAAAATCCGGGATGTCCCTGGAAATCAGGGACAGTTGAGAGTTATGCTGCCATTTGTTACCTGTTTAAATAACACATTGTTTCTGAACTAAAGCTGTCTCTTCCTCTGTGTCCCAGGGTAGACATGCCATTTTCTGTAGGTCTTGGTGAGTATCACCAGTCACTGTTTGACAACCCAAAACTATATCTTGTTGAGTTTAAGTCAATGTACACACTAACAGCTAAAATGGAACTCTTTTCCAAATGGTTAGTTTTTATTTGTCTGTATGTGAAGAACAGGAATGACTCAGTTACAATGCAGCACTATATAAACAAACTGGTAAGTTTCTTCATTTTAGATCAATGAAATTTTACTTTTACCCAAATAAATGCAGCAAATTTAAGGATAGTTTGAAAATAAAATGAGATAAAATAAACACTGCAGGCCTTAAAATAAAATAAGTACTGCCAGCCTTACTATTTTTTTAAGTGATTCACAGTTCTGTGGTTGCTCTACACGACCTAAGTGCTGCTTTTAGTCGAACTATTCAATTTGGTTTATCACAATGGAAGTTTGCATTCCATCAATTTCTGTAGGCTTTGATTTATCAGTTTTGCTGACTTATATGATAGCAAACACCACTTTTGCTGACCCCATTTTTGGCATCATATCAGAATTAGCAATGCTCTGACATGGATAGTGAGCGTCATGCTTGATTAATGGTATAAAAGCACACAAAATAGTTTCAGGCATCACTGGAAACATAAGTCATTGCAATGTAAATGTGTAATGCAGTGACCAAAATGACTTTTTCTAGCCATCAAATAGCATTCCCTGCCATCTTCCTGCAGCTTACATCATTTTGTTTAGTCCCACACTTAACATTGTGTACTACCTTTCTCTCATTAATATATTTAACATTAGTTTTTAGTTAATAATATTAGTGTGAGCTAGTTTCATTCAAGCATAGGAAGCATTATCAAAGTAGTTCAACATTAAATATTGCATGGGGAAAAGTGCCAAATGTTAAAAAAATATGAGTGCTGGTATGTCTGTCATTGTGTGGACATGAGCATTCATTATCATTTTGAGCATGTAAATATGTAACCTTCTGTCAGAGCTGGGATTACTCACATCCCATCTTTCAGCAAAAACTTATCTCAAATCAAAGACTACTAATTAATTAAGGAGTCAGATCGATCCACTTCATGCATACTGGAGATACGTAACACTAGTTCTGCTTCCCACCTTTGCTGAGGTATTCATTCTCTATGAATCCTAGAATCCTGTATGATAGTCTCAATTTTGATATTAAAGCCAGGATCACGGATATTCACTTAATTTCTGACTAAGATTTGTACAGCTTGATGATACTATGTGACAACACAGGCAGTAATTAAATATCCAAAGCAAGACAGACAGCACTTTTTGGTAGGCAGGGTGCATACATGTGCAGTGCAGTGTCTCTGCAAGTAGACACATCCATGCGGTGCAACATATACAGAGAAGAACAAGACACAATCCAGAGAAGAGTTGTTCATTACACTGCACAGATCTCACAAGAAATGAAAATGTAAACTAATAGACCGGTGCATCCTGAAATAAAGCTGCACCTGCAGAGGTTATGTTTCATGTGTTAGTGTGTCCTTCAGTAAGTTGGCACAAAGTACCACATAAAGCTAATAATCATGCAATATTTCCAGCTGGAATGTTATGGTTTCCACATATGTGGACAAGTGATAGATGCATAAAAATAGAGGAAACAGCAAGCAGAGGTGCACACAGAAAGATAACATATAGGAATGTGCATAATGGGGGAAAGGCAGCACCCACTGTTTGCTTTATTTATATATATATATATATATATATATATATATATATATATATATATATATATATATATGTATATATATATATATGTGTGTGTGTGTGTGTGTGTGTGTAGAGAGAGAAGGGAAGAGGTGGAATAGAGAAAGGAAAAGAAGGGTAAGAAAGAGGGAAGGACCACGTACATCAGCAAACAGACACACATATAACAGCACAGAGAAACAAGGGTGCATGTGCATGTACTATGATGGGGATACATAGGATCAACAGAGGTAAGCAGGTGATAATGCATAGGGTTGGATGTTGCACAGGGTATGGTTGTAATAGTGGAAGCAGAACATCTGAGCGTGGATATGGTCAGCTAAAAGCAACAGTGTGCCTTCTGCCACCCTGGCACAGATGGACGTTACTGTCAGCCATCACCAAATGATGGTTCAGGCAGGCCAGAGGTATGGGTCACACCATCCCCAGGTGGTCAGATAGATGGACTAGCTGGATGAGTAAATCTGCTATCTGCTGCAGGAGTCTGTCCATCTCCACCATATACCTGTTCAAAGAATGCTTTTTCTACGGCAGCCTCCACTGAGTGTTTCAGCTCTGGTCGGGCCACTTCAGGCACCCTGCCAGGGAAGTGTCAGGAGCACCACCCCCAGCAAACCACTCCTAGCCTCATCGGCTTCACATTCCTCAGATACAGTCTAATCAGGGGTGGGCCAACGTTATGTTACCAGCTAAGCAAATACATTATCTGGAATTGCAGTGAGGACACACTATGAGAAGTCTGCCATAAGTGAATCTATCCTGAAAATAAGCTAAATACATTTAAAACACACATCAGCATTTGTGACTAGAACTGACACTGGCTGACTGCTAGTCTTATTTGCCTCCTGCAGTAGGTGACATTAGTACCATTTAGTTCTGTTGTTACTAATTAAAAAATAAGTGTTACTTCAGATAACTATGACTGATGCAAGGTAAGATGACAGAACAACACATACAAGTCACAGTACATACATGTCTCCCATTAGCTGCATGACAGGCAGCAAGAATGTGCGTGTTCCCATTGCATGCCTTAACATACACAATCAGTCAGTAGCAAGAATAATCTCAAACATAAAACAAGAAAAATTCAGTACTGTCCACATATAATATAGGTCAGGGTGTTGTTGCCTAATCTCTGCTTTCCATGCACTGAAGTCATCAGGGTTGTGGTGTTGCAGTAGAATTATACTAATGCCTACACTATTCTCAGTAATGCCTATCACTGGGGTCAACACCTCATCTAGGCCATACCATGCATCTATTGTTCTGACTGGGTCATCATAAATGTCCAGCAACCAATCTCTTAGCTAGACATGAAGGAGACAGATCATAATTTGCTTTCCTTCATATATTATGGCAGTGACAAGCAGAAACTGACAAAGCCTCATTAACATATTCTGAAAATAGTAGCACTTAATCATACCTCGTCAGTCATGTTTACTGTGTGATTTCTGAATTGCAGGTAATATAACATGTAGTTGTGAAATAGCATGACATATATGCTAGTGCAGGTCTCCAGCACTAGATTACTGCCACTAGATGTCAGTGACAATCCTAGGGAACAAGCTGTGCTTTAAAGTCACAGGTACATGGCAGGCAAATTAAGGAAGTCACAGATGTTCATGGAACCTGGCCTACTTTGCCTATGTGTTATGCAAAGAGGTATAAATTTGCATTTAGTTAAGACATGCCACTATTTGTATATTACGTCACACAGAGTAAGGAAGTAATTTTGGCTATAATGGGAAGCAACATTAGGAAGTAGAGCAGCTCTATCTGGACCCATAGGTAGCTCTGAGAAGGTACACAATACTCTGCAGGTGTGTGGTTCTGCCTTCCTAAGGATATGCACTTTTGCATAGCAATTCACATTACATAAGGCTGGTAATATGAATATGTCTACTTCCATGTAACCTTGTATGGTAACAATGTAGCTCATGATATCAGAACAACATGTTCCTGTACATACCTGTGACTACCTATGGTGAAGCTGTGGCCTGTGTAATCTGTATGGTGGTCTGTGTTTTGGAAATGGCATTCCAGAGCATATCTTCACTGTACTAGGGAAGATATAGGTTTACCAGTGTTTCCCAAGATGTAGCCTAATGTTGGTTGCCTTACCCTATCCATACCTCTGTGTTCTAACAAAATGGATGTGCTCTGTGGGGAATGCATAAGTACTAATTTGTGTGGTAAATACACCTGCTGTGTGTATGCCCATAGCTGTCCCTACAGCTGTAGTCTTGCATACCCCATGTATGTCCCTTCATCTACAGTATGGTATAAATAAGTTACCCCTATACCTGCAGCTGTCATCCTATCAGACCTAGTCATATACAGTCTGTACACAAGTATTTGCATGTTTGAAAGATAAAGGTAGATGGCAGAGACTGAACATGATGCCCTGCTATAGGCATACAGCAGAAACAGTTTATGCCTGTTTAGGAGAGGAGATGCTAAGCAACCTTTATGGGACTAGGTGTGGCAAGCAGTGGTCCGTGACATAAATGCTTTGGGAATCCACAGTCACACATTACAGCAGTGTTGTAAGTATATTACCAATATATTATGCCATGCCAAGGAAAATACATGTTTTAAAGCAGAAGAGAGGTTTGTCATGGAGGGGTGCACAGAAGCAGCAGGCTAGCAGAGCCAGAAGAATATTTGTTGTCCATTCAGGAGGACAATTGTACAGGGATTTTCCCTGAAGCAGTGGACATTGGCATCAAAGTCCCCCCCCCCCACATGACTCAGTGGATAATGCATCAGGTTAGTACCATGTGCACTATAGTTCTGTACAGCCGCCCTGCATATATATATATATATATATATATATATATATATATATATATATATATATATATATATATTCAGATATTTGATACCTCAGTAAAGGGTGAAGGTGTTGCCTCCTCCACAGACAAAACTGAGGTTGCACAGTCTAAGTGCTCACCATCACTACTGGGGAAGGGGTTTATAGGTTCTTAATATGTTTATCACCACAGAGGCCATCAAGAAGCTCAGTCACATCACACAGTACTGGTGAAAGACTAACATAGTGGCTCTGTACTCACTCACTTGTGGCACTGGTAGACCAGAATGTTCTGGGCTCTTCTCCCAAACCCAGGTACACTAGAGGAGCAAAATATTGTGGGTTTTATTTTCACCCCAGGTGCTTGCATTAATTTTTCAGTACTGGCACCACAGTGCAGCATAAAAAGGATGTTACACTCCTAAATGTGCTGCCCTTTGGAAGAGATGTTAAACTGAAGTCCCACCTGGGGAGGGCTGGTGGTAGCTCAAGTGGACATAAAAGATCCCATGGCACTTATCAAAAAAAGGAGTACAGGAAGTTCTCTGGTGCCCTGGACAAATCTCCACTAGTCAGTATGAATACCACTTAAGGTCTCACCTGAAAAGAGGTCATTGGTCTAGTGGGACTAACAAAGTCAAGAAAGCACAAATAAATCAAATGAACAAAATAAATAAATAAAGTAAACTTTCCCCACATATCCCCAGTGAAAATCTGTGATCGCCTATCTAGTCATCGAGACTGTTTTTTAAAGGGTTGCATAGATATATATATAGATAGACAGACAGACATATATATATATATATATATATATATATATATATATATATATGTGTGTGTGTGTGTGTGTGTGTGTGTGTGTAGGCCTACTGAATTTAATTGAAAGATCCAAATGTCAACATGCAAAACATTCACCCCAAAACATTGACACTGTGCTATAACATGCACTTAGCAATAACCGAGGCACATGCAAAATCAAAGTATGATTAAAGTTCATGAAATTAGTATTGTTTCAATCTTTGATGTTAGCCAGAAGTGTTCTTCGCAGCAGCCACAATGTGCCCAGTATTGACCTCTTCTGCAATTCATAGGGAGCTACATGTATTGGTAACATATCTAAGTGCAATTGCAAATTCTTTTTTATAAGACCCATTGCTTCTACTACTATTGGAACTGTCTGGGTATGCTTCTTTCACAATGCCCTTGTTTCTGCCTGCCAATCCTGGTATTTTATGACTTTGTGTCTCTCTGTATGAAAGGCACTGTAGTCACTGGGTGCAGCAATTTCACTGATCAATGCTAGGTTTGTCTTCTTTTCATGGACTACCCCATCTGTTTTTTTGCATCTCTTTTTTGAACTATTGGTAATGCGTGATCCCATGTGATATAAATGTCATCATTTTCTATAATGATTTGTGGATCGTTTCCACTGTTTTTCAGGTACCTCAATATTATAATGATTGCACAATCCCCAGTGCAACAGTCTTGCCACATTATTATGCTTTTTAGTATACAGTGCTTTTGTTATTAGTATATATATATATACCACAACCAGCAACAAGATGTGAGAATGTTTCCAATTCTGTTTTACAAAACCTATGTTTGTCTGTTTCTCCCACATGTTCAATGGACTTCTAAACCAATGTGTACATAGTCCAATACCTTGGGCCTCCAATATTAACCTTTCGTCTTTCCATTAAAATTCACCTCTCCTCAACCATTCCTGTATTCAGTCTTAATCAACATGAGGTTGTTCCAAGAGTTTTCTATACTTGCAACTGTATTTATACATTTTTCCACTTGTCTTGCCTTCTCTTCTGATCCTTCATGTTATATTATTTCTTTTGTTTTGTTTTTTTTTGGGTTTTTTTGGCACATTCATTTGCTGCCTGATTTTTATCTACTTCTGGTTTAATTTCCATTCCCACTTGCCACTGATACACTTCTGCTAAACTAAGCAGGGAAGTCATCTTAGACATATTCTGCTCATGTTTTAAAACTTTCACTATGTTTGGGTCTTGTGAGGTCAGCAGATATGTATACAGTCTTAAAGCTGCAGATCTATACATGTAGGGAATATATCAGTGTTGTGTAATTGATGATGTCTGATGCATAGTGCAATATAACCATGGTACTGTACCTAGCCTTTAAATAATATTATGTGCTTCATTTTATTCTGTGTGACACCTCACAGCCGGTGTATACTTTGTCAAGGCCCATAGAGGTAGATTAGATATTTCAGTTTTGCCTGTGCTGTCGTACACCATGTACAACACTGTCTGGCAGGGTGGGGTAAGGCCACAGTTTGCTCTCTGTCTTCATCACTGTAGTCACTGCTAAGGGTGTACCTTTGGTGGCTGTGGCAAGGCCTGTTGTTGTGAGTCTTGAGGTTCCTGGGACTGAGGGCAGAGCTGCTTGATTCCTCATGATCATATTGCAAGCAGTGACAGAAGTGCACTGCAGTCCCTGTCCAAGACATGTCCAGGCAGTGCAGCCAAGCTTTCAGCAGGCTGGACATTCATCCTGTGGTGTTATAAGTTTCTGAATGGATTGCATTATACTGCAGTTCTACCATAATATGTGGGTTTCTTATAGGCATCATCAACCATGGCCCCAGTAGATGTCATGTATCACCTGTAGCACAGTAAAGACATATGGGAGTGACACTGGTTCATACACTCTCAGTCTGTTGCTATATTGGGCATGTGCCTGCATTTATCTACTAGGTGTTCCTGTGGAATATCACTGTGCAGGAAGTGATACTAGAGATGACTTGTATACTATATGTGGGAATCATGGGGACTACCAGGGTGCTGTTCAGACACTTTAGTTATTGGCAGCTATATGTTGCACACTACCTAACAGCTGATGGAATGGTAGCCCTTCCTATCGATATAATGTTGTCTGTAGACATCTTTTGGGGCCTTTATTGCCTTATATGTGCAATTTATAGTACCCAGCTCTTCTATGAAGTAGGTGATGTACAGAAGCCACTCACAGTGGTGACTGCCTCACCTGTAGTGTTAGGGAAACTAATATTCTCATCCACATGTAGCAGACATTTATCAAGAAATGCATTTGACTATTCTGCAGGCTATCTGTGATGTACCCAAGGTATCCCCTTTTTGTCTCAGAAACGTTCCTGTAGCTAGAACAGTAAAAAATACACATACCTTACTATCACTGTATAGAAGTTCATACACTCCCCCAGAACCAGTTTGTGGATCATCCATGTCAATCAGTATCAGTATTGCATCTCTATCAACTCAGAGTCAGTCGGTTAGCTGCCGGTCGATTAGCAGATGGTAGGTTGTCCTTTACTTGTACCAATTCTGATCCTGCCTCAGGAGTCTCGTTATGCAATGGGGCAGAGGATAGTACCACTTACAGACATTAAGTACTGCAGCTACTGTTGTTCGAAGCATGTTCGCAAATTACAAGTCTCAACATTTTTACATGCTTTTGTCTTTATCCTCAGGCAGAAATACTCAAGCGCTTTTGCCCCTGATGACTAGAAATCATAACCTGCTTGCACAGACTCTCTTTGGCATCTCCAGATGTGCTCATTATGCTGCTCTTCTTCATTTTCATATCATTATAGGATCATTTGTGTACCACTTCCTGTGCTTTTTTGCATGTTGGCTTGCAGTGCTAGCTGCTTCTATGAATTACTACCAAGATGCGCATTCTTGATTTCAGCACAATAGTGCACTGTATAGTATGCAGCAAGCTCAAACTTTGTCTTCAAAAAAAATAACCCATATAAAAACAGTGAGCATTGTGTTATTACATAAATGGAAAACAATCTCTCATACTGATTACCTATAGAAGATTATCTGCTTAAGTACAAATTGTGTGTATATATATATATATATATATATATATATATATATATATATACATGTATGTATATATGGGTCTACCTGAAAAGACCAAAATTCCACATTACCGAATCCGACAAGACAGGGATGACACTCACATGAACAAACACTCAGAACACTGGAATTTTACTGTGAGAAAAGAACCACTTGGCCAGCAGGGTGAACTTTGCCTTTTTCCCACTGTAGTGCAATCTCGGAGTTAGTATATATAGTTAGAGGGAGTGGGGGGGGGTGAAGCCACCCACATCGGTGGGCTTGATTTCCTTTGGTTTGTGTTTTTTATGATGATGGACATGTGGTGACTTTCCCGGAGTTCGTTATATCAGTGTTCTGAGTGTTTGTTCATGTGAGGTTTTCACAATGTTGTCTCGGTCTTGTCGGATTTGGTAATGAGGGATTTCAGTCTTTTCAAGTAAACCTACATATGTACACACACACACACACACACACACACACACACACACACACACACATATATATATATATATATATATATATATATATATATATATATATATATATATATATATAATGTATTAAATGTACTAGTAAAGGGAATAAAACTGGAATGAAATTATTGTATATAACAATTCTAAGTTCCTCTTGTCTCATAGACAGCTAGACAAAAACAAAACCACTGACGACCAACATAAAACTTGTAACAGTTTAATAATCCAAAAAGGTAAAGCTTTCAGGTAACAAGTACCCTTCCTCAGTGCTAGTAACATCAATATAAAATAACATTCCTTTTATAGTACTCATTCATCCACACAGCCAATAAAACAATTATACAGTTAAAACATTTGATATCTTAAACTGCCAATACATAATAAAATACATGTTTATTTTACTTTTTCTACATATATGTATTTATATTTTTTATAGCATTTTACTATGTATTGGCACTTTAAGATACCAAATGTTTTAATTGAATAATAGTTTTATTGGCTGTGTGGATGAATGAATACTATAAAAGGAATGTTGTTTTATAGTGATGTTACTAGCACTGAGAAAGGGTACTTGTTACCTGAAAGTTTTGCCTATTTGGATTATTAAACTGTTACAAGTTTTACGTTGGTTGTCAGTGGTTTTGTTTTTGTCTTCTTGAGGTTTCAATGTTACCACTGCACCTTCACTCTGACTCTAGTTTTGGTTGTTTGTTCATTAGACAGCTAGAAATTTTGTGTATATTTTTAGCAAATTTCAAAGAGACAGGTGGCTTTAAGGCTACAAGTGTTTACCTTGCCACAAAGCTAAACTTTATTTAACGTTTGTCAAAAATTTCCACTGTTTCAGTCAAACAGGGATATGAATAGATGGTATCAGTTTTCTACATCTAGCTAACTCAAAAAAAAATCACATCACAAAATGGTTATGTTATTGATTTTATGTCTGTCTCAGTCTGCATTCATCAAGGACAGGTCATACTTACTCAACCTGGTGGACCTTTTTGAAAAGGTCACTAAAGTAATGGATGAAGTCAAAACAATACACATGACATATCTTAACCTGGCCAAAGCTTATGACACAGTTCCCCATGCAGGCATAGTAGGAAAGCTAAATAAACTTGGAATAAACCTCTATGTCACCCTCTGGACTCCCAGCTAGCTCACAGATAAGATGCAGGAAATCAAAACGGGAGAAGTTACCACAACGAAGAGTCCAGTCACCAGTGGAGTTACCCAGGGTTCTGTGCTGGAACCTCTCCTGTTTGGCATCTACTTTTCTGAAGTAAAAAACAAAATGACTGCGGCTGACTAAGTTTGCAGATGACTGCAAGTTAGAAGCAGTCATTGAATCCCTAAATAAATCATGCATCCTGCAGGAAGGTTTGCCCCAAATAAATAACTGATACCAAAATCATGAACTGAAATTGAAAGCCCAAAATGCATTATTATATCCTATGGGAAGTCATCTACCCTAGTGGACTACCACATTGACAATCTGCCCCTAGGAGCTGATCCAGTTGTTTGGGGTTTGGGAACTTTTGTGAACAGTGACCTAACTTTTGACCATTGTGTGTCCATTGTTGTAAGAAAGTACTTCTGTATTGCACAGCTTATAAACAAAGGGATTGTATCTAGATCAAGGGATGTCATTGCTCCCTTTTACTCAGCCCTCATTAGGCCAATCATTGAGAGTAGTGCCCCCTTTGGCATGTAACTGTCCAGACATATGCAACAACTGTAATCCCCACAGAGATAGCTTACTAAAAAGATACAAGGCCTAAACAACATATCCTACATGGACTGACTCAAAGCCCCATCACTATACTCAATATCCTACAGACTGCTAAGAGGTGACCTGTACCTGGAATACAAGGCATCCTCTGAATTAGTACTGATTGATTTACTGAACATCAGCAAGTCAAATGGCTTCAGAAATACTCAGTCTAGGGATCTAAACTTCTTCTGCAACATTAGCAGAATGGTTTGGAGGGACAAGTATATCTTACAGAGGATACTTCTGCTCTTAAATAGATTTGCCACCCACATAAAACAAAGTTCTTGTCCATATTCAAGTGCAACTAGGATCTACGGATGCAAAACATAAATTTTATCCCAGGGCTGTCCCCTGTACTTCTAATGGACAGAGGCAGCTCCTAATGTATGCATCTCCTGAAATTATCTATGGTATGATCCTATTTATTTTCATTAAGGGAAGTATATAATTATTGACCATGGGAAGGGTAAGCCCAATTTCTAACCAAATGGGATAAGTTAATTCACACACAAAAAGGGAAACTGGATAAACTTACAATGTCTCACAAGGGCAGCTAGCCTAGTACTTACCTACGAACCCACAAGCTATTACATGTGGTATTGGTTCACTATTATGTTTGTCTTTTCGGCTTTTCCCAGTTAGGGGTCGCCACAGCGGAACTCTGGTCCGCTAATGATTGGCAGTAGATTTTTATGGTGCCAAGTTGCCAGCCCAACGCCCAACCTTCAGCGAAGGCACGCCCATTCACACATGTCTTTCGGAGGCCACTTGACCACAGGGAGGAAATGCAGACTCCACACAGAAGACACTCCTGCCGAGAATCAAACAGGAGAACCTCTTGCTGTGAGGCAACAATGCTACCGCTGTACCACCATGGCCAAGCATTGGTTCACTATTATACATACTAAAACTGAATAATTATTAGATCAAGCATTTTGGAATAATTTTATATATATATATATATATATATATATATATATATATATATATATATTTTTTTTTTTTTTTTTTTTTTTTATTTATTGTCAAGTCTTCTAACCATCTATTTAAAGCAATTAATTGTTTAAGCAATAAGGGTTAAACAATGATTTCTTTCTTTTTACTGACCTAAATAATATGTGTTAGTGTCTGTTTATACAGATAGTTGCTATGATGTTATTAAATTAGACATTATAAGAACAATATTTTACAAACCCATAAGATAAGATAAGAATAAAGAATTTTAATCTATTTTTTTCTGGGCATCCTAACCTCCTAGCTTGAACTGTACAGCCCTCTGCCAGCAATTTAACTCCTTCACCAAACCTTGGAGGAGATGGTTTTATGAAGCAGCATAATTCACAACCAGAGGGAACTAAAAGAAGGGCTAGTTACTGACTGGAGTCTATATTGCTCCATTGCTAATGAGACAATGAATCTAATAACAATGCAAAACAACCACATGGTCAGGTGGGCATGACTTCCCAACTGTCTGCTTGTACAAACTATTAAAGTGGCATTTCCATGCACCATAGCCTATGCCACACATTTACATTACGTACGCTACTGTACAGGCATAGCACTTACTCTCCTGTCTAGAAGACAGAGCTGGTCTCCTCCTGCTCAGTCCTAGCCTTCTCTGACCAGTCTTCCAGCACCCTAGCAGACCAGCAAACTCCAGTCACAGATAGCATATGTGGACACCTTACTTTTGTGCCAGCAGGCTAGTGCCCATACAGATTTACAGATATGAGTCATTGGCAGCGTATGTGATCACCTTGTTCTTATGCCGGCATGATATTAGCCTGGCAGACTGCCATACTTTGGTCACTGACATCATAGGCAGGAGCCTTCTATTATACATCAGAATGACCTTACTAAACAGTTTGCTAGTTATTATAGCATAGTAAGGCTTTATTTTTAATGTATTTAAAACAATATGAGTCATATCTTCTGATGGAAATAAGGGCAAAGTCTTCAAGCATTTGGTAAAGATTTAAAGATTAAAAATGAGTAATCTGTAATGATTGTATTACTCCATATTCCCCTAAGTGTGCTGGAAAAAAGTTTGAAAAGTTTTTCTATCTCTGCTAATCCTGGAGACTGACAGACTTGTAGTGGCAAATCTTATGGGGATGCTACAGTACACAGCGACAGGGAAGAAGTAGTGTGTGTATACACAGGGCTGCTATTTTTTGTTCATAATGTACTGAGACTGTTTTAATTCCAAGGAAATTGCCTGACTATGTTTGAATTATGACTGAAATTCTAAATAAAAATCAAAACAGTGTTGTTACATTTCATTTCAATGCTCCAATCTCCAGACCAGCTGACATATACCACAGTCCCTAAGGATAAACCTGTGACTCCATCAGTAATGGCCATAAGCCGCAGACCCTTGCCTGTACCTTGTAGCCTATGAATGCATCACCATCAACATCAGTGTCTACATCACAAAGGGTCAAAAGCTTGTTTCCTCACCAAAGTCTTCTGTGGTATGGATACTAATACCCATTCTCAACCTGAGCAGGCAACAAACCATCTGCAAACTTATGTGCCTTAAACCCTTCAACCATCTATTATTATGGCCAAAATCTTGAAAAGTTCTGTAGCATGCCTGAAGATGATGAGGGTTTGTATTTCTGAAGGATGACAGTACTCATCAAACATCCTTCTCATAAGTTGTCTCAGTGGCACAGAAGGATGACGCCCTAATGAGATTCAGATGGAACAGGACTGATGTGACCTGGGTAATGAAGCAGCCAATAAATGAGGACAGGACTGTATGGCCAGTGCTTGCCTACCTATTCTAAGGAGAGGGAGGTAGCTAGGCCCAGCTCTGAACTGGCAGCCAGCAGATGCCGGATGTGCCGCAGGTATATCAGCATCAACTGGACTATATCAGGGGTGTAAATGCTAAGCAGTGCATGCTATAGCTGAAGTCAGATAAAGTCAGGCATGTACATTACAGTACAGCATATGCATGGGGTCAGTACTGTAGGCCCACCACACTGACTGCCATAGAGATCAGGGGTTAGGGCTTAACCTGAAAAGAAATACCCTGGTGGCTGCCTAGATGATGGCATTCTGTGATTGATTATTCTTCTGTGGGAAAGAATAGGGTGTCTGGGTCATGGAATGACTGATGGTTGGCAGGAAGTGGAGAGAAAAAAGAATATGAAAAAACTCCCTCTATGCACATTCAACCATGCTTTTCCCAGCAATATCATGCCCAATGCCTGCATCCTGAAATTGGAATTATCAATAGACCCATCCCAGGCTTCCCCCATTATGCCATCCTCAACATCCCCATCTTTATAAAATCAATTCCCAAAATCTTCATCCCAACCTAAATATTCTCTTCAGATCTACATCCATTGCACACCCCATCCTCCTTCATACACATATCCATCAGGACCATTCCTATTATCCCTATCTCCCATCATAACATCACCATACTCAAAACATGCATGCCAAGATTCACATCACCAAAAGGACAATTCTGAGCTCATCTGTCCCCAGCAGCTGACACAACAACTCTAATCTTTCTCATCCCCATCTCCAACATCTTCATCCCAATCCCATCCTCAACAGGTCCATTGCCAGTACAACCATTCCAATCACCAATACCCATAACCAAGAGTTTCATCCCTATATCCCTATCTTTCATTTGTGTCACCATAATAAACATCTTTTTCCCAGAGCTCACATCTCCAATAGGCCCATTTCTTCCATCCACTTAAACCCACTCCTCAACAGCTCTATACCCACCATCTCCATCTCCAACAGCTACATCACAAAATGCACATCTCCATAACTCCATCCACAACACTGCCATCTGTAAAGCCTACCCAACACTCACATATGTATCAGGCTCATTTCCAGCATCTACATTTCAACAGGACTATCTTCACCATAGCCATTCCAAATCAGATCCATAACATACTCATAACCAACAGGTTCACCCCCTAATACCACTATCCCCATCACACATCTGCCACCCCAGCATCTCAATCCTAACAGCCACATCACCAATAGGCCCTTCACCAGAATCTGCATCAACCCTATCAACAACAGTAAATCCCCAGCATCAGCATTTCTAACAGCTCCATCCCAAAACCCTTATCCCCATACCTCTGTCCACAACACCTTCATTTCCAAATATGCTAATCACTTCCAGTCCACACATCAACTTGCCCAATCCCAGATTCTTTCAGAATTCACTAGTATCATTACTGTGTTAAATGGTATAATGGGTGGGGGATGCAGTTTTCTCCAGACTTTATTTGTTTAAAATATTATGTCTCTGCTGTTCACAACTTTCTGCCTGCTAAGTTGACTTTCCTCTTAAAATACAAATAAGTGTAGATTTTCTGAAGAAAAGATGCATTTTATCCTCACCAACAAATAACAGTTTCCTTGCTTTACTGTATTTAATTAAAATAATATTTTTCAACTAGCTGACTGTAACTTGCAATTGACATTTCATAATGCCTGCTGATATTTTAAGATACATAATCTACACCATCAGTGCAAGCTTTTATTCTCTTTGTTCCATAAACTTTTTATCTCTCTGTGCTATTAAAATACTTCTCAGTCTGATCACTGTTGTTAAGCCTGTCCTTGCCTCCAGGCATAACAGGGCTTTCTATTACAAAAAGCATTGCCCCCCCCCCATCCCACCCTCACAAATTCTCACGTTTCAGTTTTATACTTGCACTATATTCACTAGATTTTGTGACAGAATTGATCATGGTAGCCAGTGAGATTCATCGTATCCCCAGTTCCCCACCACCACCAGCAATCCTCTGACTATAGATGTCAGGCACCTTTGTAAATAGAATGCAATCTATGGACAGCTGTGATAGTTAGTTATTGCAGTCCCTGGATATACCACCAAGAAAAAAAATAGAGAGAATTTTTTCTACTCTTTGAATATAGCACCAAAGGGGGGAAGGGGAGCTTCCATTCCTGAGATATGGTACAATAAAGAAGGATGGAGTAGATTTTCTTCTCCTCCCTGCTTACACACAATACAAGACATTTTATTTCTTACCAAGTTCCTTGGTATACCACTAATAAAGAAGTGTGGGTATGTTCTTTAATGCCTTTGTAATACTTGTCATAAAATGGAGATGGGGTTCTTCTGTTCCCTAGTTATACCACCAAAGACAAGATGGCATTTTCACCTATACCTAAATATTGTACAAGTTAAGATGGGGGTCATTTCTTGAATCCTCTTCACAACTGTAGCTGTGGGAAGGGTCTTGCAGACCTACCACCCATTAGCCATTCCAGGAAGATGATTCTTATAGCAAGGTTTTGAAGGCAAAAGGTATCCAGACACTTGATCCCTCAAAAGTTCTACCACTTTCTTTATATTCAGTTCAATCAACCAACGTTATCAGTCTTTTAAGTAGCCATATCTTGCTGTTGTCTGAACATGTTAATATTTTAGTACAACTCTCATGACAAGGTTTTGATTTTAATTTTCACAGGTGAACCCATCAAAAGAAAAATACTGGACTTATGTCACTTCTGATGCCTTCAGATTTGCACTGATATGGAAATATGGAGGGATATACCTAGACACAGATGTTATATCCGTTAATCCTGTTCTAGAAAAGAACTTCTTAGTTGGTGTGCCACCTCAGCGGATCAGCAGTGCAGCTTTTGGCTTCCATCGTCACTACCACTTCCTCTGGGATTGTATGAAACATTTTGTTAGCAACTATCATGGGT
Source organism: Protopterus annectens (assembly GCF_019279795.1). Taxonomy (NCBI): domain Eukaryota; kingdom Metazoa; phylum Chordata; order Ceratodontiformes; family Protopteridae; genus Protopterus; species Protopterus annectens. Next base: position 818,363,674 of record NC_056734.1, on the reverse strand, counting down.
CAATCTGGGGATACCAAGGGCCATCCCTTCTTACACGCATGTTAAAGCAAAAGTGTCAAATTCCAGCATTTCAAGCGCTGCAAGATGATAAATGTCAGAATATATCTTTGCTGCACCCAACCCGATTCTACCCAATCACGTATCCTGGCTGGAAAATATTTTATCAACCTTTTGAAAACTTTCCAAACTTCAATAATTCATATGGTGTGCATTTATGGAATTATATGAACAAAGAGAATCGAACAGTGGTTACAGGAAGCAATACTCTAATAGAGAATATTTACAAGAAATACTGTCCTGACACTTACAAAAACATTGTGTTAAACAGCCTACCGAAACTAAAGAGGAAAGATAGCAAATTAATCCAATGACATTGTGATAGTCTAAAGTGTAACTGTTTGTTATCCAGTTTGGTACAAAATACATGTTTTCCATCTTCTTCAGTGCTATTAGAAACATGTTAATCAGTTCAAAGGTTTAACCACAAACACTGTGTTATATTTTTCCAGATTATCTCTGCCTAACATACAAAGCTATGTCAGACCCAGAGCTGTTGGACATGCTACACCTAAGGAAATCCCAATCCCTCCAAGCTACATGCTCTAGGGACCTAAACCTTGTCACCACAATAAAGAGGACACGCTGGAGGGATAAATTCCTGTCCCAGAGACTTCCTATACTCTGGAACAAGCTGCCCATCTATGTCAAGCAAAGTTCTTCATTAGCACTCTTCAAGAAAAATCTTGATGAGTGGATGGGAAATAGGAAATGCACCCCGGGGATCACTTCTGTGTCTCTGCTCGACAGTGACACAGGAAAATAACTTTCTTGGGTGGCGTAAGCCATGGAACCTTGTTGGCTAGGCTTACGTAGGCCCTTGGGCCGATAGCCTAGTACCTACCTATGAACCTATGAACATAGCCTTTCACACAGACAAAAACAGCTGATCACTTCATTAAGTCCATTCATCTTATAGCAACCTCTGTATAACAGTTAGATGGTGCTATTACTGTGCAGACAAGAATTCATTGCATGTGAACACCTTTCCTGCTATTACCTGAGAAGCATGAGACTTTGTATTAGTCTTTGGTGATGTCTGGTTTTCATTAAATGTAGCCCAAGCAGGTGTGGAAATTGTGTTAAGTTGAAATAAAAAATACTGCAGATATTCAGAAAGAAAAAGAGGTGTGAGAAGAGCTCCTTAATGTGACTGGGTAGTTTTGTAAACGTTCTTACTGTCAGAGGCTGTGGTAAGGTCTTCTTCTAAATTAAATGTTTTTCTACTTGGTGACATTGCATTGCACTAGGAAAGTTGAAAACAGCACACAGCTGACTGGGATTCAGAAAGGCTTACAACAAGGGGAAGCCTTACTCATTTCTCCTCTGCAGTAAGCCTTTCCATTTCTTAGACTGCCCAACTATGGGGGTGTTGGGGGGACTTAGAAGAGAGAGTGGTCTCGTGGGTAGAGCTGCATGATGATGTCCCAGTCCAGAAGAGGAGTAAAGCTAATTAGCCATATGCTGTCTCCTCAGAAATGCTAGTGGCTCCTAATTTATGCCACTGAGTGATTCAGAGAGTTATGCAGCTGTGTAACATTTCACCGTTGGAGGAAAGAAGAACAGAGGTCACCCACTCACTCCTATGCAAGCAGTCACTGTACAAGTAAGTTTAGTGAAGACATGGGGACGAGAGTTGTTAGTGTGTACATGTATGTGTGGACATGTGCATATATAAATACATACATACATACATACATACATACATACATACATACATACATACATACAAATATTACAAGCATGGGCATTAATGCCCTTCTAGCCTGCCAATATACAAAAACAATTATTCCATAAAAAGTGTCCAGGCTGTTATTAAAAATATCTAAACTAGTACTTGCCTTTAATGTAATTTGATACTCTGTTCCATCATCAGCTGCTCTCTCAGAGAAACAGTTTAGTACACTTCTCATTCCTCTAGAATCTTCTACATAGGTTGTCAGACGATTTTCTACTACTTTTTGATAACCCCAAACATTCTCAGAGGTGGTTGTCTCTAAATGCCCTATACACCTGAATTAGATCTCCTCTTACATATCTGTAAGAGACACTGTACAAGTTCAGATATTTTACTTTTTTTATTTTATTACATCGAGTATGATAAATAAGAATTTTAAATTGAATATTTCATATAGAAGTTCACCTAGCATAGCAGGTAGAGTTGTACACACACACTGGAAGTGAAGTTTTGGTGTCTCAGTGCAAGGGATGCGCTACTTGTAGTTACATAGATCAGGGAACTACACAAGTCATTAATGGGAAGCTGTGCAAAGTTCCAGGAGTATTTAATTGTTATCAAAAAGTGGTGATTTATGGGTTACTTTGCCCCTGTAATACGTTTTACATTGGTAAGACCATACGTCAACTTAGGGTGAGGATACAAGAACTAACACATCCGAAATGTCAAAAATAATTCTCCTACCAGCTCTGTAGCGTCACATTTTTTCCAATATCATAATAGTGATTCAGATTTATTGATGTTCTTTATACTGTATGTGTTGACATGTTCTGATTTATATTTAGATCCATCTGATATGTTATTACAGAAGGAGGCTTGGTTTATTTTCACTTATGATACTTGCAACCAAAGGGTCTTAATAATGAATTACTTATGAAATATTTATTTTAACAGCTTTGGAAGTATCTTGGAACCTCATTTTATAGAAGTCAGGATATGTGTATTTTTGTATTTGGCTGGCTTATTGTTATTATTATTGCTATTTTTATAATTATTGTTATTCTATAAACTCATTTGTTTCAACCAAATTATTTTTGCTTTATGTTTTCATTTAAATTCATACGCATTCTGGTACATTCTATTGTTCTATTGTTCTATGTAGAAATGTTCTAACTGATGAACTATTTAAGTGCTTTACTGTATTTAAAACTTTTAACCGTGGTGGTGGTGCTGCGGTAGCGTTGTTGCCTCACAGTAAGACGCTGTCCGGTTCGATTCTCAGCTAGAGCGTCTTCTGCTTGGAGACATCCGTGAATGGGCATACCTTCGTTGAAGGTTGTGCGTCAGGGCTGGTAACTCGGCACGTAAAAATCAACTACCAATCATTAGCGGACTGGAGTTCCGCTGTGGCAACCCCTAACCGGGAAAAGCCGAAAGACACAACAACAACAACTGTATTTAAAACTTTTGAACCTTGAATGCGTATGCTGAGGCGTTAATTAATTTTTGTTTTTTACACATTGTTTCTAGTTTCTAATAAAGTTGCTTTTTTGTGCCAAATGATGTTTTTCTAAATTTTGGAGTGTGGAAGTGTTTATATTTGGCAACAATAACGAACGTTATATTTATAATACTATTCATAGGTTCATATGTGTGTACTAGGCTAATGGCCCTGGAGACTTTTACAAGCCTAACCCATAGGATTACACTGGCATCGTGCCACCCAACCTTAGTTCCCAGAGCCTCTATCAAGTAGAGCCACTGGAGTGATCCCCGGGGTGACTATTTCCCATCCACTCATTAAGATTTCTCTTGAACAGGGCCAGTGAGGCGCTCTGCTTGACATGTATGCCTATTCCAAAGCATGGGCAGTCTCTGGGTTATGAACCTGTCCCTCCAGCTTGTTCTGTTGATTGTGGTAATAAGGTTGAGGTTTCTGGAGTGTGTAGTGTGGAGGGATTGGGATTTCTTTAGATGTAGCATTTCTAACAGAGCTGGGTCAGACATGGCTTTGTAAGTCAAGCAGAGATCACCTCTAAGTAGGCGATATGAGACAGAGAATAGTTGGAGTTTTTTGAGTGTCCATATAGGACAAGTGTTTAAGGCCTAGGATCCTCTTTGCGGGGTACTTTTGTGGCCTCTCCAGTTGTTGCAAGTGTCTAGTGAGGTACATGCCAAATGGGGCATTGTACTCGATGATTGGCCTAATGAGGGAAGAGTAGAGGGAGACAATGACTTCTTTCTTACGGGATGCAAAACCCTTAATAATGAGATGTGCCACATAGAAGGACTTTCTGACCACAGTGGCAAGGTGGTGGTCAAAAGAGAGGTTGCTGTCTACCTGTGTTCCCAGATCTCTTATGATGCCCATTCTATACCAAAACTACCTCAACTTAAGAAAACAAGCCAGAATTACTTCTAACATGACAAAAATCTTCCTTCTTCCTTAAAAGCATAGTTTTGCCATATCTAATCCTAACTTCTTCTGGTAAGAAATTAAGCATTTAACTGGCCTTATCAATAACAATGCACTTTATAACTCTTCAAAAAAAAGCAAGTAATAACCAAAACCAAGCAAAAGATTTATATTTTTTCTCCTAACTTCTATTCAGGATGTTACTAATGCATTTACAAATGCCAACAGAAACTTACAAAATACAGATATTAACCAAACACAGTCACCACTTTACCCATTAGCTGGATACGAACCTACTTTCCACTTTAGGGAAATCATAGTAAAGGAAACTAAAACACTGCTTAACAATCTGAAAACATTCTCCTACAAACTTCAAAATTATCCTTTCTTTTCTAAAAAAAGCTGCATAATACATTGCTAAGCCTCTTACTTTCATATACAACTTATCCATTACTACTCCGTCTAAAACATTCAGTCATAATACCCCTTCCAAAGTTTAAAACCCATAAAGACTGGTGCCCTATTTCTACTCTAATTCAGTCATAATACCCCTTCCAAAGTTTAAAACCCATAAAGACTGGTGCCCTATTTCTACTCTATGTCTTCTAAGAAATATAATTCTAAAAACTTCTATATAAAAAATTACTCCAACACATAAACAGCTCTGGACTCCTCTCATTCAAACAACACAGCTTCTGTAATTGCATTTAGCACCACCACAGCTCTGCTCGCAGCCCTAATTCTATCTGTTGCAACATGAATGATAGTCTCATTACTGCTGGTGTTTTTGTAGATATGACTAGATCATTTGAAACAGTGGACCACAACCATCTCCTAAACAAACTTTACAAATTTAATTTTGGAACTAACACCATAAAATGTTTCCTACAGGATAGGACATTTCAGGTCCATTCAAACAACCAAGTATCTACAATTGTAACACTCAACACAGGAGTCCCCCAAGGCTCAATACTAGGCCCCCCTCTATTCTACTTATTCATTAATCACCTATCTTATGACCTCCCATCCTTAAACTTAGTTTTGTATTCTGATGATATTCTCCTACTCCAAGGCAATAGATGTCCAAAAACCCTACAAGCACGGATACAGCAATCTTTTAACAAATTCTGTCATTGAGCAACAACCAGTACACCATAAAAAATGTTATTCTATTTTCTTCCCCACAAAAAAATTCCTATTTCCCTACTTTTACTTTAACAGAACTACAAAACAATACTATACTAGAAGTCACAGAATATAAATACTTAGGAATTACCCTAGACCACACTTTTACCTTGTCTACACAGATATCATTACACAAAAAATAAACTCACAACTGAAGCTCTGTTATAAAATCTCCCACCTAATTACACCTCCTGCTAGAATAGCCATAGCTATAAAATGTGGTACTTATGTATTATCGCAACCACATTCCGTCTAATGCAATCACATTCCGAGCAGGACAAGTGGCTCTTTTCCAAGCGATCGGTTCCGAGCTCGTACTCACCTTATTTTTCTGCTCGACAAATGAATGGACCACAGATTTGGAGAAGGCAATGTTACCATCCATGTCACTAGCACAAAATTTCAGGGTTTCGTCGATGAGACGCTCATAATTATATGTACTGTGTGGGGCTTTATGTGCTCCATGTAGTTGCACTGACAGGAAAATATCAACATTTTTGTCAGCTTTTAAAGGCATAAACAGTTAACGGACGGTGTCAGCAGGGCAGTAAACAGTGGGGGGTTTCTGATAGTACTTTGCAGTGAAGTCAGTAACTAACATCTTACAATGTCAGAGTTCGTATCCTTCAGGAAACACATGCGAAAGCAAATCCTGTTACTGTCACAAGTTTGTACATGTTTTACAGCAGCTTAAGGAGACCTTACAGGATGTAACAATTATAAACCATTTTTTAAAATTCTGCTGGTGTCAGTTGCTGTTTACATCATGCAGATTTTGTCTAATGTGGGACACGACCATAACTTTCCTACGGGGTGCTTAACGTGCGGAATTCTGACAGTTAATTCGCGATTCGCCTAATGGTATGCTTTGTAGTTTCAATCTGAACTTACGTGGTTGCGATAATATGTAAGTACCAAAGTGTTCTTATTCCAAAGCTAGAATATGTCCTTACATTACTTTCCTTCAGTTCTTCATACAGTACAAAAAGCCTTCAGACTACAGTAAACAACATTTGTAGGTCTGCTTTATTGGCAAGCATCTATATACACCACTGCTTTCTGTTACAGAAAGTGAACTGGCTCCCAGTAACTGAAAGAGCAACCTTTCTGCTCAACTCAGTAACATTCGAAATATTAAAAGAATGTTATGACCCACCTCTAAAAAGATTCCTTCCCATCAGAGAACCAAACTACTCACTTAGAAATTCTCAGCCTAATCACATCCTACTACATAGACTTCCATTCAAAACAACCTTCTGTGAAAGGGCCTTTTCAAGAGTCACACCAGCAATATGGAATAGTATTCACTCTGAGCTTGGAGGAAAAAAAAAAAAGCTCTTAGAATTCAAAACAACCCTTTCTGAACAGCTTTTTAGTGACTCAGCTTGTAGATGTTTTATTGAGAAATTTCTAAAATTCCTGTTACTACCTTTCTCAATTCTCAGAGCTCATTTGTAAAACTATGTTAACTACAGCTGTTTTAACAATATATTGTCTTCTCCTTTATAAATGAGTTATCTGTATGAACAATTTTTAAACATTATTTCTATGTATATAACTGTATACAACTGTACTGTAATTTTGCTAATTGTTACTGTAAATTATGCTTTTATGGGCCAGGCATACTATCTGAAAAGGGTCTTCAGAACAGCCTACCTACCTGGTTAACAAAAAATATGTAAATAAATAAAGATGTAATAATATAATTACAATTTTTCTGACAAGGCACAATTTGTTAGCTATAAATACCAATTTAAATATTAAAACAAGGGATATGATAGGACACAGTTGGCAAAATTAACTTTAATGGTTGTCTTTAAGAATGCCTTAGGAGAATTGTATCTAACTGGTAAAGGACTGTAGCTGTACGTAAACAAAACAATTCCTGAGAAAGTTTGAATTTAAGTGGATAAAAATTACTTATTTTGCTGTCCATCACTGGTAAAGCTCTGTAAACAAACTGTTACTAAAGGACTAGCTAAGGATTTGCAGCATTTTATTTTTAATAGTGAGTATGCATGCATCTAGCAAAAGGAGGTCAGTGTTCAAGTGTGCAGATGAATTGATGAACAGTGCTGATGTTTTGAACAAGGGTGTGATGCCCGTGCACTGGCCCAGCAATCAAGGAGCCTCAATCCTCATCACTAACACCAGTGAGGGGCATCCATACAGAGAAAGGATAATAAATGCACACACAGTAAAGTACAATTTCCCTTAACAGCACACAGAGATCACAGTCAGTCTGGGGCTGGTTGCTCCCTTTCTCTCCAGGTCCCCAATCAGACTCCCCACTGGCACAGCTATAGGGTTCAGATCTCAGCCTAGTGGGCAAGCTAAAACCTCCAGCACCCTCTCTGTCCAACCAGTGCTTCATGTCCCTGCCCAAGTAGCTGAAACACACACTTTGAGATATGAGTTATATACACAGACACTCCTGGGGAAGGCTGGCACAGGTTCTCAAGCTGTGCCCCTTTTCTACAAAATCTAAAAGGAAGTACCAGCTGCCACCACACACTAATATCAGCTACTCAAAGGCCCTTCTGAAAGGGTGTCCACTTATTACTGTGCAATATTATTATCCAAATGGTAAGTGTGACTGAACAGTCAAGGCTTATTAGAGTGACTTGGTACAGTATCACTATATACATGCAATGTACTCTAGAGCTTACATTAACTCTACATAAAACAGCCACACTTGAAAGGTTTAAAAATATTTAATAATAAATTATAAAAACACAAGACAATACTTTTTACTACACAGTGCTAGTCAAGAGTTCAGAGATCACAGAGAAATACTTAAAATAATACCGTAGGAAAGTTCTGACATCAACACTGAAAAACACTTATACTAATCTTCCTAATTCCTAGCTATTTCTAAGAGAAAACACAGATCTAAAATCCTACTTATATCTAGACACAGGCAGTGCTGAGTTGGATGTTCTCAAGACAAAATGCTCAGAGGTCTCTGATTCTCTGTCTTTAAATTGATAACACAGAGCTGCTTCACATGCCATAATTCTTCACACTTCTTTGGTGTTCCCAGGCTAACAGAAACTACATTTACATTCTTTACACCTGGTCAAATACCAGCACAATAAAGGACATTTATACATGCAAATTCTAGCCATTAACTCTGGTCTTAAAGCAACAGGCGGGATGCCTCCCTCTAGATATATCGGCTCCGAAGTTTGACATAAAAAAAAATGCTTGACTTTGCTTTCTTACAGCAGAGTGCACTGCTGTTATATTTTTGCAGTTCAATATCCAATGCAGTCTTTTCACATTTAAGAGAACAAGGCTGTGGCTTACATTAATATTTACAAACGACAGAATTATCTACAAAATTCTATCTGGCTAGGCTGGCAGCCTTCATCTATCTTCACAAAGGATTTGATGATATAAATGATACGTGTGAATTTTAAGAACACTTGTAACTATCTCACCTATTAGATATTGCTAAGAGTATTAGAAAATCTGAAGCCTGCACCAGCAATCATAAGCAAGACCCAATGCAACTAATGAGAGTTGCTAGGCCATCTTAATAGGACATCAGAGGAGCAGGAAGCATGGACTGACAAGAGGGAATATCAGACAGACCTGTTTCAGGAATATTTTCTACACTTTATTCTGCAAAGACAAAACCAAGGAAGCTAGTAGCTTTCACATAAAATACACAGTTTGCATTGAAATTAGTAAAATAATTACACTTACAGATCCGATCAGTACACATCTCATTCCAATATAATCTTCTACATAGATTGTCTGATCAGTTCTATTAATTTTTGATAACCCCAAACATTCCAAGACATAAATATTTCTAAATACCCTGTATATCTCAACAAGGTCTCCTCTTAAATATTATTATGAAACACTGTGCAACATGAGATATTTTAGTATTTTATGATAACTTACATTTTCATATCCATAAATTGATTCCCTTGGTATATTGTCGCTGTACTTTTTACAGTTTACTCATTCTTGTTTTCCTATAAGGTTTCCACATTGTTATTTCATACTCAAGTTTGGGTCTAATGTAACTAACAAATAATGATTTCATCATTTCTGATTTCTTAGACTCTATAAATCTGTTTATACAACCTAAATTTCAACAACTTACATTAGCCAATTAGTTGATATGATTAGAAAAACTCAAAGTTGGATTTACCATATGGCCAGGTCCTTAAATGAATCTACAGTTTCAATCACTGTGTGCTGTATTAAACATTAACCTTTCAATTTATGTCTCCCAAATCTCATATACTTAGTTTTTGATGCATTTATCAGGATATTATGCTCCTGCCCCTAATTTGTCAATGTAGTCAAGTTATTTTCCAGACATACCCTATCTGTAACACATGTAATCAGTTTACCCATTTTCAAATAATCTGTATACAGACTGTAGAACACCTCAGATGAAAAAGACAGATCAGAAAGATACAATCTAAACAAGTATAGGCCCAGGATAGTGGGCTGTGGGACACCTTGACTGTAACCTAAAATTTCATCTGTCCAGTTGTTTATCAATACTTGCCATATCCTATTTGTAATCCATGAAGCTAGCCATCTTATCAAGAGTGTGTCAATACCATGTTGTTCTGATCTATTGATTAATGTTTTGTGACTGACCCTATCAAATACTGAAGTTAAATCTATATATATATTACATCACAGGACATTTTTTCATTTATAGCTGTTATATTGTTAGAGAACATCATGTTACAGGTGGTTATAGATCTATTTTCAAAATATGCATGCTAATATGTGGCTTCAAGTCCCAACTATTCCAAGTTTGACAATAATTTACAGACAGTAACTTTCTCCATTATTTTTCCACAGTGTGAAAGTAAACTGTGGGTCTGTATGATTCTGGATTTGTCCTACTCCCCTTTCCCTTAAAGATAAGTTTAACAAGTGCATGTTTCCAATCTTGAGGAATCTCCTCATATTTAAATAGCCTAGCGAATAACAGATATAATGGTTGTCACTCATCTACTCAGGATACAATAGATTAGACATCGTAGGTTCTGTTCAAGCAGATTTATTATGTACAAACACACCAGGATTAAGACTTAATAACTTTAACTTAGATAAACTTATAAACAAACTAGCTATTACACTCATATATGCTCATTCTCTGGTTGCACTTTCAAAAATGCCACTGAAGCTAGCATGTGCTGACTTTATATGCACATTCAGTCCTTGAAATGCTTCTTAAAGATACAGCACACATGCTCTATTCTACATCCTCCCTCTTTGAGAAATAAGTCATGCAATGCTGACGACATTAATTGACATGCAATCAATATAAATAATTCTTTGTCATGCAATTATACAGAACTAAATACATATAGACAATTACGTCCAGGTTGCTGTGTATTTCACATTAGGTCTGGAAATACGACCAAATCATGTAACATAGAAATTAGAATCGGGTTTAGCAACTGAGACTGTCACTGCTGAATGTTCAACTTTTGGGGCATCAGGAACATCATCAGGAATAGAAGTAGAAGTTAAGACATGTTCTGCAACAGGAACATTTTCTGGATTGCTCTGAGATCTAGAGTCTATATCACAGGAACAATGCTGTGATATCGATTCTGACACAGGAAGAAGATGTCTGCGATTTTTCCTGTACTCCATACCCTCAGATTCTACAAAGTAGGATGATCTTGGGTCGATACATATTCCTGTTACTTGACGAATCCGATCAAAATCTTTCACCGTTTATATCCTCACTGTCTCTCCTTATTTCAATGAATGAAGAAATCTGCTCGATTTATCATACCTGGACTTCTGGAAAGAATTCTTCCTGAATAGTTCAGCTCTAATTGTCCTGTTGTTCTTAGCTTTAGGCCTCAACAAACTGGAACTGATAGGCAATGTTGTTCTGGTTTGCCTAGACAGAAGTCTCTGAGCAGGCGAGCCAAGTATATCATCACAGGGTATGTTTCTGAGATTAAGTAAATTCAAAAAGGCATCGGTATTGTCACGCTTTCACCTCTCTCAAGTAATTGCTTTGCACTCTGCACTGCATGTTCAGCTAGACCATTTGACTGTGGATACTCAGGACTATTAGTAACATGTAAAAAGTTGCATTCTTTTGCAAATTTCTGAAGCAGCTGACTAGTAAATTGGGTGCTATTATCAGAAATAACTTTGTGTGGACTACCATGAACTGAGAAATGGCATTTCAACTTGATAATAACAGCAGAGGACATTAGGTTAGGTAGAAAATCAATCTCAAACTAGTCTGAATAACAGTCTACCAATACCAAGTAATGCTGACTGTTCCACTCGAATATATCAGTGGCTACTGTTCAGGAACTTGACTTAGCAAAAGTGGTTCTTTTTGCAAATGCAGTTTAGTAGTATTGCATATTGAACAGGAAGAAAGTACTTTATCACTGTCATTTGCTAGAGAAGGCCAAAATATTAGTTCTCTCACCCTTCTTTTGGTACATTCAGAACCTGGGTGACCATGATGCAAAATCTGGATATATTCATGTTGTAAGGAAGCAGGAACAATTTTAGGACCTTTGAAAATAATGCCATCTTCCATCAACATCTCATTTCTGTAAGGAAAATTAGTTTGCACTTCATGTGGTACACTAGATTGCTTTGACAGCCATCCAACATAAATGTAGTAGTTTAGCTTTTGCAAAATTCGATCTGTCTTCGTATGATCTCTTCACTCATCAAGTCTTGTGGTAAAAAAATTATGTAGTTCTTTATCATCAGAGTCAAAACTCTCTGCATGAAGCTGTTCCATTGTATTCTGGGAAATCTGGATAAGGTACTAGCCAGATAAAGAAGTTTGTCTTTTGTATAGACCATTCTGAAGTTGTACTTTTGCAATTTGAGCATTATTCTTTGTATTCTTGCTGGAGCTGAATGCATAGGCTTCTTTAAAATACTAACTAGAGGTTGGTGATCACTTTCAATCGGTATAACTTGACCATAGATATAATCATGAAATTTTGAACATGCAAATACTATCTCCAAAAGTTCTTTCTCTATTTGAGCATACTGCATTTCAGTTTGGTTAAGAGTTCTTGATAAATAGGCTACTGGTCTGCCTTCTTGAAGAATAACTGCGTCAAGACCAAATTTTGAAGCACCACAGGAAGGGGTTACTGGTTTATTAACATTATAGTATCTTAATGTATGTGGGGTAGAACTTTTCTGCTTAAGGTCTTCAAGTGCTTTCTGGTGCTGTTCCAACCAAGACCATGCAACATTTTTGGATGTCAGCTCTCTCAAAGTTGCTGTCAACTAGGGTTACCACCTGTCCCACTTTGCGAGGGACAGTCCCTCTTTGGGCGTTTGTGTCCTGACCAAAAATATTAAAAATGGCAAATGTCCTGAGATTGTAGGACATAATTATGTCCCATATGTAATGTAATAGTTGCATAAAATAGTTATTTCTCTATCTAAAATACCTACATGTTACAAGAAACAGGATAAGCAACTAAACTGCTACAAGAATAAGCTTATATTTAGGCAAAAAAGGAAAGTTCTATCCTTTGTACTGACCGTGGGTTTGTGTCAGCCTGTAAAATCTGATGTGTGCCCTGAAAATGTCCCACTATGGCCATTTGAAAAGGTGGCAACCCTACTGTCAACTCACTGAAGTCTGGTATAAACTTGCCTAAATAGTTGACCATTCCAAGAAAACACTGTAGAGCTTGAACATTATCTGGTGCTGGCATCTCAAGAATGGCTGCTTATTTGGATGGGTCTGGTTGTAAGACAGTGCTGGTAAATAAATGACCTACATATGTAACTTCTGATAGTCTGAATTTGCACTTCAGAGGATTGAGCTTTAAGTTCACTTCATGTGCTTTGTCTAGAACTCTCTTAAGTTTTCTGTCGTGTTCTGCTTCACCATTGCTGCCAACCAATAAATCATCTACTATTATGGCACAAAGATAACCTGAAAAAATTTGCTCCATTGCACGCTGATAGACTTCACTTGCAGAATTTATTCCAAATGGCATCCTGAGGAATCTATATCTGCCAAACGGGGTACTGAAAATAGTCAGTAATGAGGATTTGCGATCAAGCATCACTTGCCAAAATGAAATTTTTGCATGTAAGACAGAAAAAATAGTGGAATTCGGCATTGGGGCTGCAACGTCTTCGACTGTATGCATTGGATGATACGGTCTCTTTAATGCTTTGTTCAAATCTCTTGGGTCAATAAATATTCTGATTTTATCTGAGCCTTTTTCACGGGCTGCTATCATGGATGACACCCATTCATTCGGTTCTGTGACTGGACAAATTACACCTTGCTGCACCATTTTATCCAACTGAGCTTTAGCTTTATCTTGCATAGCTGTCAGCACTTTTCTTGCTCATCTGACCACTGGACTGACCTCTGGGTCTAATTTCATAGAATACACAACTGGAAGTTTGCCTAACTTGCCAGTGAAAACATCAGCATACTCTGAGAAAATGGCTTCAGTAAAATTGGAACTAGGAGACATGCTTATATGATGGACTTCTTTGGTAAAAGAAAGCAGATTAATTTTCAAACTGTTTCTGAGAACCAATAATGACTGTACAGGTCTTTGGACTACATAGAATAACAAAGTGTAACAGTTCCTAGCCAAATAACATGAACGTACTACTGAGCCTTCAGTCTGAATTTCTTCACCTCCATAAGCAACAACTTGTGTACTACTAGCCACATTGAGTTGTTCATTAGCTCTCACTTTATCAAAAGTATCTGCTGACATAACATTACACTTTGAACCAGTATCTACTTTGATCTGGACAGTACAATTCACTTAATTTTTTGTCAACAAATTCACTGCACCACCCTTTTCACCAACTACTGATAAACCATCTACGTAGAAAGTAGACTGCTGCAATTCTACTTGATCAGTTTGCTTTTTTGAGTGACCTTTCTTTATAACCATGTGAGGTCTACTTGATTTACAAAACTTTTGAAAATTATTAAATTTTTTACACTTATGGCATTGCTGACCAAATGCTAAGCATTTTTCTCTTTTAGACTCATGATTGGCATCATAATTGTGACAGTTAATAATAAAGCTGGATCTGGCTTTTGCTGACTTATGCTTGTACTGCACTGAGCATGCTCCTTTTTTAGAACTTACTGGAAAACTATGGGGTTTCCCTGATGAACCAGCAGAGGCTGTGGCTGCCATGTGCTTAGGCCTGCTTCTGCTTGCCACATGTTCCATGCTATATACATTTGCACTGGTGCTTCAAACACTCGGGGTCTTCCCTTGATTCAGCCTGTACAACAATATGATGGCTTTCACCTTCTTATTCATATACTGCTGGTGCATACACAAATGAATGCTCTCTTTCAATGGCTTCTGACCCAGCAAGGGTTAGCAAAATGAATGTCCTAGTGGGTGTATCTTTGTCAGAATAAGCTGCTTGGTATAAAAATGTCATACTCTTGCTCAGATATTCTCCAATTCTCTGCAATATTCTGATAAAATACAAGTGGTATGGGCTTTCAAAATCAATCTGCCATATTAATACATACCAGTGAATGGTTTTGCAAATATGCACGAACATACACACATATACATATGCCAGAAATGTATGCCAATACTTGTAACTATGCCCAATAGCACAACAAGCCTCTGAGTAACTGAACTTTGTGAAATAAGTCTCTTGGGCACTGTAATGCTCTTGAAATCACTGTACTGTAAGAAATCACCTCTTAGTGTAAGAAACATCTCAAAATAACTGCACTGTGCGAGTGAACTGGGCAGAAGAAGCCCAGATTAAGAAATAGTTAGAATAACTGCATTTTGCGAATAAACAGTACACAGCACACTGAAACTTCCCCAAAATGGTGGTACTTTGCTAAATAACTCTTTACAGTACAAGAAACACTCTGTAATGGCAGCACTTTGTGAATAGACACACCCAGCACATGAAACTTTTTGAAATGGCTATATTTCAACTGTAGTTTATGAAATAGTTGCATCTTGCACACAAACAAACTCTTCGGAATAAATGCACAGTAATAAGCACACACAGTAAGCAGTTTTACATACTTTGAGATACTTCAGATAACTGTAGGTATGCTATTCAGGGCTTCACTTAATGTGAAATTAATGTGAAATAGTAGTATATGCCAAAACAAAGCACTTTGCCAAAAAACATGCAGTCATCATGCTTTATTTATGCTTAATGTGCCCTTTTTGCCCTTATTATATTCATTTTGCTCACTTAATCTACCTTCATGCCCATTGTACTTTTCTTGTGCTCATTTTACTCTAATAATGCCCATTTTGCTTCAAAAATATTGGTTTTGCAATTCTGAGGTAATTTCTGACCCTTTATGAGCTTTTCTGACAATCATTTTATCAAATATCTTAATCTTAAACATCTTGTTTAATCAATAAACCTTCCGTGCTTCTCACTTGCTTAATAATGCAGTCTGTGCCCTTGTAATACTCTTGTTTTATCGTTTTTATAAAATAAACTGTTCCTGCAAGTTTTCATTACCTTTGGTTCTTTTATGGCTCTTTTTCATCCTTGTTTCTCTTAGTTTACCTTCACTGTTATCTCTTCACCTCATAGCTCTGAATATCAGTCTCTGGAATCCTGGTTCTAACACCATGTTGCTTGTCTAGTCAGGATACAATAGAAGAGACTTTGTGGGTTCTGTTCAAGCAACTTTATTATGTACAAACACATCAGGATTGAGGCTTAATAATTTTAACTTATATAAACTTATAAACAAACTAGCTATTACACTCATACATGCTCACTCTCTGGCTGCACTCTTAAAATGGCACTGAAGCTAGCGCGTGCTATTTATATGCACATTCAGTCCTTGAAACACTTCTTAAAGGTACTGCTCTAGTGTACAATGGTACTGTAAATTCATGCTGAAGTGTTGTCAAGTCATTATTACTTATTCTTTCTCCTCCCTGTGCTTTGTTTGGGTACAGTTTGTGTATTTCTTTTTCAATATAATCTAAATTGATTTCAGTATCTGAGGTTACCTAGATCACCCCCTTTGTGGAGCTAAACTGCTTTCAATACAGTTTTGTAACTATATCTATAATCTGTTGCGTCTGTGAATAAATTTTACAATCTACACACAGTTTATCAATTTGTATGTCTTTACTCCTACCACATCTTATGTATCTATAAAGTGGTTTCCTATTATACTTCATATCTTTATATAAATATTCCTCAATTTTTTCTTAATCTTGTCTCGCACTGTGTTTAATGTGTCTGTCCAGCTTGTTTATCTCGGTTTCCATTTCTTATATTTTTGTCTCTCATCTTAATCAAACAGCTTGCTTTTATGGAAATATATCCTCCTGATGTTGTATGCCTAGATCCTGATGTTAAACTTTATTTATTTTTTTTTGGGGGGGGGGGTTGCAGTCAAGCAATCTCTCTTTCAAAATGTGCCACATTCCTCCTGCAGTTTTCCACTGAATGCATCACTTTAATAGTTTTACTTTGTGACTGTTTTGATTCCGTATAATCTGTTATTAATCTTCTGTAAATTGGTTTAGACTTCCTTTTGGCAGAATTATCAACAGTTTAAGCTTTATAAACCCATGATCACTGCACATCAGCGGTGGCAAAACTTGACATAAAGTGAACAGTCATTTTCTTAGGAACACAAACAATGTGCAGCGTGTTTCATTCCCTGGTTGGCTTTTTTACAATCTGAAGCAACTGTTGTTCCAGAACATGCATTCAAATAATTTACTTATTAATTTTGTTGAAACAATATAATTTCAGTCTGTTTCCGGTAAATGTAAGTCCCCAGCCACTATTATTCTTTCCTCCTGTGTTTCATGCAAGAAATGCATGAATTTCTCTAGGCCATCAGCACGTGACTTTAGTGATCTATACACTCCAACAATTGTTATATGTTACAGGGTTGTATTTATTGTCACAGCTACACAAGCTACAGTATTGGTGTTAATGCTGAACATGTAATAATCACAGGTCTCATAACAATCTTTATTCCCTATCATAACAGCTCCACCCGATCTTTGTTAGAATGTCTGTTATCGTAAAAACATTTATACCCTTACAGAACTGGTTTTCAGTAATTGCTCTTTAACAATAACAACATCAGTCTTGTGGAACCATGGCAAATTTTCCAATAAAAAAATTATTATATTTAAAATATTTATTATATTATTAAATTCTCTGCCATTAACAATCATTAGAAATATATGAAACAGAGAATATGAAATGATATTTCAAGGTGAACTGTATGCATCAGTTAGGTGGATACAAGTAAGCACTTTAAGTTCAGCACTACAAAACTCACATTTGACTTTATATATATTGACTTTATATATATATATATATATATATATATATATATATATATATATATATATATAGGAAAGGTTAGTTTGCTTTTATATTTTGTATTTTGTATTACTTTATTGCCTTTCTATATTTTGAATACTGTAGTTTGTTTTCTTTACCTTGTGTTTTACTTGCATTCTGCTTTAACAGCATATTAAAAGTTCAAAAGAGACCACAGCTCTCTCTCTTCTGAGTCAGGCAGAATTTTTTTCCCGCCCTCCCACGCAGTTACAGTTGTCTTGTTAAATACCACTGTCTTTCTAGTTGCCTGCCTCTTATGTTAATCTGACCATATATCTCATTTCCTCTCTACTTTCACTGGCTTGTGTGAGTAATTAAAAATCATCATTTTTGAAATCCCTCCCCCTCAACTATTTAAATTTATTGGCCATCCTAGTGTATTCCATAGTACCAGAATACAAAAGTGACCACCCCTTTCAACCCATCTTGCTGTTTTAAAAATAGTAACTCTCCACTAAACCTTAACTTTTTAAACAGGTAAAACTTAAGTTACCTACTTTCACATCTAACTTCTCTAGTGCACACTGCAGTGTGCATTTTTTTTCATCTTACCTTTAAGCATCCCTGTGACTAGCACTTTCTCTAATACCTGCTGGAAAGCACTAGGAAGCCTTAAACTGATACAAGCACTCAACTCTCCTTGTTAATAAGGAGAAATTAATAGTAGGCACTATACAGCCTATAATTGCAAAGTACCTAAGGGAAAACAGCTTCTGTACTTTACAAAAAAAAAAAAAAAAAGCACCAAACCAGGCATGTCCAAGGGTCAGCTTCCAGTGATTTCTCCTGTCCACCTGGTGAATCTGGGCATACTGGAGCAATGCAGCAATTGCCTCATGTACACAGACAACCCTCTCCTCCTACCACCCAACACTACAACCTGTGAGAGATGTACTTACATAGCCAAAATGGAAGCAAAGCTCTCTCTACCCAAGATTGTGCTAGACAGTCAAGAGGAGAAGGTTAACACCCACACTACACCTCAAGCAACACATAGCCCTTCTAAACCCACACCACCAACACCCACATATAGCAACACTAAATCCACATATGCAGAGGCCCTTAACTGTAATCTGCCCAAGCAACAAGGACCTCTGAAGCTGAAACGCAAACAAACACCAATCACAACCAAAGTGTCGCATAGTTCACAACACCAGTGTGCCACCCAGCAACAGCCTCTAAGGCAAGACAATGCACTTTAGTCATAGGTGACTCTATAGTCTGGCACACTGATGTCCCTCTCACCATGTTGAACAAGGAGAAAATTACAGCCAGTTGCCTGTCGGGTGCCAGGATCCGCCACATAACGCATGCACTCAAGTCACTCCACAACAAGTACAAATATGACTCTGTCATTGTCCATGTTGGAGTGAATGTCTTGAGACGTACCTCCCTGGACTACATGAAAAGAGACATGGAAGAGCTCTCAGATCATGTGGCCCAGGCAGGTATGACCCTAGTCCTGAGTAGCATCCTGCCTTTGCCCAGAATGATACCACAATTTGTTTGTGTGTCTTTCGGCTTTTCCCGGTTAGGGGTCGCCACAGCGGAAATCCGGTCCGCTAATGATTGGCAGTAGATTTTTACATGCTGGTTTGCCAGGCCTAACGCACAACCTTCAACAAAGGAACTCCCATTCACGCATGTCACCACACAGAAGACGCTCTAACTGAGAATCGAGCGGGCAATGTCTAACTGTGAGGCAACAACGCTACCGCAGCACCACCACCACAGTATTTTAGAATGATACCACAATATAAGGACAAAATTATTGACTTCAACAATTGGCTAAGCTTCTGGTGTCATTCAAAGGGGATCCAGTATCTGTCTGCCTGGGACGACATGATTGATAGACCACGATTCTTTGCCAGAGATGGTCTGCACCTGTCACCCCTGGGATTCAGGTTACTGGCTAAGGCTCTTGCCACCCCTATAGTGCCTTTTTTAGGCAAAGTTCAAAGGACAAAACCACCACCGTAACAGGTACAAGCATGCAAAATCTGAAGGTAATGCTACTCAATGCTAGAAGTCTAAACCTCAAAATGCACTCTCTCGAGACACTCCTAAAAATGGAGAACATCGATAACTGTGCAGTAACTAAGACCTGGTTCAAGGCTCCAGAGAGCACCCCTGCAATACCAGGCTACAACTCTTAGCACACTTTTTGGCCACCAAACCAGGACCGAAACACTAAAGGTGGAGGAGTGTCAATATTCATCAAGGATATTCACACCACCAGGCTAGTTGCCCAACACAATGCGTCTGAAATTCTCCAGGTGCAACTAACACTAGGTAAGACTGCAATCCAAATTGTAGCTTGCTACAGATCCCTCACCATACCCCAAGATTCTCACTACACCTTTCTAAACATACTGGAAAATATTAAGATAGAACCAAACACCCTAATACTAGGTGATTTTAACTACCCTGCCATTAACTGGGAAAACTACTCATGTACCAACACCTTTGCCCAACTGTTCTTGGAATTCATAAATTCCAATGCCCTGGATCAACTAATCCATAGTCCCACCAGGGGCTCCAATATCCTAGACCTGGTCATTACCAACATGAGAAATCGATGCTCCACACCTATGGTCACCCCCTCGTTAGTCAAGTCTGACCATAAGCTAATCACCCTTAACATCCACATCCCACCCCCACTCCCCAGTAGGGAAACCTCCATAAAAAAATTCTCCAAAGCCAACTTCATGCTACTCAAGTCAGAAGTGACAAACTTCATGACACCCATGCAGACGGGAACTGAATGTTCAACTGCTGAATCCTACACTAAGGCACTGTACGACCACATCCACTCATGCATGAATCGTGCCATCCCAAATAGAATCAAGATGCTCTCATCCAAAAAAAAAAGGAAGCCAATCTGGTGGTCCCTTGCTATAAACAAACTTTACAACAAAAGGAAGAAACTGTTGCAAAAAAGAGGAAAATCCCAGGATGCAAAAAACTCCCTTACCAGCCTCAGTAAGAAGCTGAGATCCCTCGTAAAATCCTCCTTAGGTAGTTATGAAAATAAAATTGCCAAAAATTCCAAAGACAACCACAAGGCATTCTATAACTATGTCAAGAATCTAAATGGCAATGCTCAGATCTGCTCTGAGCTACAACAGAATGGCATTAAATATACTGATCCCAAGGATATTGCCAATATCCTGGCAGATCGATTCAGTGCCAATTTCACCCCCCTCTCACCCCCTAAATGGCCCATCTCAATACCGGAAGATTGCCAAATTCCGGTAATAACGGCCACACAGGTAAAAAATGCACTCTTCAAAGCTAAGAATACAGCATTCATGGGACCAGATGACATCCCGGGCTGTGTACTACATGAACTACAATATGAACTGGCACCTCACCTAAGTGTCATGTTTAATCATAGCCTCACCTCACGTTTCGTGCCCACTGAGTGGCGCAGAGCTACAGTTATCCCACTCCACAAGGGGGGATCCACCTTGGATCCCGGAAACTACCGTCCCATCAGTCTGACAAGCCTTATCTGCAAGGCCATAGGTTCATAGGTTCATAGGTTTATACTAGGCTATCTGCCCTAAGGCATTTATAAGCCTAGCCCAAATTTTTGTGGCTTACGCCACCCCTTATATGAAAAAATACTGTGCCCATTAGTTTGTTGTGCCTCTGTCCAGCAGTGACACAGAGATGATTCCCGGGATAAACTTATGATCTCCCATCCACAGGTCTAGATTTCTCTTGAACAGATTCAGCGAGGTGCTCTGCCTCACATGGACCGGGATTTTATTCCACAGCATAGGGAGTCTCTGAGTGATAAATCTATCCCTCCAGCACGTCCTATTTATATCCGTGCTAAGGTTTAAGTCGCTTGCTCTAGTGGTTTTGGTGGATTTGGATTTTTTGAGGTGGAGCATGTCCATTAATTCCGGGTTGGACATGGCCTTGTATGTCAGGCACATGTCACCTCTGAGTAGACGGTATGCGACTGAATAGAGCTGGAGTTTCTTCAATCTGGCAGCATATGACAGATTTTGGAGTCCCTTTATCCTTTTGGTGAGGAACTTTTGGGGTCTCTCCAATTGCTGCAGATGTCGGGTGAGATACATCCCGAATGGGGCATTGTACTCGATCATTGGTCTGATAAGTGAAGAGTACAGGGGAACAATAACCTCACTAGATCTGGATGTGAATCCCTTCATGATCAGGTGGGCAATGTAGAAGGTCTTTCTAACCACTTTAGCAATATGAGTGTCAAAAAAAGGCCACTGTCAACCTGGGTCCCCAGGTCCCTGATAACCTCTTCTGTGCTTAGTGGATTGCCACCTATATGGTAGCTTGGGGTTACCTTGTTTATCCCGAAGGGTATGACTATACATTTTTTGGCGTTTAACTTCAGGCCATGGCTCTGGCACCAGCTATCTGTTTCCGTGAGTCCCTTCTGAAGGATATCCGTGTCTGATGCACTTTCCACTATGGCCCAGTTTGCAGTCGTCTGCAAACTTTGTCAGCCAAAGTCCTCCTATGTTGGCCTGTACTTCTGAGAAGTAGATGCCAAACAATAGGGGGCCAAGGACCGAGCCCTGTGGGACACCACTTGTGACTGGCTTGGAGTCTGACACAGCGCCAGCAACTCTAACCCTGTGGGTTCTGTCCTTAAGCCAGTTTGCAACCCATCTTGTGACATATGGGTTTACATTTAAGCTGGTAAGTTTTTCTACAATACCCGAGTGGGGTATTGTGTCGGAAGCCTTTGCAAGGTCAAGCTAGGCTGTATGGACTGCCTTTCCCTCATCATCGGCCCTGGTGACAGTTTCAAGAAGTTGACCAAGTTCAAAAGGCATGATCTTCCCTTGACAAAGCCAAACTGGGTCGGGTCCAATGTCTGCAAGTCCCCTATATCTTTGTTTATGAGCTCCATTATGATCCTCTCCATAGCTTTGCAGACTAGACTTGTTAAGCTTATGGGGCGGTAATTACCAGGGTCTGTAGAGCGCCTTTGTGGAGTGGGACAACAGTTGCCGTCGCCACTCCTTGGGCACGTATCCTGTGGTAAGGCTGAGATTAAACAGCTGCCTTATGTGCGGGTTTAATTCCTCATGTAGCTCGTGTAGCACACAGCCGGGGACACCATCCGGTCCCATTGATGCTGTGTTTTTAGCTTTAGAGAGCAGCTTTTACTTGCGCATTTGAGATGTCCGGGAGGCTACACTCGGCTGGGATAGTTATCTCTCCTTTAGGGGGGGGGAGGGGGGTGAAGTTTGCACTGAACCTGTCTGCCAGTATGTTGGCAATGTCTGTGGGTTCAGTGATTTTTGTATCATTTTGGACTAATTCTGAGCATATCTGGGAGTTTCCACCCAGGTTCCTAACATAGCTGAAAAAGGCCTTATGATTGTCCTTTGAATCCATGGCAATTTTCTCTCAAAATTGGCCTTAGTTGATTATATGAGTGCTCGTATTCTTTTACTAATAATGATCAGGGGTGACTTCCCTTTTATGGATTTTGTTCTATCATGTAATAGCTTTCTCCTCTTATTGTAAAGTTTGTTAATGGCTGGGGTCCACCAGACTGGACGTTTGCCCTTTGTGGAAAGAGTCTTGGTTTTATTTGGAATTGCCTGATCCATGCAGTCCTGGAGGTGTTCATAGAAGGCATTTGTAAGGGCTTCCGCAGCTTGGGTTGTGGTTTCCACTGGCTCAGGGGCCTTGAAGGATACCACACCAGTCTTGAGTAGTGTGAAGTTTGCTTGAGAGAAGTTCTTCACTATGGTCTTTTTTGTTTGGGGTGGGGGTGGGATGTGGATTTCCAGTGAGATTAGTTTATGATCAGATCATGGAGCGTATTATCATGGAACATATAAACAAAGACATTGGCAACCTTCAAACACTGGACCCCAGCAAGTTTGGGTTCGTGAAGGGCTGATCTTGTCTCCTGAACCTGATTGACTTCTTCGAATCAGTCTCCAGAACCATGGACAAGGGTAAGGTGGTCCACACAGCCTATATAGACCTTGCCAAGGCCTTTGACACCATCCCCCACTCTGGAATCATAGATAAACTTACTAAGCTGGGCATTAATCCCTATGTCTCCCAATGGGTTGCTAACTGGCTTACTGATAGAACCCACACTGTAAAAGTAGCCAACTCCAAATCCAGCTCCAGACAAGTGACAAGTGGAATACCCGACGGTTCAGTCCTGGGACCGCTCTTGTTTGGCATCTACTTCTCTGAAGTACAGGCCAACACTAAGGGACTCTGGCTAACAAAGTTCGCAGATGACTGCAAACTGGGAGCCATCATTGAATCTCCAAATGATGTGGATACTCTACAAAAGGGCCTTACAGAAACAGATGCCTGGTGCCAGAGCCATGGGCTCAAGCTCAATGCCAAGAAATGTATAGTTATCCCCTTTGGGAAAAAACATGTATCAGTGAATTACCATATAGGTGGCAGCACACTAAACACCGAAAGTGTGATAAGAGACTTAGGGACACAGGTGGACAGTGGTCTCACCTTCGATAACCACATCGCCACAACAGTCAGGAAATCCTTCTATGTGGCACACCTCATCACTAAGGGCTTTTCATCCAGAAAAAAGGAGGTCATTGTCCCACTGTACTCATCCCTCATTAGACCCATTATAGAATACAATGCCCCGTTTGGTATGTACCTCTTAAGACATCTGCAACAACTGGAAAGGGCACAGAAATACCTCACAAAATGAATCACAGGCCTAAAGCAGATGCCCTACGCTGACCGCCTTAAAAAACTCCAGCTATACTCTGTCGCATATCGTCTACTCAGAGGCGATCTTTGCTTAACATACAAGGCCATGTCAAACTCAGAGCTGTTGGATATGCTACACTTAAAGAAATCCCAATCCCTCAGAGCCACATGCTCCAGGGATCTAAACTTTGTCATCACAATAAACAAAACATGCTGGAGGGATAGGTTCCTGACCCAGAGACTTCCCAGACTCTGGAATAGATTGCCCATACACGTCAAGCAGAGTGCCTCTTTGGCCCTCTTCAAAAGAAACCTTGACGATTGGATGGGAGAAAGGAAATTCACCCCGGGGATCACGTCAGTCGTTCTGCTAGACAGGGGTCCAGGGAAGTAAATAGTGTGGGAAGAAATAGCCAGGGAATTGTTATGGCTAGGCTTGTATAGGCCCTAGGGCTGATAGCCTAGTACCAACCTATGAACCTATGAACCTATATATATATATATATATATATATAGAGAGAGAGAGAGAGAGAGAGAAATGTGTGTGTGTGTGTGTGTGTGTGTGTCTCTCTCTCTCTCTCTCTATATATATATATATATATATATATATATATATATATATATATGTAAATAACTATATAAATATAGATTTCTATATATCTTTATATAGATATAGATATAAATAGATCTATATATCTAAATATAGATATATACAGATAGATACATAAAGAAATATATGTGTGTGTGTGTGTGTGTGTGTGTGTGTGTGTGTGTGTGTGTGTGTGTGTGTGTGTGTGTGTGTGTGTATGTGTATATGAATTGTAAAATATGATAATACACCTTATAGGGCTCTTGATGTCCAATGTCCAAAATCTAGCAAAAAACTGAAGCTACCCACTTCAAAGGGTTGCCAGAGTCTGCAAACCAAATGTAACAGCAAGAGCAGGATAAAGATAGTTCAGCTCCTATGTGTTCGGGACTAAACCTATGAATCCTGGCTAGCCTCGGTATCCCTGGCTTTAGAAAACTCACAATGAACTGCTTAGAGTAAATGTGCCATCCTGTTTTAAGGTCAAGCAATATCATCATAAAATAGTATGATGTTCTTAAAAAATAAAAATAGAAAGACAGTGTATAGTCCCACCATGTTTGCCAGTGTCATTATGAAGGAACTATCCACTGTATTTCTATTTTTATTTTCTACACAGCTTTATGGCTGAGCTTCTGCCCCAGTGTCATTCTTTTATTGTCACTCCTTCTCTAAAAGATTGTGGCATTGGATGGCCATCGTCCTCTTCCACCCAGGATAGGCATGCCCGTCCACCCTTTGCAGGTGCCAATAGACTGCCAAGCAACTTATCGAACATGGGACATCTGGGTCTTAGTAAGTCTTTATCCCACCACTTCAACAGAGTTAGCTAAAACATTCATAGAAGATTCACTAAAAGAATAGAGGACATGAAAAAGATTACTTACAAAATAAAACATATGGCTTTATACTTGTATATTGTATTGTATAATAGACCAATGGAATCTTATGCAAGTTTAACAGGTCATCAGGGATTATTTCCTGTTTTACTGTCTAACATCAACATGTGTAAACAGCAGTAAAAACTAAAGGAGGGTGTTATCCAGCTGAAAGAATCCAAGGAAAGTAAAAATTTAACTTGAAACTAGTTTTGTGAGACTGAGGTTGGTAAGCTGATCAGGATAATGGTGCATTTCACTAGCACTTAGGAGCTCAAAAATCACTTGTCCAATTGTGTTAGAGCAAAACTAGTGTTTACTTTTGCACTTTTTGGGGAAGTTTCCCCCTTCCTAATGTTGGGCCATCATGGAATTAAAATATACATATTCATGGATGTTGGGCTCTTTTCCAAATGTGGGGGGTGCAAGGGAGGGAGGGAGTCGTGTCCTCCTGCAAAACACACTTATTTTGAGCTGCTTCGTTACACTAAATTTAACCGTCAGCATTTTGAGCTGTTAGAAGTGAGCTTTTGTGATGCAAGATATCACATATTTAGTTTTCATACTAGAACTATAGAAAACTCTGCATAATGAAATAAAGCATAACAAAGTCATTACTAGTTACAAGTTTAATTTTGACAGCTGTATGTGTGTAAGAATGGTTGAAGTCTGATAGCAGTAGGTGGTTTTGCCTTCTTTTGGTACTAATATTATTTTGTTATTGTATGCAATATTATATATACCATTCTTAAACCTGTTTAGCATCTCAGCTATGACTTGCAAACTCAAGTGTTGGCTATTTCATCCTCAGCTCAGATTTACAACTGCCTTGGACAGGAAGGCCATCTGAGAGATAAACATATCGCCAGGAGGGCATAACCCATGCCTGTCTTCTACTTCCTTTGCCTTTTGCTGGTGTTCTGGAAAAGACCTAGGGCTGCAGGAAGGACCTTTTTGTCTTTCTCGATGCACAGTGCTCTCAACTACTAGCACTCTTTGAGTAAAGAGGTAGGTCAGGATCTTCTTCCTGCTGTGTCTTTGGGTAGCTGAGCTGAAACACTGGCACTTATGGCACTGCTTCATACCACGCTCCTCTCCCAAACAATACAGACACTAGCAGTACCTATGTCTCATGATTCGGCAACCACACATTACTCTGTTAACTTATATGCTTTAGGCATTAAAGACAAATACCTTCCTGTGATGAACATCCAGATTGAGATCCAAATTCTGTCTTGAGGAGAAAAGAATATTTGGAGTCAAAAAGTAAGCATGGTCCTCCACTATATTGTGTGATGCCATGATGTGTGCAGGTAAGGGGGCACTTGTGCTTGTGTGTGTGTGTGGGGGGGGGTATCCTGACAGTAGATTCATTGAAGAAAGTCCCCAGTATCACATTTAATGAGTGCCCCACACCCAGTGTCAACAATGATCTTCAATGAAACAGGTAGATATTAAGTGTCTGATGTCTACAGTCCTGTAGTGACAGTACTAGGTATCCAATCCTTCACTGTCAACAATACAACAGTGGCACTAGTGGGTGCACAAACTCCAGATGTATGTGATCCTATAGTAACAATGATGTGCAGGTCTGTGATCCTATAGTAACACTGATGCCCCGATACCCCAATGTCACCAATCCCACAACAACTTAGATGCCAATAACCTAATATAGCTATGCTATAATCGATCCTTTGCATTCATAGTCCCCCAAAGTCAGAGAACAATGGTGGAATGACTAATCCTTCTGAATCAGAGATTACATAGTAATACTAGCAGATATAAATCTCCCAGTGTCTGTATTCATCCTGCCACACTGGTGGGTACCCAATCTCCCAGTGTCAGAGATCTACAGTCACATTGACCTGTACCCTAACACCCTGTGTCAGAAATACTGCAGTGACAGTAGTGGGTACTGAATCGACGAGAGTCAGGGATTCTACATTGGCAATGCTTGGCATTCAGTCCAGCAGAATTAAAAATCCTGTAGCAATATTGATAGTTGTCCAATACACAAATGTCAGCTAACTTACAGTGACACTGGTGGGTGCCCAATACTTCATTTTCAGGGGTCAGACAGTGATACTTGTAGGATGCCCAATCCCCCAGATTTATTGCTCCTACACTGACACTGTTGGGATTACCAGTTCCACAGAATCAGAGATTCTTAGGTGAAAGTAGCAGGATGGCCAGTTGTCCAGTTTCAGAGATCCTACCATGACAATGCCTAGTGTTCAACTCTCCAGCTATAGGGTTCTTAGAGTGACATTGGTGAGTAATAATTCCCCAGTATCAGTTGTCCTACAGCAGCAACACAGGTGGGTACCAAATAAGCAGTGCCACAGTTCTTACGGTGACACTGAAGGATGATCTGTCCCTCACTGTCAGAGATCCTACAGTGACAATGATGGTACCCAGCTCCACAGACTCTGAGAGCCTACGGTGACACTGCATGATACACAGCCCCCCAGCATCAGAGATCCTATAGCAGCACAGGCAATGGGGGATGCCGAGTAACACAATGTCAGCGATTCTATAATGTCACTGGTGGATGCCAATACCACAATGCCAGGGATCCTGCAGCTACACTAGTGTGTAATTCATTACTCACAATAAGAGAGGTTACATGTTGCAGGTACAAATGTCCTAGATTCAGTAATCATACAGTGACAATGATGGGTGCCTGATCCCCACAGTCAGAGATCCAGCAGTGACACTGCTGAATGTAATAGTATTATTGTAGATCCAGACATTCTACATCAACACTGTTAGCTACCAAATTCCCCAAAGTCAGAGATACTGAAATGACAATAGTGGGTACACAACTCCACAGTGTTGTAGAACAAACAGTGTCACAGGAATATGCCCAATCTTCCCAAAATCAGAAATATTGCAATGGCACTTATGACTACTTATTATCCTAATGGTTGCAGTCCTGCAGCAATGTTCAGGGTTTCAGAGATGAGAATCCAGAGCACATGTGTGTGTCTGCCAGGCCTCCAGTTCTGTTGGAGATTTGATCTTGGGTGCCCGTCTGCTAATCTTAGCTCAGTGGTCATTACCTTTTCCACATCTGATGAAGTTACTCAAATGAAAACATATGAATTCAGTCTTGGAGAACGTTAATGTATTGTCTTTATCTGTGAATAAAATCTTGGAGTTGGATTTCAGCGGTTGATTTCAGTTTCCTGGGTACCTTGGAGTTTTTCTGATGTATAATCAATCGACAGGGGTGTCCACAACAATAGATGGTATTCATGAGGAAACTTGGAAGTTAGGAGAGGAAAAAAAGTGATTTTGATCTGGAAGGCTTTGTTCAGCAATATTTTAAAATGAGGAACACTATCAGCATCTTGCAAGAAAGTCGTGTTGGCTGAACTATTCAAAAAGTGCAAAAGCACATTAAATCCAACTTCATATAGCCATTTCCAAATCTGAACCATGATTATAAAGCATTTATGTCTGTGCTAGCTAAAAGAATGGCTTAGGTGTTGCCAAACCTAATACATATAGATTAGTTTGGTTTTGTGGAAGTGAAGTAAACATTTGGCAGCATTGACAGAACAATAATGATCCAAAGGGAAGCGGATTGAAAGAAGACCCTATGATTGTTGGCGGGGCTTGACACACAGAAGGCATTTGCTACATTTAGCTAGGATTTTATGAGTAGGGCAATGGCAGTGTTTTCATTTCCAGATAAACTAACTGGGTTAACTGGGCAAATATATGAAGGATCACTGGCAAGAGTCAAGGTGGGAGGGGTACGAACAGAGAAACCAAGCAGGGGTGTCCTCTTCCTCCTTTGTTATTTGCCTTATTTGCCTTATACTTAGAGCCATGGCAAAACAATCCAAGGGTACAACTTGTATGACACTCAAGAATGATGCAGATGATATTATTTTGTATTTAATACATCCAGAAAAGGATATTTCAGTATCATGGAACATTTTGAAACCATTTCAGTTTTTTAGGGTATAAAATAAATGAGGATAAAACAAAGACTATAGCAATAAACTGACTTTCCACACATGAATTGGTTCAGCAATATCCATATTTATGGGAACATGATAAGATTAAGTATTTAGGCATTTGGCTTAAAAAGTACTCTGTTATGGCACTTAGAGTCTAAACAAAAGTGAATATAAAAAGTGAGAAGTTAGAAGCTTTTGACAATGGATATGGATAGTAAGGTACAAGCAGTGAAATGTTTCTAGTCCCCTTAGTATTTTACACAGGTCAGGCATATTTTTATCAAACAGAGGAGTTGCTTTGGACCATAATTAGTAAAGAATTGAAGGAATTTATTTTGGAGGGAAAGAGTTAAGTTTAATTGGGATAAGTTGTTCTTCTCCACAAAACAAGGTGGTTTAAGATTATTAGTGTGACGCCCATCCACTGGCCCAGTAATCAAGGAGCCTCAGTCCTCACCACTAGCACCAGTGAGGGGCATCCACATTGGGAAGGATAACAAGTACACACACAGTAAAGTACAATTTCACTTAAGAGCACTCAGAGGTCACAGTCAGTCCGGGGCTGGTTTCTCCCTTTCTCTCCAGATCCCCAATAAGAGTCCTTACTGGCATAGCTATAGGGTACAGATCTCGGCCTGGTGGTCAAGCCAAAGCCTCCAGCACCCTCTCTGATCAACCAGTGCTTTGTGTCCTTGCCCAAGTAGCTGACACACACACACAGTTTAATATATGAGTTATATACAAACACACAGACACTCTTGAGGAGCACAGGTTCTCCAGCTATGCCCCCTCCTGCCAGGCTGTAAGGTAGTAATCACTGCCACCAACTACTCTTATCAGCTACTAATAAGGTCCTTCCCAAAGGGTGACCAATGTCACTGTGTAATATTACTGTTATCCAAATAGTAATTGACCCGGGGCAAAAACTATTGGAGTAGCTTGGACAGTATCACCAAATACATGCAATGTACTCTAAAAACATAAATTATCTCTACACAAAACAGCCACAGTTGAAAGGTTTAAAAATATTTAATATTAAATAATAAACCCACAAGACAAATCATATTACTTCAACACAATGACATTACAGAGTTCAGAGATCACAGGAAAATGCTTTAAAATAATACTGTAGAATAGTCTGACATAAATATAGAAAATAGCTAGACTAATCTGGCTAAATTTCTATATAACTAAGAGAAATACTAAGATCTAAGATCCTACTTACAGAGTAAAGGCAGAGTGCTGGTGAGTTGATGTGTTCAGGTTCAGACAAAATCCAAAAATGCTTAATTCTCTCTCTCTCTCTCTTTCTCTTTCTGAGAAAGTCAAATTAATAACACAGTACTGCTGAGAGCTGAGTCATTTCACATTACATCATTCTTGACACTTCTCTGGTTCCCAGGCTAACAGAAACTCAAAATTTACATTTCGTAGTAAGCTGCACCTGGCCATGAAGCCATAGCAATAAAAGACATGATGCTTGTAAAACCTTAGTAATTATCTCTTTAATCAAGATGATAGAAAAACGTTCCTGGCCCAGACATCCTGTCTCTGAGCTTGAGATCAAACAGTGATACAATGTTTGACTTATCAGCTTTCTTCCAGCAGAATCCACTGTGGTTACATTTTTGAAGCTCAGTACAACATATAGTTTAATCGTAACATATAGTTCTCTTTGCATTTGTAGAACAAGCCAGTGGATTACATTAATATTTACAATGACATAGAATTATTTACAAACTTCTATCTAGCTAGACTGACAGCCTTCACAATTAGATATGAAGGGATCACTTAAAGTTAAAAATTTAAGGCTCATACACACAGCACAAGCAGAAGACTATAAATCAAAGTGGAAATAAATGATGTTAAACAGGGAGTGGGGAGTTCAGAAAATAAGGAGGGAGCAGGATTTTAGTTGCAGGCACTTAAGCAGAACAGCAACAACCATACATAATATTATATGCATGAAATAACAGAAAATGATTTGAGAACTAAGCCAACATGGGAATGGAGAAAGAGACCTTACCAATAGGGATGATTATACTTTATACTTAAGTTCACAGAAA
Organism: Protopterus annectens; assembly: GCF_019279795.1. Lineage (NCBI taxonomy): Eukaryota > Metazoa > Chordata > Ceratodontiformes > Protopteridae > Protopterus > Protopterus annectens. The sequence continues at coordinate 818,331,754 of NC_056734.1, read as the reverse complement.
ATTCACAAGAAGGAGTCGGAATTTATTGGAGAAAATGATCAAAGGAACCAAGGTATTAGGAACAAATAATTAGGGGGGGGAGTCACAGTGTGGGATGGGGTCAAGCAGAAGTTTTGATTTCCTTCCCTACCAGGTACTGATAACAGACCATAAGCAGAGAGAAACGCACCGGGGAGCATTAAGTGAAAGACTGATTCTGGATGAGCTTATAACTGAGACTAGAAAAGAAGCTGCAGTAAAAAAATGGGTAACTAGTACAGCATATAAAATAATGCAGGAAAACTATAAAAATAAATCAAAGAGATTGGAAAATACTGAAAATGAGAATGGAAAGGCAATATGCAAAGAAACAGTGGGGGGCCTTTGTGTGACTCCCAAGCATACAAGAACATCTAGAAGGCATAGGATTTTTATATTGAAGTGTTTGCAAAGATATTTTTATACCCCAAGTAGACTTCAGAGAATTTTTGTATAGGCAGACTGCAGTTGCTGGATGTGTGATGGGAAAGAAGGGATTACATAGGAACATGTTTTTGGGGAATGTAATGACTTGATAGATTTTAGAAATTGCCTAAATGGGACTTTGTTAGAAATGTTGGGTGAGCAAATTATTTTAAATAAGGAAATTATTCTTTTGGGCTGGCATATAGAAATGAATTGTGTAGACACAGTAAGACTCTACTAAGTTTAATGGCATTGGCTGCCAAAAAGCTATTACAAGGAAATGGAAATCAAAACCAAAATCAATTGTAACAGAATTGTTGAATGTTGTAAACGAGATAACAGAACTGGAGGTGCGATCTTTAGAAAATATGAGTAAGCTATATAAAAATAAACAGAATCTGTGGAAACAATATATACAGAATAATGTTCAGGAGATGTGATACTTTAAGACAGGACTTGAGAAATCTATGTAATGTCACGTTGAATAATTGTTAAGCAAAAATCATATCTGCATAATGTATAAAAATGAAGAAGTCTTGTTAACTGTGTGTTTTCTCTTTTCTAATTGAATGTGTACTAATGTCACTATGTAATGTGTGACGTTAATAAATATGTTAAAAAATAATGACACTGGTGGGTGCACAATAGGCTAATGTCAGCATTCCCACAGTAATGCTTGTGTGTTCCTAATACCCTAGAACTGGAGATCATGCAGTAGTAATGGTGGGACATCCAGTTGCCAGACTCTGAAATCCAGCAGTGATACTCATGAATGTCCAGTCTTCCAGAGTGAGAGATATTACAGCAACACCAGTGGGTACTCAGTACACCAAAGTTAGTGATCCTACAGTAGATAGATGACTGCCAATCCCTGTCCAAGCTTAGTGTAAATCCTCAAAAAACAATACATTATTTTATTTGGTCTCCCCACTCTCATTCCAGTATAAAGATAGCAAACAATCACCATCTCTTGTACCTTCTCCTAACCCTTTTTCACTAGTCTACTGACACCCGCACGAGGCTTAAAACAGAGACATGATTTCAGTACTCAAGGGCTGATTGTTAATGAGCTTCATGTTTACAATGCATTGCTGCAGAAGTGCTGGTTCATTGACTTCTATATTTCTGACAAACTGTAATAAGTTCATAGGCTGCTATTAGGAAATTGAGTGCATTGCTCATTTGTAGGCTAGCCACTGCAATTGCCTGTACTTGCTAACCCTTTTGATGTTGGTTTCTGAGATGAGACTGGGAACATATTTGTGCGCCTCCATCCAATTATCCAGGATGTGTTTGGAGGTGGTAGAGAACTGCTTTGTTTAATATGAAGGGGGAATCTGTTCCAGGGAAGAATTCTTTGGCTGAAGCATCTATTATGCCAGGGATGCCACTGGTAATGAGTCTTTTCAAGGAAGGTATGTCCCCAGTCTTGGTTTGTTGGGTTCTGTCTGTAAGCCAAATTGCTATCCATCTGAAAACATAAGAGTTTATATGTTCATAGGAGATTACTAGGCTAGTGGCTTAAGGGCAGTTACAAGCCTAGCCAACATAACCCAATTTTACCCAATATATGGCCCCTAGGAGCAAAGGGATGGCATAGATTTGTGCCTGGGAACTGAGATTTTACAGATTGCCCCTGTCCATAAGGGATATAGGCACTACTCCAGGTGTGAGTTTGTGATTCCCCATCCATTGATCCAAACTGTATTTGAAAAGGACCAGGGAATGGCTCTGCTTAATGTGAAGAAGAAGCTTGTTCCAAAGAAGGAGCAATCTCTGAGACACATATCTGTTTCTCCAGCATGTTTTGATTGAGTCGCTGACTACGTTTACATCCCTAGCTTGTGTAACCCTTGTTCTGTTTGACTTGCAGATGTATAGCAACCCCATCAGGGCTGGATTTGTAAGTGCCTTGTAGGTCACACATAGGTCACCCCTTAATAGTTGGTAGGAGACAGTAAAGGGATAGGGATTTTAGTCTACCACATAGTTCACGTTGTTTGCACCCTGTATTTTCTTTGTGAGGAACCTCTGAGATCACTTCAGCTGCTGTAATTGCCAAGTCGAGCACATGACAAATGGTGCATTGTACTGAATTATTGGTCTAATGAAAGCTGAGTACAGCAGGACAATAATTTCTTTGGATCTGAATGCCACACCTTTACTTAAAAGTTGTGCCACATAAAAGAATTTCCTCACCACTGTGGATACATGGCAGTCAAAGTTCAGGCTACTATCTATCTGTGTACCTAGATCTCTCACCTCTGAGTCTACTCTAAGGGGTGTGTTATTGATGTTGTAATTTGCAGGGATATTTGACTTTTCAAATAGTATGATAATGCATTTTTTGCATTTAGTTTTGGGTCATGGTTCTGGCACCAGTCATTTTTCTGATCTAGACCCTCCTGAAGGCTATCTGTATCATTGTGGGAATTCAGTGAGTGCCCCCGCTAGCAGTTGTTAGCAACCTTTGTCATCCAGAGGCCTTCCACATTAGCCTTGACTTCAGAGAAGTATATTCCAAACAGGAGTGGTCCCACTACTGAGCCCTGTGGCACACCACTAGTAACTGGCGTTTTTGCTGGATCGGGATTCACCCACTTTAACCACGTGTCCTGTCCATAAGCAAATTGTCTATCCATCTGATGACATATGGATTTATGCCCAGTTTTGTGAGTTTATTTATAATATGTGAGCGGGGAATTGTGTCAAATGCCTTGGCCAGGTTGAAGTAGGCAGTATGTACTGTTTTACCATCATCCATGGCCTTAGTGACTTTTCAAAGAAATCCACCAGACTCAGTAGGCATAATCTGCCCTTGACAAAGCTGAACTGTGTTGGGTTCAGGGTTTGAGGTCTCCTATGTCATTATTTATCAGGTCGATGATTATTCTTTCCATGGACTTACATATAAGACTAGTCAAACTTATGGGTCTGTAATTTCCCGGGTCAGTAGGTGGTCCCCCTTTATGCAGAGGGATGACTGTTGCTGTCCTTCACTCTACTGGGACAAAGCCAGTCCAGAGGCTGTGGTTAAATAGAGATCCTAATCTGCCTGATAAATCCTGATTTAAGCTGTTTAAAAGGCAACCTGGTATATTGTCAGGCCTCACTGAAGCCGTGTTTTTAACTTTAGATAGTGCAGTGGCAACCTATTCTTTGGTGATAATTGATAATGATGTGGTGGAGGGTATTTATAGGGGGAGAATTTGGGGTGATGGGGAGGTGAAATTTGAGCTGAATTTGTCAGCCATCAGATTTGCTATATCTTCTGACTGAGCACAGGAGATGCCATCTACATCTAATTCTGCACAGTGTTAGGTGTTGCCCTTAAGATTGCAGACATAACTGAAAAATGCCTTATGGTTATCCTTAGCTTTGGAGACTATTTTTACATCAAAGTCTGCTTTCAGAGACTTGACTAGTTCCCCGATTCACTTATTTAGACTAATAAGGGACTTATTGCTCTGTTGTGCACATTGCCTCTTACTTCTCAGCAAGAATTTCTTTCTTTTGTTGTACACCTTATTAATATCAGGGATCCACCAGGGTGGCTTGTTTTTGCAGTTTGACTTGGGTTTATTTCGGTCCGGTACTGCTGTTTGTATGAAGTTGTTTATATGGTCATATAGGGCTTTTATGTATGCTTCTGAAGAGGTTTTGGTGTTCTCTGGATTTGGAGGGGGGGGGCTTAGAAACTAGCTATGCCATCCCTTAACATGGGTAATTTACCTTACAGAAGTTTTTTTTAATTTTTTGATGTTAGGTGGTGGGACTAGTTTTACCTTAATTTTAAGGGGGTCCACTTTGTGATTTGATCTTACCAGTGAGGACATCACACTTAGCGGAGTACAGCACTCTCCCATATTTGTGAGTACCAGATCTAGGATATTTGTTTCCCTAGTGGATGTGCAGACTAGTTACTCCAGGTCAATCGATTTACAAAGTCAAGAAATCTTTGGGCCTGCATGTTAGTGGTTGTGTATGCCACCCAGTTAATGGAGGGGTAGTTAAAATCACCAATGAGTATGATATTGCGTGGCATGATAAGTGATTCTAGTAACTTCAGGTATGATATATGGGTTTCCTGGTTCATAGTGGGAGACCTGTAGCTAGCAAGAATATGGCGATGGATTTTTCCCATGGCGAGTTGGACAAGGAGTAGTTCAAGCATGTCATATTGTTTTACCAGCTTTGATGTGTGCTTATCACTTATGTAGATAAACACACCTCCACCTTTTGTACTTTCATGTTCAGTGAGTGGTTGGAATGTAAGAAAGGCATTAGAGCCATGCACTGCCGGAGTGCTTGAACCATGTTTTAATAACTGCACAGATGTCAACATTCTACAGGGTGAGGCAAGCTTCCAGGGAGTGCAGTTTCTTGTTGAGGCCCCTAGCATTGAGCAGTAACACCTTTAGCTTGTCCTGAGTAGCATTTTTATGTTAGAATGTTTGTTTGTTTGTTTGTTTGTTTGTTTGTTTGTTTGTTTGTTTTTGTTTGTTTGTTTGTTTGTTTGTTTGTTTGTTTGTTTGTTTGTTTGTTTGTTTGTTTGTTTGTTTGGCAAAACCCAAAAAAGGCACTATAGGGGTGGATAATGTTTTGGCAAATATCCGAAAGCCTAGATGTGACAGGTGAAGACCATTCCTGGCAAAGTAGCATGGCCCATCAACTATGTCCTCTCAGGCTGACAAGTATTGTACCCCCTTGGAATGACACCAGTAACTAAGCCAATTGTTAAAGTCAATAATTTTCTGCTGGTATTGTGGCATTATCTTTGGAGATGGTAGAATGCTGCTCAATGCTATGCTCAAACCTGCTTGTGACACATATTCTGAGAGATCAATCATATCTCTGTTCATATAGTCCAAGGAGGTACATCTCAGGTCATTCACACTCATATGGACTGAGTCATACTGGTACTTAGGGATAAGTGACCTGGGTGTTTATGTAATCTGGTGAATGCTGGCTCCAACAGGCATCTAACTGTGATCTGGTGAATTCTGGCCCTGACAGGCAGCTAACTGTAACCTTCCCCTTATCCAGCCTGGTAAGAGGGACATCAGTGTGTCTTACAATGGAGCCTCCTATGTCCAGAATATTGAGTTATGGAGTATTTAGCCTTATGGGCTTGGTAACTGAGGAACAATGACATGTGGCTTTATGTGTTGTGATGGGAATTGTCTTGTTTGTGTACTTGCGGAGTTTCTGAGGACTGTGCCCAAGAGGTCTTTGAGGTTTGGTAAGTTACATGTGAGCACCGTCATATATGTGGGTCTATATGTGAGGGCCTTTGTAGGTGCGATGAGTGATATGTGTGTGTGAAGCACTTTTTGTATTGGTATGCAAGAGTCTAGCCTCCAGTGTCAATGTGTAACTACAGCTCTCACATACTGTATTTGTCTGCTTGAGAATTAAGTGGTTATCAGTGTACAAAAAACAATTGTTACGCTGCCTCAGGATACCCATTTCAACCAAGCCAGATGCAGAGAGGGAGGAAAGTGCCCACCCATGGTTGCAGGTCCTAATGTATACTTGGTAGGATAGAAGTGGATGGTGTTTGTAACCAGATGACTGAAGGGTGCTTACATGGTGTAATCTGCAATTAACTTAACCAGAACTGCTGCCCAGTGCCAGATCAGTTGCTCTCTGAGTAGCAATAGTGCTGGGTGCTATAATAAGATAACTAGCACAATAAGCTTTCACAGTAATGAAAATAAGCAATGTTTCCAAATGTTTGCATCTGTACAAGGCACTGGCACAGCGAACACCTCCATGCAAATGTGCTGAATGTATACCAGCACTGGAAATACAGAAAACTGACTGAGCCCTCTGGCCAATAAAATGGCTACACTTAGAACCCTTTTGTGTGCTTCCCAGCTCAGACCAGGTAAACACCTACTGCCACTATATGAATAACCACAGTCCTCCCAATGTAAAAGCACAGTAAAAGAGTGTCCAGAGTGAAATGCTACCACAAACAAACGTAAAGATACAGATATAGCAGTGTACTTTAAACAGCTTATAAAAGTGTGATTATTCAATAAAAGTACTTTGCTTTGTAGAAATGAGCCAAGAGCCCCTCAATTGTACAGAATTTATGAAAGCACTAAAAACAACTTAAGCTGATTAATAAGCTCTCCAGCCAATAAAACAATCACATATAGGACAGGCTACCAGTCAGTGCCACTAGATTGAAAATCCACTGACCTCTTGAGAAAAAACACAGAAAAGTGCTTGCGAGAAGTGCAAAAATACGCTACTTTATCCAACAGCTAGCTAGATAATGAATTCAGAACAAGTAAATCAGTAGAACAGACAATGCAAGACAAAATGCACTTTTTTTCTCAAAATAAGCACAAAGAAAGACAGATAATTAAAGATATAAACAGCAATATAGAAAAGGAGAATCTTATAAAACTCAATTTACAGCAAAAGCAGATCAAGGAATGGGAAGATGGATGGGAAAGATAACTAGCAAGGAGTCACCAACAGTGCTTGTAGTTTTTTGCAGGCTTTCAGTCTTATCAGAAAAGACAGAGACCCAGTAATTCACTGTGTATTTAAGTATCACTCAAGACACAAATTACCAATGGAAAAAACACATGAAATGCACAGCCTACATAATGTAAGTGTCTAGCTGCCACACAGAACAAAAACACCAGGCCAAGCAGATTTCTTCAAACAGAAACAAAATGGAGCAGGTAAAGAGAAAGCAGTTTACATTTAGTTTGATAAGTTTATCTATGATGCCTTAGTTAGGAATAGTATCAAGAGCTTGTGGTGGGTGAAAGTAAGCTGTGTATACCAGTGTCTCTTGTCCAGGGCCTCAGTGATATTTTCAAAGAAGTTAACCAGGTTAAGCGGACACTATCTACCCTTCACAAAAACAAAACGATTTGGATACATGGACTTTAGCCTGCCAGCAACTAGGTTTATGAGGTCCATAATAATGCATTCAATTGTCTTACAGGTAAGACTATGTGGCTTATGGATTTGTAGTTGCCATAACCAATGGCAGGATCTCACTGTGTAGTGGAATGTGTGCATGTGTGTGTCTCTGTCTGTGTGGTCATAGTAGGGAAGGATTGTTAGGGGATCAGTAGACTGCACGCGTGAGTGTGTGTGTGTGTGTGTGTGTGTGTGTGTGTGTGTGTGTGTGTGTGTGTGTGTGTGTGTGTGTGTGTGTGTGTGTGTGTGACTGAATGCATAACTGTGTCCATGAGTGTTACTGAATGTGTGAATGTGGGGGGGTGTCACGTACAGTGAGTGCCTGTGTGTGTGTGTGTTGGGGGGGGGGGGGCTGCCATGCCTCTCAAATTCTTTGTTCAAGATGTCTGGGCAAAGCTAATTATAATGTGTCTTGCCAACAATAGGAACAGCTTTATTAGTCCAAACATCACTTAAAAAGTTAACAACGTAACACAGTTTGCATCAACATGTCTACCATTATTGACTGACTGTAATCCTCAGTAATTTACCAAAAAATCAAAAATTTTAAGATGGACAGTGCAAAATAAGAGGCAAAATCAGGGATGATCTGTAAAACCATGGACAGTTGAGTCTTATGTGCAATGTGTATGTGTGAATGGGTGTGTGTGCCCATGAGTGCGACTGAATGTGGGGGTGGAATGAGTGAATGAGTGTGTGTGTGTGTGTGTGTGTGTGTGTGTGTGTGTGTGTGTGTGTGTGTGTGTGTGTGTGTGAGAGAGAGAGAGAGAGAGAGAGAGAGAGAGTGCAGATATGTCTGTATATGTGTGGGAGAGTGAATGAGTGGTTACCTGTGTCAAAGTAGTGCATGGACCACCGGTGGTAATTGCCTGCAAAAAGTGCTGTTTAGTGCTTACATTAATTGCATACAATTCATAGACATGTAAACTAGCCAATAATGAGGTCTTCCTCATTATAAAACATCTGTAACCCACATTTCCATATTTGTGTGCAGCTTTTGGCCACTGCAGTTTACATGAGCATGCAGATATTTTTCTACATCCCAGCCTACGTCAAAAATATGGGACCATAATACTGAATTCCACCAAACTGCAAAACCTGTGTTTAATATGATAAACATAACTTTTCATGTTTAGTTGTTTCATTAATTTGATTTTATTTATTCACATTCATGTGTCATGTCTGATGAGGTGTTGGTACAAGCTGCTTTTCTTTGTTTTATGCCTAAATTGTTATAATTTTCTTTCCTGTCCAGCATATACAGTTCTGCAGCTTCCTCACCTGCAACATTCTTTAGCTCTTCAGGTACACAGTTTACTGGCTTATAGTGAAATACAACTTTCTTATGCAGCGCAAGTACATAAGAAAACTAAGCTTTTGCAGATCAGGACTCAGGCTGATGTTGCAAAATCAAACCTGCTACTTTGTTCAGAATGCTTGAGCAAGGGTGTAACCAGAAATTTCTATTTTATTTTCATACAGATCCTTTTCACTTGCCTAACAATTGAAAATATACATTATTTCCAAACAATGCCCTTTATTCACTTAAGAAATGCACATATCCTTTTCGGTCGTTCCCCTTAAAACCATAAAAAGGTTGCTGTTAGATGAGAATTTCTGTCTCTAAAAATATTGTTTACTGATTTAAGATTCAGTTATTAGTTTAGATAGCCGTAGATGTTCTGAGCTTTTTGAGGCATAATGTTTTCTGACAGATGTTTAGAAAAAAATATATATTTAGTTGAATTCACTAACTTTGCCTGGATGCAACCTTGGCTTGTGACAGAAAGTGACACTTCATATTGCATTTGGAGATAAAATAAGAGGGACAATTTGCTGAATTTTCATGGTTCAGCTAAAAAAACATCAAGTAACCTCCGGCCAAAGCTACAGCCGATAGCCAGATAACTTCAACTAGTCAAAGCTTTGTCCAGAAGAAAATAAATAAATAATAAAAAGCCTTTTTACGCCCTCCACAGCCCCTTAGTTATTCATACCAAGTCCACAATTTCATAAATACAGAGAAAACTGAAAGTTTGAAGACAACGTTACTCATCTGCCTACATTGTAAAAGAAACAGTGCCAAACTGATTCTCTATGAGATCCCACAGCTGATGAGCTGTAACTCATGCAAGTACAATTGACAAGGTGCATTTCATCTAATTTGCATTCAGCAAGCGGTACGGAAACTAATTTTCCTAAACCAGAAGGTTTAATTCCACAGCAGTACATTTAACAACTGACTATCCTTGATATTTGATAAGCAGATGTTAAGGTGCTGAAGGCCATGCATTCTATAATAAATACTAATGCTTCTTGTAAGTTTTTTTTTTCCAATGGTCTCAGTACACTTAAATCAATTGCGAAAATGTTGCTCTAACTCTCACTTCCCCTTGAGGCCTGCATAGCTAGGTGTAAAGCAACAAGGATTTCAGCTGGAGCAGGAAATAAAACTTTGTGGTTAGGAGTGGTAACTAGCTACACAACAGGCTGCAAACTAAAGATATCTCGTCATAACTAATAATACACAATTTTATATACATGTGTGTATATATATATATATATATATATATATATATATATATATATATATATATACTTAAAATAGAACAAATGTATCAGTTAAATCCCAGTAAAATTCAATAGCTGAGTTGTACATTTCTGCCTGCCGGTGCTACCATGTAATTACTGCAATTTTCAGTAGTTTGTTATTTGCAACTTTACTGTTGGTAGAGAGTGTGACATCTGAGAATAAACCTGCCACTGATTTCTGAATCAGAATGTAACAGCTATGTGAGATGCATTTTAACTTTATAAAATCCATAAAATGTATAAATAATATATATTATGTTGTAACTGAAAATTGTAATTGATTTCTGCTGGAAAAATACAGCAATTATACATATGATGTGAAATGAAAAGCAGGAAGCTGAATGCCATAAAAAGACAGATAGAAGGTTCTAAGATTTTTTGAGGAACTGTACTGTTGTTATTAAGCAAGAAATTTATATATATATATATATATATATATATATATATATATATATATATATATATATATGTGTGTGTATGTATGTACACACACACACATATATATATATCTATATATCTATATATATATATATATATATATATATATATATATATATATATATATATATGTAACATGGGATCTATATGACTTTGTCGAATGGCTATTCAGCGAATAGCTATTCATCGGACACCTATTTATCAAAACTGTTCTTCAGTGAACGGCGATTTTTTCACCAGGTCAAACAAGTGGTTGTCTAATTGAGTAACTTCAAAAAAAAAACATAAAATTTTAAAACCTGCCAAGGTTGGGGGGGCTACATCCCCCACACCCCCTAATGTGTGTAGGTGGACTGTGACCCCACACCCCCCACCTAAATATATCAACTCTGAGATCACACTATAGTGGGGAAAATGGCAAATTCCACACTGTGGCCAGCTGCTGGATTGCTCATTCGATGAAGAGCAGCTTCGATAAATAGGTGTTTGACGAATGGGTATTTACTGAATAGCCATTCAACAAACTGATATAGACCCAGTAACAGTCCAGGGAGGGTTATACTAGCTCAGATCTTGTAGTTGTTATCTGTATCTCAATTCACCTTATTAATTTTGAAGACATCGGATAAGTCACCGTTTATAGTAAATATTTATTTATTTGTTTATTTATTTATTTGTTTGTTTGTCTGTTTGTTCATTTATTTATTTATTTATTTATTTATTTATTGACATTTAATTACTGGGAAAGTCCGACGGGGTAGAAGCCCACTTTCAGCGGAGGCTCAGGGAGAAAAGCTCAAAATTATTACAGAACATTTTAAGACCAGTAATTTTACAATCTTCAAAAATAAAACAAAAACATCTGCAGTTTAAATAATTATAACAAATTAGACATAATATAAAAACATTGGTAAAGAATCTATCCAAGGTATACGACAATCATTTAATATTTAGAGACATTTTAGACAGTTTGTAGATAAATTAAATGTAAGTTAGTCTAATAGAAATAAGAATTGCTATATGAAGTGAGGGAAAAAAGGCTTATGGTATATTTAGAGAGAAAGTCAGGGAAGAGAATTTGATAGCAGTAAGGAAGCAAGTGAAAAAGGGGGAGTAAGGAGTCATAAAGAATTAAAAGGTTCTTTCTCACATTTGTGGATATAGTTTACCCTGGTTTTGAGCAAGAAAAGAGTCAGATTTTAGCTAAGAAGTCTTTCAGAGTGATTTTAAAAGATGGGAGGGAGAGCATAGACCTAATGGATACAGGTAAGGTGTTCCAGGCCTTAGCAACCTTGTATGAGTACAGACAATACCAACCAGATTTGCTACGTTTGTAGATAGACAGGAGTTTTTGGTCGCTGGATCCCAATGACCAACTGGGAACATAGTTGTGTGGAATGTTTTTTAGTGCTGGACAGGCAGATGGATGCTGGATAATTTTATAGGTTGTAAGGAGCTGTGTATGTTACTTGATAAAGCAGTTCTAACCAATTTAGGCTTTTCAGTACTATAAAGTGGTGGGTTCTGAAAGGGTATGTGCTGCAAATGTAGCAGCTTTGTTATAGCATTTTTCAAGTTTTAATTTTTGTGAACCCTGGAGGTTAGTAAGGATGGGAGCGTCATAAAGAAGAGTGGGAATGGAGATTAGTAGTGTTAACTATATCCACAAATGTGAGAAAGAACCTTTTCATTCCATATACCTCCTTACTCTCCCTTTTTCACTTGCTTCCTTACTGCTATCAAATTCTCTTCCTGACTTTCTCTCTAAATATAACATAAGCCTTTTAGTTGCGTTGGTGAGAAAGTTTTTGGATCTGTAAAGCACCCCCAGTTTTTGATGAGTTTTTCTTATACAATTTTGTATATGCAGGTTGAATGTAAGATTATCATCCACTATCATCCCTAATAGTTTGCTTTGACAAGTGACTTCAATGGTTGTATTATCAAGAGACAGAAAACTTTAAATTTTGTTTTTTCATGAAAGAGGGATTTGGGGGAGAAAGTAGTAATTGGTCTTTTTTGGGTTGAGTTGTGAGTTATGAAGCCATGTTTCTGTGGCTATTAAAGCTTCCTGAGTAATTTTTGGGAGGTGTACCATGTTGTCAGATGTGCAAAGGAGAGCAGAAGTATCTGCATATTGTATTAGGGTGGCCTGTTATGTGGATGTATAGAGGGTGTTGGTGAAAATGTTAAAGAGGAGGGGACCAAAGATAGAAACTTGTGGTACACCAGTGGGAGAAACCATGGAGTACCACTTTACTGACTGATACTTATTGGACATGTAGCTTTTGAACCAAAGAAGGGTAGGCTGAAAGAAACCTAGTGAGGACAACTGAAGTAGAAATTTGTTGTGACAAACTATGGCAAATGCTTTAGACAAGTGTAGAAATAAGGAAGAGACTAGTTTGCAGTTATCTCTATCTTTATTGACTGTATCAATATAGGTTAGAAGGGAAGTATTAGTACTATGGGCAGGATGGAAGCTATGTTGTGTAGGAGACTGGTGTTCATCGTGCAGGAGATAGCCTAGCAATTGTTTTTGAATACATTTTTCAAGTATTTTGGTGAGAGGAGATAAGATTGCTATAGGCCCAAAGTTACTAATGTCTGCTGAACTTTCTCCTTTGTACAGAGGGATAACATGTGACTTTTTCCAGGAGAGAGAGGAAAGAGGGAATGTGGGATTCTTGGATTGACCTATTTATAAGGATTGAGACAGGCTACAGAATCCTATTGGCTGCTATTTTTAGGTACTCGTTTGCAAGGTTTGTTTAATAGAAGTTTTATACAGGATGTGGGCACGGGTTTGAAGGTGAAAGTGGATGTGGTGATATGTGTCTGTTTAGCACGATTTGGATTAGATGTTGAGAAATCCTTGGTTAGAGATGCTATACTATCTACAAAATAAGAGTTGAACTGTATTGCAGCTTCAAGTGGTGAGTTATTGGGAGAGGGGTTTGGGGTCAATTTCTGGTTGAGATGTAAGATTTCTTTAATGGATGTTCAAATTTTTTTGGGGTTGTGTTTAGTATTATACTGAAAGTTATTATTGTATAGTTTTTTGTCTTTATTTATTTGCTTTTTAGTACAATTGCGAAGCATTCTGAAGTTTTTGAGGTATTGAGGTGTTTCATATTTTTGCCATTCTTTCCATACATTTTCTCTATCCTGCATTAGCATTCTACTCTTTTTGGATAGCCAAATTACATTATTTATTTTCAGTCTCTTCATTCTAGGAGGCGCAAGGTTATTTAAGATACTTAGAAAAGTTGTACTGAATTCAATTACAGCATCATCTAAGGGGAGAATTTTTAGGAAGTTCCAGTTAATAGATAAAAGTGTAGTAATGAACACTTCTGAGTTAAACATGGAAAGGTTGCATGCTGTTTTATAAATATGCTATTTAACTGGATGTGTGAGATGTCTGGTCATATAGATTGGGAGAGGATCACTGAGGGAGTCTGACATTGTACCTGTGGGTGTGTTACTAGGATCCAGTCTAATAGAGAATTTGATATCTTTGTTATAATGTGTGGGGCTATTAATTAGTTGTGTGAAACCATATAAGTTCATGCTAGATGTAGGGAGTTAGACTTTAAGTCCAACCAGTTAACATACACATCACCTAGTAATGTTTTTTTTCTTGTCGAAATGTTATGGCTATCCAATGTAGGACATCTTCCAGTATAGCTGTACTGTCACCAGGTAGGATATAAAGCACAGTAATACATATTTGTTTATTATTGTTTATTTTAAGAAAAGCAATAAGAAGCTCTGCTGAACTAAATCTTTGTGTTGGTTTGCTGTAGGAAATGTGGTAGGTGTTGGGAAATATTAGAGCAATACCACCACCCCTCCTTATATAGTCATTACAGATAATATTTTAGCCAGGAGATATAACTTTGGAGTTGTTTATGCTGGGTTTAAGCCAAGTTTCAGTTACAGCAAGAGCATGAGGCTTGTGTAGGGTAATCCAGGCATGTAGTTCAGCAGTTTCATTTCTTATACTTCTAACATTTATTGCAGCAAAAATTAGATCAACAGGGCTGAGGATTGGCCATTGTTGGGTTACATAAGTGTGTGGGAGAGAATTATTTTTGTGTTCATTGTGATAGGTGAGGCTAGGATTACAGTAGATATCTCCTCCTAGAAATATTTTACTATATTGTAGAATTATGCATACTTGCTTTTTGGAGAGGATTCTTGCATTTAATTTTGTTTTGGTTTGAGTTGAGGTTCAACTAATCAGTCTATATTTGGAATAAAGGTAAGGGGCAATATTAAATAGATTTGAGGCAATGTGTGGAGAGTATAAAGAGAAAGTATGGATAGGTGGCTGGGCAGAGTTGGAGAGATGTTGAGAGACATTATTGAGTCATGGTAGAATGAAAAATAGCACTGTAGGAGGAGAAGAACAGAGGATAACCTGAAGAGTAGCATAACTGAGTACATGAATCTGTATTTTATAGATGCCAGGTAGTGGGAAAGTAGAAATGAAGAAGGAAACAAGTTGTTGTAGGGCAGTAGGAGATTCAGTGATGGTGGATTCTGAAAGCTGGAAGAGGATAGGTAAACAGAGAAGTATTTTCTATTAAAGAAGTGTGAGTTTGGTTGTCCTGGTGTCTTCTCTGAAATGTAAGGACTAGAGTGGTATGAAAGGCTGGAGTATAATGATATAGTCAAAGTAAGAAGAAAAGACGGTTTATTTATGAAAAGAAAAGATACAATATGGAACAGATAGGTACTTTTTAGGAGGGTTGTGATTATGAAAGAATATAGTGCAAACTAGTATGGGAGGGAGAAATATACTTGGGAATGGGGCTAAAATTTAAATAGAGAAAGGAAAGCAGGAAACAAGAAACAGAAGTACTGTGTATAGAAGTAGTAAGGTCATTTGGGGAGAGTTTTGGAATAAGAGTCACAACTGAAATGTATCTGTAGGAAGTATAATACTAGAGTAGGAGGGGTTTGTAAGAATTGGGGGTAGGGTGTCAGGCTTCCCACCCTCAGATCATGTAATAACTACTAGCAATTGGTTTATAGTGAGAATAAAACAATTAACAAACTGAAGCAAGTAAAAGAGGTTTGTCTGTCATTTCCAGAGACTAAATAACTGGCATATGCAGCATAGTTTACTGGTCAAGATAAAGAGCATAGTGACCAACTTAGTAAGAGGTCCTTAGAGTGCACAAAGATTTTCAGTCACAGGCATGCAAGTATTTAACTGATTATAGTTGATACACAGCAAGGTTCTTCATGATAAATATGCTTACATTAAACAATGACAAAATTTGCAATAAACTTGTAGATGTAGGGCCTTGTGGCGGAGCTCGTGCAGTATTTACATCAGATGTAATGAGCACAAGCTATGCTCAATGAAGGAAGATATTGACTGAGTACATACACTTTCATACAGCACAGCATGCAGTATATCAGAGCTATACTGTCTGGTATGACCATTTCCTCACCATCTGCAAGTAATTAAGCCTCTTGTCAGCAACAAAATCCTTCTTGCAAAATATTATATTGGGGGAAAAAACTGCAAAAATCAGCTGCTGAATTTAGTCAGTTAGTTTAAAACTACAATAAAAATAAAATAAAACAAATAAAATGAAAGTAGAGATAAAGTAAAAAAAACATATTGACACACAGCTTGCAGTTGCCCTCTGTCTCCAATGTCAGCTTATAAATGTAAGCAGTTTTCGATAGCATTCAGAGGACTGCAGTCAATCTACCCCTTATAAATACATGATCAGATTATCATATAGACATGCAGTCTGGTGACATTACAGACATTTATCTGTTAAGTTCCTGGCCAGCATCTAAATCCCTTCATGCAAAATACAAATTCAGAAGAGAAAAGTCATAAAGCATCAGCAACTGATTTCAGACAGTTTAAAACTGAAATAAAATAAAATCAGAGATAAGGCAACAAGTGCTAATACTGCCCTTGCAGATATTTGTCTCCTCTTCATTCAGTTTGCTGCAGCTTTCCAATCTCAGTCTGAAATGTTTGGCTAATCTGCCCTTTATGTTAACTAAGAGACAGGAGCAGCCTAGTCAAGTTATACCCACAATTGTCTTGTGAATCCCTCCCTGCGGGTATAATGTTAGAAGACAAACAGAACAAGAATCAACAACGTTTTTATGCAGCTACTTAAACATGACATAAAATTACCTCACGCAAAGCTGAAAAAGGTAACACGTCCCTTGCAGTTGCTTCTGTCTCTTAATTCCGATTACAGAAGAAGAAGGCAGTTTTATAGCACTGACCAGCACTGTAGTCACTGCGCTGCATGAAAGTATATACATCCTGCACTATTTACAGCCCTGCAAACTCTGCACCCAGCTTCAAAGCCCCTGTGCATCCCCAGTAGGGCAGTCCCTATGTACTCTGCCCACCCTTGCAAATCATGCAGTAGTACTTCTCTCAGACTGATAGTCGCTTTATCAAATCAAACCCTGTAGTCATTGCACCAAACCCTGCATCGACTGCAGTAAGATTCTCGCTCAATATGCTGTATGCAACTTCACAGAGACTGCACTACAGCCAGACTTACAGCCAATGTGTAAGTTTTGCATGTGCTGTACCAAAACTAAACCCCACTGTGCTTCAGTCCACCACCAAGCCATAGAGTTTTATCCAAGTCTGCATTTTCTTTAGCCAGCTTTGCATCTACTGTGCCAAGATATCCACTCACACCGTTGCACTTAGCTCTGCAGCCCCCTACACAATATGTAGCTTTAATAGCTGTATCATGTCACTCTTCACATAAAAGTCAACTGTTCTGCAGGGCTTTTTCTTATTTATTTGTTTAAATCGCCCTTCCTTAATATGGAAGAGACAGTACAAAGTGTATTAACTTGTGTTTCTTGCATAACCTTTGCTTCCCATTTTCCTAGCTACTGCCTTTGAAAAAACAAAGTGCTACCACTTTTCATTTCTTGTGTATTAACTGTACTGATGTAACATTAAAATCAGTAGCTGATGCTTTCTGTTTCTTACAAATGCATATTAATCCAAATGTTAGTTTAAACTTATCTCCACTGTTGCATCGTGTAAACTGATTCTTTTACTTCGTGCTGGATACAGGCTGTCAGTTTCTTTCTCTTGGGCTGTCCTATCTTCTATATTCATTATGATACATCCATCAGTGAGCAGTTCATGAGGATGACTGTGCCAGGCAGATATCAGCTGTCATAATGAATTTATTTATTCTTACTGCTTTATTAAAACTTGAACCATATAAGGATAACAAACAAATCTGATTTTGTAAAAATGCAATAAACTATGTAATACCAATAAAATACATACAGAAAGTTCAAGAGTTATCTATCTAATAAGTTATGCAGGAGTGTAAGTTAAAGACCACTGTCCCATCCAAAATAGAGGAATGCTCCAAAGCTTGCCTTGTTACTTCCAGTCAAGAGAAGGATCACTATCAACTCCTAGTTTTGTCACAAAGCAATGCATCGAGGAAACGAGTGATGTCATCAGTTCTCTCTAACACCTTAAAAATAACACACCAATGACCATTCTACAACATCAAAGTACCCTGTCAGAGTTACATTGTCTGTTGTTACTGATTCCTAACAACCACAACCTTACATCCACTAAGGGAAGGATCCATACTCTGATCCATTTATCTTTAGGGGAGGATAAAAGTCTACATTTTATGAATCCAGAAGCAGTGAATAAGCACACATTAAGGCTATATCGCTTGTCTGGTTCATATAGGTAGAGATGAATATGTTTTCCTCTCCTTGGGACATGGGTCTTAATAGAAACTTTTTTTCTATATTTTCACCTTCCCAGAAAATGGTTTCTTTAATGTCTTGACAATTTTTTTTTATTTCTTAATCTTTTCCAGATTTCCACTTTAGTCTTCTCTGGCATCTAGTAGCAGGTTCAGTGAGGACTCATACCTCTCAACTGTTCTGATTTTCACAGAATGTTCAGATTTCTGCCTCATATTTTTGGTCTGTTTGTCACAAAATTTGTATTTTTGAGCAAATCATTGAGGACTGAAATCACTAAATAATGACAGACGTTTGAGTTTCAGACTTCACATCCTTCAGAAAATGCATGCTAACACAAATCCTGTTATTTTAGCAACTTTATAAGTTTACAGGAGCGATATTTAAAATCTCTTCCTATTTTTGGTCCTTTATTCCTCTGTTATTTCTGGCTTTGTCCAGATTTCTTGTTGTAAGAGGTTGAGGGGTAAGAGTAAGATGTCAGTTCCCGAAGCAGTACCCTGGGCTGACCAGACCTGAGCTTGAATGGTCATTCTAACAAGACCCAAAAGGAATCTTCTGCTACATTAAAATGCCACTGAAGTAAAACTGTTTTCGGACAAGGCGAGTCATTTCTCTTGCTTTTTATTAAACAATCTCCACCTGTCTCTCACTCCAGTCTTATGACCTTCAGCAAATATAAACTATAATTCTTTTATGCTTACTTATGGTCTTTATTATTGTACAGACGTAATCACTAATACAGGGCCTGTTATATATACTGTCTTTAATACAGTCAGTTCAAAGGTAAGTACTAGGCTAGCTGTCCTTGCAGGTTATTTTAAACATAGCCAATTTCTCTTCAAAGATGAGAATCAAACCCTGTACCTTGTGTCTGTGAGGTAAACAGCTTAACCATTATCGTCAAACACAACAAAACTTCCAGTGCAAAGAAAGAGAAGTTGCGAAAATGAAATGTTAAGCTGCTCATTTTAATAACACTCACTTTTCATCTTGACACAGTCAGGACTTCTTCAGACATACAATAAAAATGCTTTAAAAACAAGTGTTCAAATATTAATTCAAAAAATCACATGACTTAATTGATCCTATCCTAAAAAGGCAATATACCATTATTTAACTGAATAATCACAAAGCATTAATTAAACATAAGATGAGTGAATAGTTACCAGCATCAAACCCACCCTTCAACAACAGTTTGAACGTAAAAACATCCGCACTCTGCTTCTTAAGCACAACAATGCATTAACAGCCTAAATTCACAAAATACTACCTCAAGCAGAAGAATTGTACCATCAGAAGATTGGCGTAGCTTTGGGGACTCCTTGTGCCAATAGCTACGCCAATCTAGCCCTAGCTGAATGGAAGAGCACCTCTTTTCTGACTGGTCAAACTTTTCAACCATGCCTGAAATGGTATACTCGATTTGTGGATGACGTTTTTCTCCTGTGGACAGGTACGCTAGATGAGCTAAATATCTTTGAGTTTCTGAATACCACAACACCATTTCTTAAATTCACTAGTAAAGTGTCTTTAGAAGAAATAGACTTCTTGGATGTTAAACTTAAGAAAAGTGACATCTTAGGCATTCAGACTAGTATATACAGAAAACCGACTAGGAGAAATGCATTACTGCATAGAAGCAGCATGCATCCTAAATTTGTCAGTAAAAATGTAGTAAGAGGACAAATTCTTAGAACTATGAGACTGCATAATGATGATGTCCAACTTCAGTTAGCACTTGATGAGCTGGGGAGTGAATTTAAAGATAGAGATTATTCACATAAAATGTTTTGTACACAGGTATCTGAATTAATGGCAGAGAGGCCCTCCAGAGGTAAACCTTTGTTTATGGATAGAACAGATCATAGTATAGGGCATGACCTTAGTGAACAAAATAAACTTAGATTTCCACTCACATGTACTGGGGATATTGGAACATTCTGTGATGTATTTAAACAGAACTGGAATATTTTAAAGACTATAGGTGAACTAGATGGATTACTGGATGATACACCTAGGTTTGCTTTTAAGAATAAGAGAAACCTTAAGCGTCAACTATGTTACTTAGATAGACAGAATAGTTATAATAAGATGTCACAAAGGAAAGGTACTTATATATGCAGGAATTGCACAGCTTGTCAATATGTGCACTCGTGTTTTAAATACACTCATATGGCTCCAAACTTTGAGATAGTGGCTACACATTACGCTGATTGCAAAACTAAGAATTTAATATATTTTGCTTTTTGCATAGCATGCAATGCCTACTATGTAGGCAAGACGAATCGTATGCTTAAGGAGCGCATTCAAGAGCATTATAGGGATATTAACAATCATAAAACTACCAGTGCTCTATACAAGCACATAGAACAAGAAGGTAGTTCACATATTTTTACATTTTTTGTTCTGGATATTTTATCAGAAGGGAAGAGAGGTGGTGACATTAAGAATTGCACTGAAGTGTTAGAACAAAAGTGGATCCTTAAATTAAATGCATATACACCACCTGGTGTTAATGAAATGGTTTCTTTGAAGCCGTTTCTTAAAAACACTAATGTGACATATATATATATATATATATATATATATATATATATATATATATACACATATATTTTATTTTATTTTATTTAGTTCTATATATATTTGTTTGTATATACTTTACAGCTTTATTAAGGCAGCTATCAGTTATTCACTATGGTTTACATACTGTCACTCAGTATGTATAATATGCAGCTATTTAATATGTTTTATATACATGTATGTATATATATATATATATATATATATATATATATATATATATATAAATAATTTCTACTATGTCTTTTTACTATACACTGTTTTTAGGCACTGTGGTTTCTTAATGACTTGATTCAATTTATAAGGTGTTAATTGCTTTATGCATTTAAGCTGAGAAACTGTTTGTTTGGATGTAGTCTGATGAAGCGACCACAGAGGTCATGAAAGCGCTTACTTTGAGCTCTTCAATAAAGATTTTCTGCATTTTTCCTCGAAGCATTATTGTGTTTATCCTGAACAGTCGTGGTGGTTTGGGCGCTGCTCTTCTGTTGCTGCATTTTTGCCTGCTCTGAGCCTTCCTTTGCAGTTGTTGGTTTACATTTTCTTTTTTAGTTCTCCTTAACCATTATGTCAGCCTCTAGTGAAGCATTGTGATACTGAAAGTCTTTAAAATAGCCTTTATTTCAACATCTTTTTTTTAACAGAATGATTATAATGGAAATAATTTAATACTTCCTTCATTATACTGTTTGCCATTAATACAATTGTTCAATGCAGTCTTCACTGTACTAGATAATTTCCAGTAAAACAACCATCTTGTTATAGCAGAAAGTCTATAGTTCAAATCAGGCTGGCTATCATCAGCTGTAGTAGTGTACTCAGTTCATGGATGAGCCTTTAATGTAGAGCTTACTGCACTGACAAGCATCTAATACAGCCTGTGATGGACTAGATAGCCCTTAATAGAATCTGTAAAGGACTATATGCCCTTTATTAACCCCTCTTATTTGACAGCAGTTCTTTACTATAGCCTTAACTGTAGCTAACATCGGATCAGTCCTCTCAGTCATAGCTGTCAACTTTGATAAGGAATCAGGGACAAAGAAAAAATAATGGGGACACAAAGGCCCAATATCAGGGACGATTTTTAAAAATAACTTTAATGCACTTTAAAATTGTATTTTCCAAAGTATAAAAAGTATGAAACTCTAATGTCTGGCATTGCTGACTTCCTATAATCTTCAGATATTTTCAAGAAAATCAAAAGTTTTATGATGGACAGGGAAAAAAACATAAATCAAAATCAGGGACATTCTGCAAAATAAAAGGCAGGTGAGAGGAATGATCCCAGCAGCTATTAGTGAAAACAGAACGGTTTGTAGATGGTTGCAACAGTAGTTCTGCCTTTATATGAATATTTATAACGAGCGTGCCTTCGTTGAAGGTTGTGCATCAGGGCTGGTAACTCGGCATGTAAATATCCACTACCAAACATTAGCGGACCGGAGTTCCGCTGTGGCGACCCCTAACCGGGTAAGCTGAAAGACACAACAACAACAAACTAAAATACTGTGTTCAGCTTTGGTCATCCTTTTTAGCATCCAAAGAATTTTAGAAATGACTTCTGTTATGAGAATTGATTAACATAAATTCATTAAAATGAGAACATATATTTTGATATAGATGAAATGGAAAGTCCTAGCATGTTTAGAAGGCTTTCCCTGATGATTATTTGCTTGAAACATATAGGTTCATAGGTGTGTACTAGGCTAATGGCCCTGGAGCCTTTACAAGCCTAGCCCATAGGATTAACCTGGCATCGTGCCACCCGACCTTAGTTCCTAGTGCCTCTATCGAGTAGAGCCACTAGAGTGATCCCCAGGGTGAATTTTCTATTTCCCATCCACTCATCAGGATTTCTATAGAAGAGGGCCATTGAGGTGCTCTGCTTGACATGTATGGGAAGTCTATTCCACAGCATGGGCTGTCTCTGGGTTATGAACCTGTCCCTCCAGCATGTCCTGTTAATTGTGATAATGAGGGTGAGGTCTCTGGAGTGTGTGGTGTGGAGGGATTGGGATTGATTTAGCTGTAGCATTTCTAACAGAACTGGGTCAGACATGGCTTTGTAAGTCAAGCAGAGATCGCTTCTAAGTAGGTGATATAAGACAGAGAATAGTTGGAGTTTTTTGAATCTGTCCATATAGGACAAGTATATAAGGCCTAGGATCCTCTTTGTGAGGTACTTTTTTGGCCTCTCCAATTGTTCCAGGTGTCTAGTGAGGTACATGCCAAATGGGGCATTGTACTCGATGATTGGCCTAATGAGGGAAGAGTAGAGGGAGACAATGACCTCTTTCTTCCGGGATGCAAAACCCTTAATAATGAGATGTGCCACATAGAAGGACTTTCTGACCACAGTGGCAATGTGGTGGTCAAAAGAGAGGTTGTTGTCAACCTGTGTTCCCAGATCTCTTACAATGTCTTCTGTGTTCAGTGGACTGCAATCAATGTAGTAATTCATGGGAATCAGGTTTTTCCCAAAGGGGATCACGACACATTTTTTGTCATTGAGCTTAAGGCCATGGTTCTGACACCAGTCATTGGTCTCAGTGAGGCCTTTCTGTAGGATGTCAACATCCCTTGGGGAGTTCACAATAGCTCCCAACATGCAATCGTCTGCAAACTTTGTCAGCCAGAGTCCCTTCATGTTGGCCTGGACTTCAGAGAATTAGATACCATACAGGAGAGGACCCAGGACCAAACCCTGTGGGACTCCACTCGTGACTGGTCGGCAGTCTGACTTAAAGTCAGCTACTTTCACACTGTGGGTTCTATCTGTGAGACAGTTTGCAACCCACCTAGTGATATAGGGGTTGATGCCTAGCTTAGTGAGTTTTTCTATGATTCCTGAGTGGGGAATGGTATCAAAGGCCATGGCCAGATCAAGGGAGGCTGTATGAACCACCTTGCCTTCATCCACAGCTCTGGGGACTGACTCAAAGAAGTCAACCAAGTTGAGCAGGCATGATCCACCCTTCACAAAACCAAACTGTGTAGGATCCAGAGTTTGGAGATTCCCTATATCCTTGTTTATTAGGTCCATGATGATGCATTCCATAGCTTTGCATATCAAACTTGTGAGGCTAATGGGGAGATAGTTCCCAGGGTCTGTAGTCGCTCCTCCTTTGTGAAGAGGAATGGCTGTAGCAGTGCGCCATTTGGTAGGGACAAAGCCTGAGGTGAGGCTGTGATTGAACAGGGCATGCAGGTGAGGTGCCAGTTCACTCTGTAGTTCATGTAGAACACAGCTAGGGATATTGACAGGTCCCATAGAAGCTGTATTGTTGGCCTTGGACAAAACTGTTTTAACCTGTGCAGCAGTAATACTCAAGAAACTTACACCATTGTCAAAATACAATTATACTGTCCTTAGATGCACAACAAAGCACATAATTCCACACACATTGAAGCCCAGTGCAGTGAAATGCGTGTATTATACAGAACAGATGCTAAAAATTTGTCAGAGCTAGCAAATCTTCAGAAGCACTTAAAATAAATGTGGATGTTGACATGGAAGCTTGACTAGTACAGGATCAAACTGTATAGTAATCACAGGATAAGGCTAATGACCAAGTGATTTAATTTGGCTGCCTAAAACAAAGCAGTAAAAGACGGAATATGTGCATATGACCAAGCGACCGATAGTCAAAACCCAGTTTCCCCGAACCTATATGTCAAAGCTCCAGGTGTCGAACGCTCGGAATGTCATCAAAAATTTGGAATTCGACATTTCCGACCCCTCTACCACCTAAACAAGTGCTACCATGGGTCAAAAAGGGGAGGGGGATATTTTGCATTTCAGCTACATTGTGTTCACAATTCTGCGCATTCGCAGAACTGCTGTTGAACGTTTTCCCATCAGCCATCTGCCATTCACACAAATCCATGTATACAATAAAAGACACCTACATTTTAACCAGAATCGTGATCATTCCTGCTACAAACATATATATATATATATATATATATATATTTTTTTTTTTTTTTTTTTTTTTTAATCAGCTTAAGGTAAAGAAAAATGAAATAGTCCAAATTAGCTACTAATTTTATAAATTTCTATGCAGGAAGATCTAAACTGGTTAAATGCCCCCTTTAAAATTTCCAAAGTGCCATAAGAAATATGAAAATCAAAAAGAGCCTTCAGACAATACCTCCAGCTAAGGAGAAGGCTGCTCTATATCTAGACACTTTTGATTTCTGTAATAATAATTGTTGAAGTCAACATTTACCTACATCAGCAGGTAAATCACATGACCACAGTCTGCCTGAAAACATGCCTGCCTTAAACCATCTGCTAGTGAATACATCAGAGACTAAATCTCAGGTGTCTTCCCTGCAAATCTAAGTGAAGGAAGTAGAAAAATGTCCTAGTGTATTGCAACACTGCTCTGTCATAATAAAAAATAATAATTTGACTTCCAGTATGCACATCTCCAAGCTAAATCAATACACTCTGAAGCAAGACCAAGAAGAAGCAATATGATTATCAAAAGAATCCCAAAAGATATTCTAGAGTCAAAACCATGAGAATCCTTCTAAGATATTGTAACCCAAGCAGTAGGCCCATCTCTATCTGTCCCCACATATGTTGGTGAAAGAGTGCACAGAGTCCTTACTACCCTCCTGCTACTGGATCAGATCCAAGACGTGTTTCCACCGATCTGTTAAGTTTTCAGGACCATAAGGGGATTCTCAACAGGCTAAAAGATTTAAACACATCAAGGGAATTCAGCAACCTTGTCATTTTCACAGGATTTACTTAAGTTTATAAGCTCAGATTGTGTGGAAACTTAATGATGACATGTAATGATAGTAAAGGGGATGATCTAGTATTTCTGAAAGCAGTTACATTTGTTTTCTTTGACCAGATAGGCACAAAGATACTCCTTCAGAGTTTAAGATTGTCAAGCTATCTAATGGTGTTAGGAAAGGTATTCCAGCTTGCAGGAGGCGATTTTGCAGAAGGATCTCTCACAGGTTTGTGTTGCAATAAAGGCCCCACCAGGTGAACTGGGAAGAAAATACCTGATACACAAATGGTACCACTTCATCAACTTTCAGGAGGTCTATAATACACAGGGTATCATCTACAATGTGGGCGCAGGCCACCAAGGTAATTTTCATGGCTCATATACATTGCACACATGTGACCTGTATCAGTGGTTCACTAATGGGGCATTTAGTTGGTGATGCCAAATATGCCCAGAAACCATAGCTCATGGCACCCATTAAAAATCTATGCAGTCAAACAGACCAGAGCTACAACTATGCATTATCACAAACCAGAAACATTATAGAGCTTGTATTTGGGTTGCAGGAACATGCTTTCACAGTCTAAATTCATCTTGTGCTGCTCTGCAGTATGACCCTGACACATATGTCAAAATACTGATTTTGTGTGCAATGCTGCACAGTATTATACTTAGGAAGTAGTTGCAGCAGGGCAGGCTCTGGCAGGGAAAGCAGTTCCATCATTGCAGGTAGCAGAAGCTGAGTCAGATGAAGAGTCAGAGGTGTCAGCAGCAGGGGATGATCGTGCCAGATGGAGGTGGCATAGTATGCTGTGGCACTGGCAAAGAGGCATCTTATTGCACATAGCTTTACAACATAACTATACAAGAGCTAAGCAGATACATACAGTAAAAATGATGTATACAAAAACACCAGGTTGTGTTTACCCATGCATACTGTGCATGAGACACAGGCAACCCAAGTACAATTTATTAAGGGCAGGCCAGAGTTATCATAATTTGTACAGGTGGAGAAGGGAGTATAGAACGGCATGTATTTCACAGGAAAGTGTCTAAGTGTGAGTGATGAGATGTATCAAAGGAACAGATGCTGTTATGGCAAGTGTCAGAACCAGTGAGTGGGCTCAGTGGATGTATGTAATGTTCTGGGGGGTATGGTGATGTGCGTGTGTGTGTGTGTGTGTGTGTGTGTGTGTGTGTGTGTGTGTGTGTGTGTGTGTGTGTGTGTGTGTGTGTGTGTGTGTGTGTGCAGGGACACAAGCTCAGCAGTTGTTGCAGTACTACATCTCAGCCTACTTGTCACATCCAGGGCATACATGACGGAGGGTCCAGCTTCCCATACACTCCCTGCTCATGACAGCTGTGTCTGCCAGGAATTGCACTGAATATACCAAGACCCTGGGTAGATGCTGGTGTGCTACATGACCTCGACTGATGTGCAGTAGATCATGTGCCAGCATAATGATGACCATGACCACAGGGATGCCCTTTTACTCCTAGTAGATGCCTCTACAATAGATATTGCCATGGAAGTGCTACCACTGCAGGAATAGGATCTCATACATCCATGGCCATGTTGGCTAACATTGGTGCATGTAGCAGATGACCATCTATAAGGACAGCCCCTCACGCCTACCTGACAACCAAGAGAAGACATTACAAGGACCAGTTTGTCATTCAGCCTATCCAAGGAATCACACACAAATATGGGATATGCACTCCTGTAGGTCAGTATGCAAACCCTGGATCATCATTACTATCTTTGCCATTGCTGTGGCAGCACTAGCCTGTCTCTCCTCCATGATGGCCCTGCACATATGTTGGGTTACAGTCACTGGCACCCAAACTCAGGGAGAGGGCAGTAATCATCTCTGTCGAGCACCATTACCAACATCCCCCGGTGTGGACATCCTTGTTCACATGTGTTTGGGCCAGATTCCGACATTAGAAGAGTGGGTACCATCAAACTTTCCTAATCTAGTGTTCCCATCAACCTTTTTTTTCTCTCAGATGTGAGTGCATACTGAGTATCTGCAGACAGCAAGACTGTGTCCATGGTCTGTATAGGGGATGTGGTGGTCACAATCCCTGTGTCAAACATATACTCTGCATTCCCCTGATCTATTCATTGTATATGTACAGTAGTGTCAGACATCAAAATACTGCATCGATGATTAGCTTATCATGTTAAGTCTCTCTCTCTCTCTTATGCTTGCTAAAGTAATTAATATGTTTAGTTGGTCCAACAAGTACACTGCTTATGTTTATAATTAATAATTATTTTATTTATTTATTTATTTAACATTTATTTACTGGGAAAGTCCGACTGAGACAGAGCCCATTTTCAGTGGAAGCCCAGGGAGAAATGCTCCAGATGCATGTCTTTGGAATTTGGGAGGAAACTGGTCTGCCCGAGGAAACCCATGCAAATCCAGGGAGGACATGCAGACTCTGCATAGAAGACGCCCCACCTGAGATTCAAACCGGAGGACCTCTTGCTGTAAGCTGACAACATTAACTCTGTCCTACTGCACTGCCCAAGACAGTATGAATTTCAGTTTTTCACTGCATATGTACTTCTCTCTTCCCACCCCTTTATCAGTATCTTATCTCTTAAATATATTTTTTCATTATTATTTTGTTTCTCTCCCTTTCTTTTAGTATTATATGCAGCAGCATAGCAACCTGCACCCATTCCACTGGCATGGCCTATCACCCCCCCATAGGTGGCAGGAGCAGCATCCCCACCACCAGCAGAAGTACTCAGTACATCTGAGTACCAGCCTGCCACAGTTGCCTCCCCACCTTCTACCCTACCTGCCTCACCTGTGTCTGGTAGTCCCTCGCTAGAAGCTGGTAAAGTTATACCCTCCAATAGCAGTGCATGTTGAGGAGAGACCTTTGTCACCCACTGTATAGAGGCAGCTGTACCCACCAGGAAGAAGTACAGAACTAACTCAAAAAACAAGCCATCCTGGTGGAATCACAAAATCAATCGGATGTATAACAGAAGGAATTAAATCATGGCAAAAATTAGGAGGTGCAGCAACCAGCAGGATAAAAGCACTCTAATTAAACTAAACAAACAACTCAGAGGACAAATAAGTCTAGCAAGGCCAAATTTGAGGTAAGTTTGGCCTCCCAGGCTAAGGACAATCACAAAGCATTCTTTAACTATGTCCGCAACCTCAAAAGCAATACACAATTGTGTGCAGAGCTCATTGTAAATGGAGTCACCTATACTGTGCCAGAAGATATAGCAAACCTCCTGGCTGATAAATTCAGCTACAACTTTACTCCCCTCTCCCCCTCAACCTTCCCTCAGGAAATATCATCAAATATAACTCCCCCCGCTATCACTATGGAACAGCTCCTTAATGCTCTCTCTAAGACCAAGAATAATTCATCAATGGGCCCAGACAATATCCCAGGATGCCTTCTAAATAGCATGAAACATGACTTATCAGGGCCTCTGGAATTACTATTTAACTGTAGCCTCCAAACAGGCTTTGTGCCACATGAATGGTGAAAAGCAACAGTCATCCCTCTGCACAAAGGTGGACCATCTACAGACCCCGGAAACTACAGACCCATAAGTCTCACTAGTCTTGTATGTAATGCCATAGAAAGAATTATCATGGAGATGATCAATAGAGATATAGTAAACCTCCAGACACTGGACCCAACCCAGTTTGGTTTTGTAAAGGGCAGATCATGCCTACTCAACCTAGTGGACTTCTTTGAGAAGGTCACCAAAGCAATGGATGAGGGCAAAATCATTCACACTGCCTATCTTGACCTGGTTAAGGCATTTGGCCTAATACCCCACTTGGGCATTGTTGACAAACTCAAGAGATTAGGTACAAACCCGTATGTCACTCAGTGGATAGCCAACTGGCTTACAGACAGGACCCAGGAAGTTATAAGTGGGGCATCCACTTCTACAAAGAGGCCATTCACAAGTGGAGTCCCTCAGGGATCAGTCCTTGGACCGCTCCTTTTTGGCATTTACTTCTCAGAAGTCAAGGCCAATGTCAGTGGTGTCTGGCAGACTAAATTTGCAGATGATTGCAAATTAGGAGCTATCATTGAATCTCACACTGACACAAATGTTCTCCAGGAGGGGCTGACATAGACAATCAACTGGTATCTGAGTCATGGACTAAAACTAAATGCCAAGAAATGCATAATGGATAAAAAGAAAACCCACTGGGGCCACCATGACTGGTTAAAACTTTATTTACCACACAGATAAGCACTTTCTAGCATTAGCTCTTCATCAGATCTAAATAAAACAGTTAAAATCAACCATATTTAAGCAAATACCAACCAATTAGAATCAATAGCAAAACCTACACCCCTTCAATAAGGGTTTTAAAGGCATACAAGCATTTAACCCAAGTGATTAAATGCTTGTATGCCTTAAATATGGTTGATTTTAACTGTTTTAGGTCTGATGAAGAGCTAATGCTCAAAAGCACTTATCTGTGTGATAAATAAAGTTTTAACTGGTCACGGTGGCTCCAGTGGGTTTTCTTTTTATCCTGTATGGTATATTTTACCACTGTGGACTTTTACTTCTTCCTTGGCTGTTTTGGATGTTTAAGAAATGCATAATACTATCCTTTGGGAAGTCATCCATCCCTGGTAACTATCATATTTGAAAACACACCCCTTAGAGTTGACCCAGTAGTCAGGGACTTAGGGACAAATATATATAGTAATCTAGCATTTGATCATCATGTATCTACAGTGGTGAGGAAATAATTCTATGTTGCACAACTTATAAACATAAAAAAACTCTTAACTAAACTTAAACCCACCAAATTAGCAGCAGACAGCCTCCCAAGTGAATACCTACAAATCGCAGCTGATGCTCTGGCCTGCCCAGTATCCATCTTGATTAACCGATCTCTGTCAGAAAGCTACGTTCCCACACTGTGGAAAGTATCACATATAATTCCCCTCCACAAAGGCGGACCCTCCACAGAACTAACCAATTACCGCCCCATAGCTATTCTCTCTCCACTCTCCAAAATACTAGAGAGATGCATACACTCTCAGGTCTCAGACTACCTCCTTACTAACAACCTCCTTTCCAGTACTCAGCATGGTTTCCGACCAAACCATAGCACCACCACTGCCTTACTCTCCTTTACTAACACTATCCTTCAGCATAAAACAATGGCTATCTCTCCTCTGCTACTTTCCTAGACCTATCTAAAGCATTTGACATGGTCCCACACAAACAACTTATCTCTTTCCTCAATAACCTATCCTTCTCACAATCGGTCACCAACTGGTTTCAGAGTTACCTGTCTGACCGCCAACAATCCATTGTATGGCAGAATGACATATCTCCTCAACTACCTGTCTCCATAGGGGTTCCCCAAGGATCCATCCTTGGACCCCTACTCTTCTCTGTTTACACCAATAATCTAGCCTCTGCCACCAAACATGGCACACTCATACAATACGCAGATGACTCGACCATCATCTGCTCAGCCCAGTCCCTACCAAAACTGCAAAAAGTCACACAGGAAGCCTTTTCCTCTGTTGAAACATGATTATCCGATGCCCGATTAATACTCAACCCAAACAAAACTAAACTACTTATCTTCCAACCCACCAAACATACTCAAAACAACTCTCACTTTAACATCATGGCAAAAGACAACACCACTATATACCCAACTGAACACACCAAATTGCTAGGAGTGGGAATAGACAATAAACTAAAATTTGACATTCACATATCCATGACTATAAAAAAGTCCACAAAAAACTAGGAGCGTTATACAGAAATAAGCAATTTCTCACCAAAGCAGCAAAGATTTCAATAGCAAATTCCCACCTTATCTCCACCCTACTTTATGCCTCTCCAATATATACCAACCTAAGGCAATGTGATCTAAACAAGCTAGAGACCTGCTACAACAAAATTGCCAAATTCGCCACAGGGGCATCCTACCGTAGTCACCACTGTCTCTCACTTGCTGAACTGGGCTGGCTTGAACTCCCTCACCTCCTTCAGTGGTATCAACTCTCACTCACCCACAAACTAGTAAACCATCCACTAAATGTCCCATCCCTCCAGAATCTACTCCAATCCTATCGCACCACCAGACCACTAAGATCCAGCAGCAAAAATCACTTGCAGATCACTAAAGCCAATAACTCTGCTGGTGAAGCACTATTCTCTTGCGCCATAGCCAAATTATGGAACTCACTCCCACCCACAATTACCTCCATACCATCATGCACCCACTTCAAAACTTTACTAAATGCAACTAAAACATGCTGGCTATGCCCTTGCAACTCCCACTCTAATATCATCCACCCCATCCAACCACTACCTTTCTTTCCACTCCACTAACTACCTTGATTATAGCAAGCTCAGATGCTCATAAGCCAGTACTTATTATACAGCACGAACTTCTTCTTCTTGTAACATTTGTTAATGTCTGGTATGCACTTCACAGATAAAGATTCTAGTTGTCTACTGATGTACTATGTTCTTCATCTGGAAATATGTTGTAAGTAATTGCTATGTAAATTGTTATTCACTATGTAATCCAATGTATATACTGTCTGTTTATTTTAACTGTGGAGCTTTTCTCCCCGGGCCTCCGCTGAAAATGGACCTACGTCCAGTCGGACACTCCCGGTCAACAAATTTAAATAAATAAATAAATAAAATAATAAACAAAGGTATGGCATCTAAGTCCAAGGAAGTCACTGTTCCACTGTATTCAGCATTCATTAGACCTATCATTGAGTACAGTGCCCCCTTTGGTATATACATATCCAAGCATATGCAACAACTGGAACGTCCACAGAGGTTCCCCACTAAAAGAATACAGCGCATAAGCAATATGTCCTATG
Organism: Protopterus annectens; assembly: GCF_019279795.1. Taxonomy (NCBI): domain Eukaryota; kingdom Metazoa; phylum Chordata; order Ceratodontiformes; family Protopteridae; genus Protopterus; species Protopterus annectens. The sequence goes on along the minus strand of NC_056734.1, from coordinate 818,299,346 downwards.
CAGACCACTTCAAGGCCCTATCCCTGTATTCTGTCTCCTACAGGCTTTTGAGGGGAGATCTATGCCTGGCATACAGGGCATTGTCATACCCCACTCTGATGGACCTCCTGCATATCCACAAAACAAACAGTAACAGAGTGACCCATTCTAAAGACTTAAACCTTGCCTGTGATATAAATAGGACCTGCTGGAGAGATAGGTATTTATCACAGAGACTACCCTGTCTGTGTAACAGGCTCCCCATCCATGTGAAGCAGAGTTCCTCCCTAATAAAATTCAAGTGTAATTTGGACAATTCGATGGGAAAATGGAAATTCATCCCTGGTTTGGCATCTATGTCTCTGATGCAAACAGGTAACTTGTAAATGGTTCATCTCCCAGTCTCATGGTTACACTTATCAAGGGTATCAGAATTCATCAGAGATTTGGGATGCACAGCTAGGCTTAAAAAGGCCCTTGTGGTCATTAGCCTAGTAAACACCTATGAACATATGAACGGGCAGCTGATAGAGATTGTTTGGAATATTATTGACATGAGGTTGGACACCTGCACTGGCCACATGGAGTCCATGCTCCGGTGACTTGTTTAATTGCATCCCTGCACAGGATTGGCTCCACCTCCTGAGCCAAGACTCAGTGGTAACAGTACCCAGGATGACAGGTAATCTTCCACTGGGTCTCAGCTGGCAGAAACATTAGCTGTGAACACCCAGTTGTATCCACCAAACTGATGTTCTCCTCTGTTTTTTGTCCATTCTCACCCCTTCTGGTTTTACAGTCTTCTGCTCACCATTGTCTTACCACTTTTAGTTTGATGTCTCCTTCACCATTGTGTGCTCTTTCCCTTATTCTGTTACCCTACAACCTGTCAGTCATATTTGTCTTTCCCTGCTACCTAACCTAATCTTTTACTGCCCTCTTACCTCCTTTATTTTCTTCTCCAACTTTCCTTTCTCTTCATTAAAAACAGCACTTAACCTGTTTCAAAAATAACAGATTTGCCTCCTACCACCACCTCCATCATGTTCATTCCTTATTTGCTCAACTTCTATTTTACCTGCTGTTCACTTCTCATCTTCCTTCATCTATACTCCCATTTCCAACATTTAATCTGGTCAAAAATAAATAAACCCATCTTACACAAGCCTAAAACACATACTAAAAATCACTTATCCTTTTGTGGTCATGCTGCATGCAATAACCCAGCCACTGGGGATGCACAAGCCAGTGCATTTCTTTGTGCCATTCCCAAGCCTGGATAAATGGGGAGGGTTGCGTCAGGAAGGGCATCCAGCGTAAAATTTTGCCAAACCATACATGTAGAAAACAGCACAGAAATTCATACCGAATAGGTCGAGGCCCAGGTTGACAATGACCGCCACCAGTACTGTTGACCAACAGGGTGCTGGTGTAAATTGGGCTACTGTTGGCCGAAGGAGGAGAAGAGGCGGAAGGCATGCCTGAAGGCAGGTAAAGGCTAGGACTGTGATAGTGAGGGTCGGAACTTTGAATGTTGGCAGTATGACTGGTATAGGGAGAAAGCTAGCTGATATGATGGACCGAAGGACGGTTGGTATATTGTGTGTGCAAGAGACCAGATGGAAGGGGAGCAAGGCTAGGTGTATCGGAGGTGGTTTCAAATTGTTTTATCATGGTGTGGATGGGAGGAGAAATGGCGTAGGCATTATCCTGAAGAAACAGTATCCTAAGATTGTTTTGGAGGTGAAAAGAGTGTCGGATAGAGTGATGTTTATGAAGCTGGAAATTGATGGTGTAATGATGAATGTTGTTAGTGCATATGCTCCACAAGTTGGGTGTGCGATGGATGAGAAAGAAAATTTTTGGAGTGAGTTAGATGAAGTGGTGATGACTGTACCCAAGGGTGAGAGACTGGTGATTGGAGCAGATTTCAATGGGCATGTTGGTGAAGGGAACAGAGGGGATGAGGAACTGATGGGTAGGTATGGTGTTAAGCAAAGGAATGCAGAAGGTCAGATGGTAGTGGAGTTTGCGAAAAGGATGGACATGGTTGTGATGAATACGTATTTTAATAAGAGGGAGGAGCATAGGGTGACATACAAGAATGGAGGAAGATGCACACAGGTGGATTATATCTTATGTAGAAGGGCCAATCTGAAAGAGATTGGAGACTGTAAAGTGGTGGCAGGGGAAAGTGTAGTTAGGCAGCATTGGATGGTGGTTTGTATGATGACATTGGTGATCAAGAAGAGGAGGATGAGTGTGAGGGCAGCACCAAGGATCAAATGGTGGAAATTGAAAAAGGGTAATTGTGAGGTGATGTTCAGGGAAGAGTTAAGACAGGCACTGGGTGGCAGTGAAGAGTTACTGAATAGCTGGGTAACTACAGCAGAGCTAGTAAGAGAGATGGCTAGAAAGGTGCTTGGTGTGACATCTGGAAAGAGGAAGGAGGACAAGGAGACCTGGTGGTGGAATGAAGAAGTACAGGAGAGTATACAGAGAAAGAGGTTGGCGAAGAAGAAGTGGGATTGTCAAAGAGATGAAGAAAGTAGACAAGAGTATAAGGAGATGAGGTGCATGGCAAAGAGAGAGGTGGCTTAGGCTAAGGATAATGTGTATGAAGAGTTGTATAAAAGGCTGGACACTAAGGAGGGAGAAAAGGACCTGTACCGATTGGCTAGACAGAGGGACTGAGCTAGTAAAGATGTGCAGCAGGTAAGGGTGATAAAGGATAATGAGGGAAACGTACTCACAAGCAAGGAGAGTGTGTTGAGCAGATGGAAAGAGTACTTTGAGGGGTTGATGAATGAAGAGAACGAGAGGGAGAGAAGGTTGGATGATGTGCGGATAGTGAATCATGAAGTGCAGTGGATTAGCAAGGAGGAAGTAAGGATAGCTATGAAGAGGATGAAGAACGGAAAGGCTGTTGGTCCTGATGACATACCTGTGGAAGCATGAAGGTGTTTAGGTGAAATGGCAGTGAAGTTTTTAACTAGATTGTTTAATGAAATCTTGGAAACTGAGAGGATGCCTGAGGAATGGAGAAAAAGTGTTTTGGTACTGATTGTTAAGAATAAGGGTGATGTGCAGAGCTGTAGTAACTACAGAGGGATTAAACTGATCAGTCACAGCATGAAGTTATGGGAAAGAGTAGTGGAAGCTAGGTTAAGAAGGGAGGTGATGATTAGTGATCAGCAGTATGGTTTCATGCCAGGAAAGAGCTCTACAGATGTGATGTTTGCTCTGAGAGTGTTGATGGAGAAGTACAGAGAAGGTCAGAAGGAGTTACATTGTGTCTTTGTGGATTTAGAGAAAGCATATGACAGGGTGCCTAGAGAAGAGTTGTGGTATTGTATGAGGAAGTTGGGAGTGTCAGAGAAGTATGTAAGAGTAGTACAGGATATGTACGAGGGTAGTGTGACAGCGGTGAGGTCTGCGGTGGGAGTGACAGATGCATTTAAGGTGGAGGTGGGATTACATCAAGGATCAGCTCTGAGCCCTTTCTTATTTGCAGTGGTGATGGACAGGTTGACAGACGAGATCAGACAGGAGTCCCCATGGACTATGATGCTTGCAGATGACATTGTGATCTGTAGTGAGAGTAGGGAACAGGTGGAGGAGGCCCTGGAGAGGTGGAGATATGCTCTAGAGAGAAGAGGAATAAAGGTCAGCAGGACTAAGACAGAATATATGTGTGTGAATGAGAGGGAGGATAGAGGAATGGTGAGGATGCAGGGAGTAGAGGTGGTGAAGGTGAATGAGTTTAAGTACTTGGGATCAACAGTTCAGAGTAATGGTGAGTGTGGAAGAGAAGTGAAGAAGAGAGTACAGGCAGGATGGAGTGGGTGGAGAAGAGTGTCAGGAGTGATTTGTGACAGACGAGTACCAGTAAGAGTGAAAGGGAAGGTCTACAAGAGGGTAGTGAGACCAGCTATGTTATATGGGTTGGAGACAGTGGCTTTGACAAAAAGGCAGGAGTCAGAGCTTGACGTGGCAGAGTTGAAGATGTAAAGATTTGCACTGGATGTGACGAGGATGGGCAGGATTAAGAATAAGTATATTAGAGGGTCAGCCCAGGTTGGAAGGTTTGGAGACAAAGCCAGAGAGGCAAGATTATGTTGCTTTGGACATGTGCTGAGGAGGGATGCAGAGTATATTGGGAAAAAGATGCTAAGGATGAAGCTGCCAGGTAACAGGAAAAGAGGAAGGCCTAAGATAAGGTTTATGGATGTGGTAAGAGAGGACATGCAGGTGGTTGGTGTGACAGAGCAAGATGCAGAGGACAGGAAGAAATGGAAACAGCTGATCTGCTGTGGTGACCCCTAATGGGAGCAGCCTAAAGAAGAAGAAGAGGTCATGCTGTATGCAATGAGTTTCAAAGACCACCACTGATGCCCATGTACAACTGACAAGAAATGGCACTGCTTATTGTACAGCAACAATAAAGTCCAGTTGCTCTCTGAACATATGTATATGCGTCTCAGCTTGCTTTGATCATGCATATGAGCTGAGTGTCTTTGCGTGGCAGTTGGAAAACACATGCCTTTTGTATTACTGCTCCTATGGCTCTACTTGCTTGTGGAGTTATTTGTCGAATGTTAGTGGATGGAATGGAGGGTTCATATCCCATCAGAGTTGTATTCCATTCTGCAAATTTATAATATTCCCCTGTTATGTGCTTCCTTGACACTTTCAGTGTGAGTACTGCTCTGACAAACCTTATAAATGCAATGACAGCCACAAAATCACTGAACACGTTCATGGGTTCAAATCCACCAACACACATCTTATTGATTTGCTTCTATTATGCAAATGTTTAATATTTCCTTGCTATGTTCCTCAATGACAATTTCTGCACAACTCCTTCTGTGGCTCACCTTGTAGCTGAAAGGTTTAACACAGTATCAACAAACAGAGTGAAGGGTTCAAATCCCCTCAGGGTTGTCGGTGTGTTTTTATTTCAGGATATTTGCATTATAGTACAGGTGCAGTGATTAAACGCTGTTAACGCCATAACTGATTTTTGCTGGTACATCTTGTTCCTTTTGTATCCCACACCTATCCTATGTGTTGTTCACATTTTTTCAGTTCAAGTAGTTAAGTTTGCTAGCTGTCTGTATGTCACATCACCCCTTCTCCATTGTCTTCTGAATCTCTGGATTTGACACCACTACCATTTGCAGTCTTGTGTCCCTTATATGTGTGCTTCTGTGGCCCTACTACTTTTTCTGTCCTCCTTCCTTTGGCAGAGTTTTTCTCTGCATTCCACAACACATTTCTCTGCACTTATGTAACTTAAGTTACAACAATAATGTGCACACAAGCACTGTCAGCTGTGCATGTGGCTCTTTGACAACTACCCTAGATGCTTTTGCTCACTCGGTGTTTACTAATGCTGCTCATCCATTATTATGACTGTCAGTAGGTCCATTATGTCTTTCCCAGGTCCCAATTCAGTCATAATGAGAAGCATCTCATTATGTACACTCACATGGCCACATGCATTTCTAATGAGCTTTGGGGCTCATCACGCTTGCATAATACACAGTGCTGTTTTGGTCATGATCATATGAATCAGGGGATAGTGTGATAAACAGTTTTGAAAATCTAAAAAAATACATTTTTAGCATACAGCTAAGTCTTGGAACTTATACTTGAAGGTAATTAATTTTTTTTAATGTGTTTAATAGCACTGTTATGGAAAAATAACAAAATAGCATAAAAAGCAAGACTTCCAAGATGGCATTTGAGCTCACCCAGTGGGAAACCAGAAACTATGAAAAAAGTGCCAGCAAAACTGTCAGTTTGGCTAAACTTTAGTCACTATCTAGTAATTACGCTGCCTGGATGACAGCAAAAAAAAAAAAAAGATTTGGAGACCAGAGAGAACTGGGTAGAATATTGCAGCTGTTCAACAAAAGGCATTCCAGGTTTCACCTTTGGTACAGAAGATGACTTCCAGTAATTTAGAGGTAAATAAATGCAGTCAAAAGAGGTTAAAATAAATGAAACACTGAATGAATATATCAACTCAAGTAACAAAAGGCTGGAAAAATTAGGAGCTGTAACTAGCTATGTGATGAACTGATAAAAATGCAAAAAGTCAGAGGCTAAATTGAAGAAAAGGCTGGCTGATCATGAGGCTTCTCAAGAAGAGTTGTTTGAATTAGAAGACAGATTATGCAGTGAAAACCTGATATTTTCTGCTGTACCAATGAAACTGGTAGGAAAAGACTACATTAATTTTATGAAAGTACAAATATGCAACTGGACTAGTGCTCTACAGCATGATTTATTAATTGAGAGGGCATGTTGTATGTATGCTCCAAATATGGCCATGAGAAAGCAGTTAAGACCTATAAGAGTAAAGATGCAATCATATCTGCCGAAAGAGTTGCTCCTGATGAAATTGTGGCAGAAGTGAAAAGCATTAAAAATTGTGAGACAGCATAGTGTTTGTAGAAAATTATTATTCACTGTACACTAGGCAGAAGAGAAGCAAGTTTATAAAAACAATCAGAGAATACTGAGATTCAAGTTGATGTATCCATCTGTCATCTGAGTATTTTTTTTTCTTTGAAGGTCAAAGACATTTCTTCATGCAGAACAGCCTAAGGAGGCTATAAAACATTTCTCCAACAAAGAGTGAGCTAGCAAACAGAAGGGGACTTTGCATCTCATTAATCTGACAACAAAGCCCATAGACAGACTTTGCCAGTGAAACCTTTCCCATTGTTCCAAATGAAAACACTGGAGAGATAGTAAAAAAAAAGCATGAGTTGACTAGAAGAAGCAGGAATACCTTGCATTTAAACCAGAGACTGATGTTGGGAGAGAGAGATGATCAAGAAGACGACCAACACTGTTGATATTGCTGAATAAATAGGAGACTATAAAGCATTAAGCCTGTTGGATATAAAAAGAGACGTGAAATATGGCTTTGCAAAAAATAAAAAAGTGGCTGAGAAAGACTAGAATTCTGTGGATGTTGTTAAACTTATGGGTAAACTGTAAGGCATATACTCCACTTTATGTCATTAATGTTGAGAAGCACAATGAAGGGAAAGTAGAATTAACTGTTAAGCAAAACAGCATTCCTATTAATATGTGTATAAAGATTCATGATGCAAATTGTATGTTATATTGTAAAGCAACTTTACATAGTGTGGAGTTGGGGTATGTTAAATGTGAGGTGGGGAGGTCTTATCATTGACTGCTGTATATGTTAAAGATATTAAAGCAAGGAAGTATTTTTCCTTATGAAAGGCTATTCAGAAACAAGTTAAAGTTCATATAATTTTGTGATGTTGTGCTGCTGGGGAGGGGTGGGCTATACAAGTGTGTTGATCATATTATATATAGAATTAAGATAATACCTCTTGTTTTTACATGAGTAGATGCCTAAATTAATGTCATTGGCCTACAGTCTAGGCAAGTTTTTTTTATGCAAGTAGGCTAGACAAATAAGATAAAATTATGAAAGGCATGGAAAAGGGTAAGTGTCCTGCACTTACAGTTATTAGCTCGTTTTTTTTAATTTTCCATTAGCAGATGTTCTCAGTGGGAGATGAGAAGTATGCAGGGATAGGCAGATGGCCGGGGAAATCTTTACATTGTGTTCTGAGTAAAACTGACAAAGATTATTGTATGCATTTGCAAAGTTCTCAGCTTTTTTTCTCATTGCTGATTTCTTTTATTTGGGGAAGAGCTGTTTGAAGGTGCAAGCAAACAATCTTGAGAGTTCTGAGCACTCCTTAAGGAGAGACATAAAATATTTAAAGGCACAATGACAGAGAGTTCAGTGAAAATAAATAAAGTTTGTAACTGTGGGAAGTCAAAGCAAAGTAGTAACCTTCTCAGCAGACACAGTACTTTAAAAATGCATTTAATAGGACAGTGCACACTTTATATTTATTTAAAGGTTGGGAAGTGCACTTTTTCTTAGCACTAAAAGTTAATGGTTACTGAAAGCATGCAAGTTCATCTTTATATGTAGAAGGGGAATAGACATAAGAAAAGAACAGGCAGCAATCAATGTAGGTGGAAACGTGCTCAAGCTTGGGAAATCTTAATTTTAAATTAGGTAATGCCTATGGTTGCAGCTGTTTAATTAGGGAAATTGCTCCTATCTAGTGGGGTGAACTTCATTTTTTGAAAATGTACACAGTTCTACGCATTTGTTCTAAGTTAAAAGTGTGATTTGGGGTACTAAAAATGTATTCAGTTGTTTTTGTTTGACTATTTTCATTTAAGCAAAATGTCTTGAAAATGTAATATATGTTCAACTGGAAATGAGAAGAAGCAACTGTATAAAAGATCAGTCTGCCAAACATTAGTGTGTGTGTGTGTGTGTGTGTGTGTGTGTGTGTGTGTGTGTGTGTGTATGTATATATATATATATATATATATATATATATATATGTATATAAATATATTTTATATATATATATATATATATTATATATATATATATATATATATAATATATATATATATTATATATATATATTATATATATATATATATATATATATATATATAATATATATATATATATATATATATATATATATATATATATATATATATATATATATATATATATATATATATATATAGTGGTAGCTTTCAGTCATAATGGCTACTCTGTCCATATTATCATGGAATGTATCTCTCGTCCCTCTTAACACAGATGGTGAACAGGCAGGGTAGTTTGTTTAGATGCTTTATTACATACAAAAATATCAGGATGGATAGCAGCATCATAAAATATAAACAAACTGATTAACAGACAGATCTTACAGACATACATGCTTACATCTCAACAGCTTACTACAGAATGGCAGTCAAGCTCGGATGTGCTCAGTATTTATACACTTGTGCAAGCCTTTGAATAGCTTCTTAAAGATATACACACACACACACAGACACACACACACACACACACACACACACACACACACACACACACACACACACACACACACACACACACACACACACACACCACTGATCTACATCCTCCCTCTTAAAAAAATTGCCCTTAAATGAAAATGACACTGGAGTTAGACATGCATTAATACAGACATTAGAAACAAACACAATGTTCATGTCCAAGTTGCCGTGTATCTATAACATGGTCTGGAGCTGCAACCGGATCTGGTAACATAACAATCAGGACTGGGTTTAGCAACAGGGACAGTCTTTGGTGAACAACTTATATCAGACACTTTGGGATTCATCACAGGAATGAGAATATTTTCTGGAACTGGAACACTGGACAGCTCACTCTGAGATAAAGAGTCTTTCTCACAGGCTATGTGGTGTGGTATAGGCTCAGATACTGCAATCAAATGTTTCCGATTCCATCAAAACTCTACTCCTTGTGATTCCACAATGTATAATCTTGGCTTTGAGCAGATATTTTTCATGACTCTAATCCAATCATAACCTTTGGACGTTTGCGTCTTTATCACTTCCCCCTCTCGTAATGGACTGAGCGGTTTGCTGGTCTTATCGTAGTAGAACGTTTGGGCTAAATGCTTCTTCAACAGATTGGTTTTCACTGATCTGTTGTTCTTTACACATAGAGCCAACAATTGACACTGATTGGTAATGTGGTTCTAGTTTGTCTCGACAGAAGTCCCTGGGCAGGTGAACCAAGATGTTTATCACAAGGAATATATCTGATATTCAAGAGATTCAGAAAAACATCACTATTGTCTTGTTTCAACTTATCGAGTAACTGTTTTGCATTTTGAACTGCACGTTCTGCCAAACCATTTGACTGTGGATACTCTGGGTTACTCGTAACATGAGTAAAGTCCCACTCTTTGGGAAATCTTTTGAACTGTTGGCTTGTAAAGTGTGTCATTGTCAGAATTAACTTTGTGTGGACAACCATGGACTGCAAAACAACACTTCATCTTAGTAATGACAGTACAGGATGCTAAATTAGGAAGTAGGTCATTCTGGAACCAATTTGAATAAGAGTCTACTAACACAAAGTAATGTTGACCATTCCATTTGAAAATGTTGGTGGCTGCTGTCGACGGACATAGTTCAGGAATCTGGTTTAGCTGAAGTGGTTCTTTCTGTTGATGCAACTTAATACTATTACAGACAGAACAAGTTGAAAGTGCTCTCTCAATATCTTGTGACATAGAAGGCCAAAACACTAGTCCTCTCACCCTTCTTTTGGTAGAGTCTGCTCCTGGGTTACCACAGTGCAAGACAGTAATATACTCTTATTGCATGGACTTTGGAACAATAACTTTAGGACTTTTCATGACGATACCATTGTCAAGTAAAATCTCATCTCTGTATGGAAAATAAGGTTGCACTTCTTGAGATACAATAGATTGCTTTGATGGCCAGCTGTGACTGTATGATTTCTCAGCTCTTCAAGACATGTGGAAGAAAAGTTTCACACTTCCATGACTTAAAAATCAAGTGTCTCATTCTCATGGTGTTCAGTGGTATTTCTGGGCAATCTGGATAATGTATCAGCAAGATAAAGAAGTTTGCCTTTCTTGTAGACACAGCATAAACCACTATTTGCCAAAATCAGCTGCAAGCAGTGGTCAGAGAAAACTCTAAGGTCAACAGAGACCAGGCTGAAGATCTGGAAGTTGACTGGAGAAAAAGTACAACAGTTCAAGGAATTACTCAGGGCTCTAGCACCCCAAGAAGAGGAGGAAATAGGTGGAGTTGAAGAAGAATGGCAGTGCCTAAAACAACATGTGTTAGGACTACAGAAAAGATATGTGGCTGAGCCAGGTATGGAAATAAGCTATGTAAGGAAAGCTCGTGGTGGAATGCAGAAGTCCAGGAAGTCATCAAAAGAAAAAAGGAGTGCAGGAAGAAGTGGGAGACAGAAAAGACTGACAGGCTAGGAAGAACTACTGGTTGGCTAACAAAGAAGCTAAGAAAGGAGCTGCAATAGCAAAGAATAGGGCATTGGAGGCACTGTACCAACTTCTGGAAGGTGACTCAGTAAGGAGCACAAAGAAACTATATCAGGTTGCAAGGCAAAGACAGAAAGATACAGAAAACAGACACCCTTCATAAGGGATGCCAGCAACAACCTGCTCACCAGCCCAGTGGGCATCAAAGGCAGATGGAAGGAGTATTTCAAGCAGTTTCTGAATTAAGAAAACCCCACAGAAGCTGGAATGCCCCAGAAACAGCCTACAATGAGATAAGATGAGGAGCCCACCCTAGAAGAGGAACAGCACTAAGAAAGATGAAGTCAGGGAAAGCAGCAGGCTCAGATAAGGTGACAGCAGATATGATAAAGATGCTGGGTGAGATAGGGGAAAAATGGCTCCTGAGGGTACTAATAGCAGTGTGGAGAGAAAGGCGTATCCCAGATGACTGGAGAATAATCATACTCATGCCAGTGTACAAGAACAAAGGGGACATCCATAACTGTGGGCAGTATAGAGGCATCCTATTCCTATCACACTGCATGAAAGTTCTGGAGAGGGTGATTGATAAATGGATATGCAGAGTAGTAGAATGTAAGATAGGAGATGAGCCATTTGGATTCAGATCAGGATGCAGCACAACTGACCCGATGTTTGTATTGAGACAGATACTTGAGAAGAAGTTAGAGATGAGGAGAGAGCCCAACTGGGCATTCCTAGACTTGGAGAAAGCATATGACACGGTCCCAAGAAAGCTGATTTGGGCAGTACTGCAGTGGTTTGTAGTCCCAGAAACATTGCTAGAATTAGTGCAGGCTATGTACAAGGACCCAATGATTCAAGTACAGACAGTGTTCGGGCTCACAGAGGGGTTCCCAGTGGGTGTGGTTGTACATCAGGGTTCAGCTCTGAGCCCACTGCTGTTCATATCGGTGATGGACTGCATTAGCAAACAGGTTGGAGGGGACGGATCAACAAAGCTCCTGTATGCAAACGATGTGGCAGTTCAGGCAAACTCTGAGCTAGAACTTCAGCAAAGGATAGGAGAATGGAATGCAAATCTCTGTTGTTGGCTACACACTCAAGTGTGATAGCCATTTTTGTGCATTTAAAGTGTTTTTTGATTGTATCTGCTTTATTTTCTGAAAAAAAAAAAACAAAATACTTGTTTTCCCACCTTTCTAAGCTAGTTTAGTCCAGTTTTCAGGTTAGTGCTGAATTCAGGGCTGTGTTACAAGTTTCTGTGTTTGCCCATACGTTACTTGGATAGAAGGAAGTTTCTCTGTTCACCAGTGAGAGAGGGAGCTTTAAGCAGCCTATCTGTCCCTGGAGGAGTGGTTTCAGCCCAGAAATTAGTATTTATTGGCCATTTTGGGCTAATTTTTATCTCTTTCATTTCCCTGCTATAAAACCAGCATTTGTGTGGTTTTGCATGCCGGGCAGTGCCAGTTAGCTAGGGTGTAACTATTCCTGGCTCCACAAAGTCTACTGTTCAATTTTTCCCTTGGAACTAGACAAACTTTCAACTTAAGCACTCAAATCATTCACTTCTCATCCCTGCACTTGCCCAAAACTCATAGCAAGCACTAATAAACCTTAGCACTAGACCCTCCCTATACTGTAGAGAAGGACGAGGCTCTCTATTCGACCTTACCAGCCAATCAGTAAAACAGTTCACTGTACCTATCCAGGCATATCCAAAGGGCAGTTTCAGATGTACTCTCCAGTCCAACTGGTGAATCTGGGCATTTTGAGGCAATGTTGCAATTGCCTCATGTATATAGACAACCCTCTCCTCCTTCCATCAAACACTAATACATGCGAGAGATGCAATTATACAGCCAAACTGGAGGGTAAGCTCTCTCAACCCAAGACTAGACCAGGCAGTCAAGAGGAGAAGGGAATTACTTACATCACACCACCAGTCTCCCATAGACCTATGAAACCAGCACTGGCAAAAAACACACATAAATACACAAAAACATACTCGGAGGCTCTAAATAAAAATCTGCAAAAGCAACAGAGACCTCCAAAGCAGACATCCAAGCAACCTCCACCCCCCAACACAAACCATGAAACACATACTTCACAAAACCAGTGTGCCACACAATCACAGCCCTTAAGACAAAATAACATACCCAACACACTAGTAATAGGTGACTCTATAGTCAGGCACACTGACGTCCCACTCACTAGGCTGAACAAGGAGAAGGTTACTGTTAGTTGCCTGTCAGGTGCCAGGATCCGCCACATAACGCAAGCACTCAGGTCACTCCAGAACAAGTACAAATATGACTCTGTCATTGTCCATGTTGGTGTGAATGACCTGAGCCGTACCTCCCTGGACTACATGAAAAGAGACATGGAGGAGCTCTCTGATCACATATCCCAGGCTGGTATGACCCTGACCCTGAGAAGCATCCTGCCCTCACCAAGAATAATACCACAGTATAGAGAAAAAAATTATCAATTTCAACAATTGGCTAAGCTTCTGGTGTCATTCAAAGGGGATCCAATGTCTGTCAGCCTGGGATGACATGCTCGACAAGCCACGCTGCTTTGCTAGAGATGGCTTGCACCTGTCACCCTTAGGCTTTTGAATACTGGCCAAGGCTCTTGCCACCCCCATAGTGCCTTTTTTAGGCAAGGCTCAAAAGACAAACCCACCGCTGTAAATAGCACAAGTAACAAAAAACTGAGGGTAATGCTGCTCAATGCCAGAAGTCTAAACCTCAAAATGCACGCAGTCGAGGCACTCCTCAGTATGGAGAAAATCGATAAATGTGCAGTAACAGAAACCTGGTTTAAGGCTCCAGAGAGCACCCCAGCTCTACCAGGCTACAACTCATACCATACATTTCGGCCACAAAACCCGGACCGAAATGCAAAAGGCGGGGGAGTATCCATATTTATCAAGGATACCCACACCTCCAGGTTAGTGGCACAGAACGATGCTTCAGAGATCATCCACGTGCAACTAACAATGGGCAAAACTGCTATTCAAATTATAGCTTGCTACAGATCACCCACCATGTCCCAGGACCCCCACTCCGCATTCCTGGAAACACTGGAAAACATAAAGGTCCTACCAAACACCCTGATATTGGGTGATTTCAATTATCCAAACATTAACTGGGAGAACTACTCAAGTATGAACTCCCTAGCCCAACATTTCCTAGAATTTATAAACTCAAATGCCCTGGATCAACTGGTTAACACCCTCACCAGAGGTGACAACATATTGGACCTGGTCATCACCAACATGGGCGACTGGTGTTCCACACCGGAGGTCAACCCCTCGCTGGTTAGATCTGACCATAAACTAATCACTCTGGATATCCACATTCCGCCACCACCCCCAGTCAAAGAAACCACCATGAAAAACCTTTCAAAAGCAAACTTCACATCACTTAAGACCGAGGTGGGAAGTTTCAAAGCCCCCATGCTAAAGGATAACGCTGTCCAAGCTGAAAAATCCTTTACTAATGCACTCTACGGGCACCTACAAGAATGCATGGATCATGCTATCCCAAACAAAACCAAGACTCACTCCTCCAAGAAAATGAACCCAGTCTGGTGATCCCCTGCCATAAACAAGCTATACAATAGAAGGAGGAAACTAGTACAGAAAAGAGTAAAATCCAAAGAAGGGAAGACATCCCTGATCAGTATCAGCAAGAAACTATGTTCCCTCATACAATCATCCAAGGCTAGTTTCTAAAGAAAAATTGCCATGGACTCCAAAGATAACCACAAGGCATTCTTTAGCTATGTCAAGAATCTAAGTGGCAATTCTCAGATCTGCTCAGAGTTAGCGCAGAATGGCACAAAATACACTGAACCAATCGATATAGCCAACATCCTGGCAGACAGGTTCAGTGCAAACTTCACCCCCCTCTCACCCCCAAAAGGGCCCATAACTATACCAGAAGAATGTAGTGCCCCTGAAATCACAGACACTCAGGTTAAAACAGCCCTTTCCAAAGCCAAAAACACAGTATCAATGGGACTGGACGGTGTCCCAGGCTGCGTCCTACATGAGCTCAAAGATTAACTAACCCCTCACCTAAACACACTGTTTAAACTCAGCCTCTCCACAGGCTACATGCCCACAGAGTGGCACACAGCAACAGTTATTCCGCTCCACAAAGGTGGACCTACAACGGACCCCGGGAACTATCGCCCTATAAGCCTGACTAGCTTGGTCTGCAAAGCTATGGAGTGCATCATCATGGATCTCATTAACAGAGACATTGGAAACTCCCAAACACTGGACCCAACCCAGTTCAGCTTTGTTAAGGGCAGATCATGCCTCCTAAACCTGGTGGGCTTCTTTGAGACAGTTACCAAGGCTATAGATGAGGGAAAGATGGTCCACACAGCCTACCTAGACCTCACAAAGAACTTCGACACTATTCCCTACTCAGGTATTATAGACAAGCTCACCAGCCTGAACATAAACCTCTACGTCATGAGATGGGTTGCCAACTGGCTCATGGACAGAACCCACATGGTAAGAGTTGCAGGAGCTAGGTATGACTCTAAACCTGTTACAAGTGGCATTCCTCAGGACTCAGTCCTAGGACCCCTCCTGTTCGGCATATACTTCTCAGAGGTACAGGCAAGCACAGGAGGATGATGGCTCACCAAGTTCACAGATGACTGCAAACTAGGGGCTATAATTGACTCTCCGGCTGACACAGACATCCTCCAAAAGGGTCTCTCTGAGACAGATACCTGGTGTCAAAACCATGGATTCAAGCTAAATGCCAAAAAGTGCATAGTCATCCCCTTTGGAAAAAACAAAGTACCCACAAACTACCACATAGGTGGTAGACCCTAAATACGGAAGACGTAATAAGGGATCTGGGGACCCAAGTAGATAGTAACCTCACCTTTGATAATCACATTGTCAAAGTGGTTAGAAAATCCTTGTATGTGGCCCACCTAATCACAAAAGGGTTTGCATCCAGATCGAAAGAGATCACTGGGCCCCTCTATGCATCACTCATCAGACCCATCATAGAGTACAATGCCCCATTTGGGATGCACCTTACAAGACACCTGCAACAACTGGAAAGACCACAGAAGTTCCTCACCAAGAGGATCACTGGCCTCAAGCAGATGCCCTATACAGCTTGACTGAAGAAACTCCAGCTGTACTCGGTTGCATACCGCCTACTCAGAGGTGATCTCTGCCTGACATACAAGGCCATGTCCAACCCAGAATTGATGGACATGCTCCACCTAAAGAAAACCATATCCCCTCAAACCACACGCTCCAGGGATCTAAACCTCACCACAACAATAAATAGGACATGCTGGAGGGATAGATTCCTGTCCCAGAGACTCCCCATGCTCTGGAACAAGATTCCACTCTACATTAGGCAGAGCTCCTCACTAACCCTCTTCAAGACAAACCTTGACGAGTGGATGGGAAACAGAAAGTTTACCCCAGGGATCACTTCAATGGCTCTGCTGGACAGAGGCACAGGGAACTAATCTAAGGGGACGGCGAAAGCCAACACATTCCGGCTAGGCTTATAAATACCTTCAGGCAGATAGCCTAGTACCTACCTATGAACCTATGAAGCTATGAAGGCATATGGGATAAGACGGTGGTAATGGCAACAAATTTGGGAAATCAGAAGAAGCTGATAATAGAGATAGAAGGGACGATAGTGGAACAGGTGAACAGCTTCAAGTATCTGGGAGGAGTAGTTGAGGAGAAGGGTAGCCTGAATGAAGAGGTCAAAGCTAGAATCAGAGGGGCTGCAGCCAAATGGCATAGAGTATCAGGTGTAGTCTATGACAGAAGAATGCCAAAGAAGCTGAAAAGTAAAGTGTACAAGAGAGTGGTGCAACCAGTGCTACTGTATGGTACAGAAACCTGGGCAGTAAAGGCTGATCAGTTGAAGAGGCTAGAGTTGATGGAAATGAAGTACCTGAGAAAGGTAATAGGATGCACACTGTGGGACAGATGAAGAAATGAGGACATATGAGCAGAAGCCAAAGTAGCTCCAATTGCAGAAAAGATCAAACAGAACAGACTACGGTGGTTTGGGCACATGTGTAGAAAAGCATAAGATAATCTGGTGAAGAAGATTTGGGACAGACAGGAAAAAGGTAAGAGGAAGCCAGGACATCCAGCAAAGACGTGGATGGATTGTGTGAAAGAAGATCTGCGACAGTCAGGCCTGAGTGTTGAAGAAGGCTGGAGTGTGTCACTGAATCAAGAGAGTTGTTGACAGTTAACATGATACCCCTACCCCATGTAGAAAAATTAGAAAAAGGGGGCTGATGATGCTGATGATTTCTTGTAGACAAGATTGAAATTATACTTGTACAATCTCAACATCATGCATTGCAATCTGGCAGGAGCTGTATACATAGGCTTTCTTAAAATAGTGACTAGAGATTGGTGGTCTGTTTCCATCTGTATAGGTCTACCATAAACATAATCATGGAACTTCAAACATGCAAACACAATTGCCAAGAGTTCTTTCTCTATCTTAGCATACTGCATCTCAGTTTGGGTTAATGTTCTGGATGCATAGGCTACTGATTAACCCTCTTGTAGAATGACTGCACCTAGACAAAAGTTTGAAGCATCACATGAAAGACTAACTGGTTTGTGAACATCATAGTATCTGAGAGTTGGTGGACTGGCAGTTCCCTGTTTCAGGACATCAAATGCTCTCTAGTGTTGTTCTAACCATGACCAGGATACATCTTTACATGTCAGCTCTCTGAGTGGTGCTGATATTTGACTCAAGTCTGGAATAAACTTGCCTAGGTAGTTAACCCTGCCAAGAAAATGTTGCAGGGCTTGAACATTGTCTGGAGCTGACATCTCAAGAATAGCCGTTTGCTTGGAAGGGTCTGGTTGTAAGCCTGAACCAGTAAATAAATGACCAATATAAGTGACTTCTTGTAGCCTGAATTTGCATTTCTGTGGATTGAGCTTAAGATTCACTTGATGTGCTATTTGGAGAACTTTTCTGAGGTTTCACTCATGCTCAGCTTCACCATTACCTCCGACTAGCCTATCGTCTACTATAAAAGCACAGAGATACCCAGAAAAAAATTGCTCCATTGCACTCTGAAAGACTTACCTTGCAGAATGTATCCCAAATGGCATTCTCAAAAATGTATAACTTCCAAATGGAGTACTGAAAGTGGCAACCAATGAGGATTTCTTGTCAAGCAAAATTTGCCTAAATTAACTCTTTGCATCTAAGACAGAAAAAACAGTGGCATTAGGCATTAGGCATAGGAGCAGTGACTTCTTCGACTGTACACATTGGATGATGAGGTCTTTTCAGTGCCTTGTTTATATCTCATGGATCACTACATATTCTGATGTCATCTGAGCTTTTCTTGTGAGCTACCACCATGGAGAATACCCATTCAGTGTGTTCATCTACTGGACAAATAACACCTTGTTGTACCATTTTATCTAGCTCGGCTTTGACTCCATTCTGCATAACTATTGGAAATTTCCAGGCTGGCCTGATAACTGGGCTGATATCTGGATCTAATTTCAATCTTCAAAAAGATCAACATAGGTATAAAAAATATACTGGGTGAAATTAGAATAGTGGTCTTTCAAGTTAACTTGATGGACTTCCTTCTTAAATGAAAGCAGTCCCATTTTCAAACTGTCTCTGAACTTTAATAATGACTGGATGTGCCTCTTGACCACATAAAATAACAAATCATAGCTTTTCCCAGCTGAGTAACATGAAAACATTACTGAGCCTTCTGTGTGAATTTCTTCACCACCATAAGCAACACGCTTCGCACACTTTGCCAAATTAAGCTTTTCACCATCACATACTCTAGCAAATGTTTCTGCTGACATAACATCGCACTTTGAACCTGTGTCAACTTTGAGTTCTATGGGTTTGCCATTTATCCGAACAGTGTAAAATACTTCATTCTTGGTGCATAAATCTACTGCATTGACCATTTCACTAAGCGTTGACACACCATCAACATAAAAAGTAGGGTCATAGCTTTCTAACTGATCAGCTCATTTCTTGAAATGTTCCTTTTTGATAAAAAATGTGTGCTTTTTGATTTACAAAACCTTTTGAAATTATTCCACTTATTACACTTGTGGCATTGTTGACCAAAAACTAAGTATTTTTCCCTTTTAGAGTCATGATTTCCAGCACAGTTACAACAGTTGGCAACGGAATTGGGTTGGGGCCCATGTTTTGAGTTTGCTGACTCACTCTTATGCTTCACTGAGACTGTGCTGACTCTGAAACTTACTAGAAAGCTCTGGGGTTTATTAGTGAGTGCTGCAGGGGCTACAGTTGCTGCCATGTACTTGGACCTGTTTCTTTTAACCATGTGCTGCATGCCATCAACATGAGCTCTAGAAGTTACTGGAAGAATGCAGCTCTCATTTGTAAGCATATTCATGTGCTTTTCTGTGAGCTCATATATCTGACAAATCTCAATGGCCTTATTCCAAGTTAAAACACTGTCACAAAGCAAACTCTTTCTCACATCATCATTAATACCACACACAAGTCTGTCTTTTATCAACGAATCATTTAAATCAACAGATATGCATGTTTTAGCCTTGTTTCTCAAATCAGTTATATATGTTTCACCAGGCTTTTGATCCCTCGTGTAAAATAAGTACCTTTCCATTGTAATGTTCATCTGGGGATTATGCATTTCTCTAAATTTATGTTTTAAGTATTCAGAGTCCTCCTTTGACTCAGCCTGTACAATAATATGACAGCTTTCTACCTCTCCTGCAAAGACAGAAAGTGCATACACAAATGAATGCTCCCTTTCAATGACTTCTGATCCATCTAAATTAAGCAGAATAAATGCCTTTGCATGGTCATCTTTATCAGAAAATGCAGCCTGTATGAAAATAGTGTACTCTTGCTCAAACCCTGTCCAGTTCTCTACGATATTATTGTCAAACCCAAGTGCAGTGGGTTTTCAAAATCCGTCTGCCATGCCAACAAAGTATGGGCAAACAAACTGAAAATATGGCCCTTGTAATTATATATGAACAAGCTCTCTCTCAGCAGCTACTAATAACATTCAAATGCATAATAAATTCTTTGAAATACTGTACTTTGCAAAATATGCTCTGAAATGGCTGTATTTTGCAAAATAACTTTACTGTAATACTACAGAAACATGCAAACGCTTCATACACTTCTGATAACTCAAATAGATTTAATTAATATGAAAAACGTGCTTAGTGAAAAAGCAGTTGTTTCCTTTTATTTTATTAATTTTATGCAATTCGGACTTTATTTCAAACATTTTCTGTAGTAATTTGAATATTTCTATCAATATCAGGCATTTCAGTTTATTTAAATATGATTAGAGAGTTCTGTATGCTTTATTTCATATTTTGCGAATAAGAAATTATTTGAGCAAGTTTTAACATCTGGAATCCATTTCTAATCTGTTTTGTGATTTATATGTGCAGTAGGGATGACCCATTCCTCTGTATAAATCCAATACTAACTGGATACTTCTTTGACTCAAATTAGAGAAACTGGAACTCTTTCTGGCAACAAGTAATTTTAGCCATGCCTCTTCTGACACCATGTCGCTTATCCCTCTTTACACAGATGACGAACAGGCGGTGTAGTTTGTTTAGATGCTTTATTACATAGAAATACATTAAGATGGATAACAGCATCATAAAATATAAACAAACTGATTAACAGGCAGACCTTACAGACATACATGCTTACATCTCAACTGCTTACTTCAAAATGGCAGTCAGGTTCTCACATGCTCACTATTTGTACACTTATGCAAGCCCCTGGATATCTTCTTAAAGATACACACACACACACACACACACACACACACATTGATCTACAGAATGTAAATGGCCTTACAGGTAGAGGCAAAAGGCAAAGAATACTGAATTATATTTAAAAATATAGGGTACAAATAACAACGTTGCAGGGGACACATTTCAATAGCATATAATATGTGAATTTGACAAAGAAATGATTTCAGGATGGGTATTCTGCAGAATATCAGGGACAAAGGAAAAGGAGAAGAAGAAGAATGGCGATTGCTAGAGGGTCTTCAGTGATAATATAAAAGGGGGAAGACAATAATGGCACATTTGTGGTAGTAAGGGGCTATTGGCACAGGACGATGATTATGCTGACATGTATTTATATTTCATGAAAACTGCCATTATAGAGCTTAAGAAGCTTTTGGGACAAATAATCAGCCTTTGACAGCGAATAGTATTTATGCATGGGGACTGGAACTTGATATTAATCACACTGTGCAATATTCATGCTGACCAGTCCATATACTGCTTAGTTCTTATGTTATAGTAAGGTCATGCACATGTTACGCAATTCTATTTATATGTAATGTGAGTCTGGTCATTATGTTATTATTTTATTGTATTTTTATTTTTATTTTATTTTATGTTATTTCATTATTATTATTTTCTGTATGCATGTTTTTGCACTGGGAACGAAGCACCACAGTTTTGTTAACCTACACTGTGGTGTAGTTCTGAATAAGTTTTCTTTGACTTTGACTTGACTTGATTTGCAATTGTGGGAATATATCAGAAGAAGGGAAAATATGACAAAACAGAGTAGATTTTTGAAACAATATGCAAAAATATTTAGTATGGATGATGTGAATTTAGTAGTAGGAACTCAGAGTTCACATATTATTCTCCAATGAACAAATACTGGGCTAGACTGGATAGGAATTATATTTCACAGGAGCATGTGCATTTGTTTGAAAGCTTTGACACACATGCATTAATGATTTCAGATCATGCACTGATAAAAACTAAGATAAGGATGCAGGGTAATTAAATAAAAATGAAACACTGGTTCTTTCCTACACAACTGTTAAAAGAGAGGAACTTAATTCATGGGTAGAGGAAATTATCTGAGAGTTATTAGGGAAGATAGCAATTTCTTCAGAAGGGATAGACAGTGAGTGGGATAAGATGAAAATGAGTTAAAATATTGTATAAATAAAACAGAAAGAGATATGGAAAATAAGTAATAGGAATTATTTAGAAGGGCTATCAAAGACTAATTATTTCAGAATAAGATGAATCTCAGAATAAGAAGAGGAGCAACTGCAGCATGCTAAAGGGACTATAAAATGAATATTTGTATAATATGAATAAGTTTAGAAAGCTTGCTGTTAGGCAACTATTTTTGATAACAACTGTAGAGTACAAAAACTTTTAACACAATGACTTGGGCAGCAGAAAATAGAAATGGTCATCACCAAACATAGGAAGCATATGACAAGAAAAATAACCTGAGATCCTGTAGATGTATTAGAGATACTTTGGACATTTTAGACAAATTTGTATAAAGCAGGGGAATGTGGAAACCAGGAAAAGGCATAAATGGAAATATTTATGTAAGACTTAACTATACCAAGGTTAGAGGACAATGAGATTCAACAGTTAGTTAATATACGAAAACCTGAGGTAAAAATAGTGATGTATAATCAATCAAAGGGAAGTCTCCAGGAACAGGTGATATTCGTGTGGAAGTTTGGAAGTTAGGAAAAGAAAATTACACAGTCCTTGAAGGTTTTCTTTAACAGTATTTTAAAAGCAGGAGAACCACCCACATCTTGGAAGAAATATGTGGTGGATGTATTACGCAAAGAGGGTGAAGACCCTTCAGCTCCTGCTTCATATAGACCCATTTCAATTTTTAACAATGATTATAAAGTGTTTATGTCTATAATAGCTAAAAAAAAATTGCAAAGATGTTGCCAAAATTGATAAATATAGATCAAAGAGGTTTTGTGGAGGGGAAACAAATATTTGACAACATTAACAGAACAATGATGATCCACAGGAAAGCAGAAACTACTGCTGTAGCTGGTAGGTCTTGATGCAGCAAAAGCATTTGGTAGAGTCAGCTGGGATTTTATGAACTGGGCAATGGAAGCATCTGCACTCCCTGACAGAGGAAGATGGTTAATTAGGAAGATATATAAAGGGTTGGAGGCAAGAATTAAGCTGGAAGGGTTCCTCTTCAACAAGTTGTGTTTGAACAGAGGAACTAGACAGGGGTGTGCTTTTTCCCATTTATTATTTGCTTTATATTTAGAGCCATTGACAAAGAAAATAATGGACTCACAGATTCAAAGATATAACATAACTGGTACAGTAATCAAAAAACATTAGCTTTATTTGCAGATGATTTTATTTTCTACTTGATAAATCCAGAAAATGACATTTTGGCATTAATATTGTGAGAGAGTTTCAAGTGTTTTGGGATACAATAGTAATGAATCTAAAACAAGAGCTATAGCAGAAAACTATGTGAACATACTTGACTTGGTTCAGAAATATCCCTATTTAAGGATACACAACAAGATAAAGTATTTAGGTGTATGGAGAAGAAAAGAATTCAGTTACATCAACTAAGCATATGTGAGAAAAATCTTAAAAGGTAACACAGAAACTGAGAAATTGGACATTCTTGATTATGGGTATGGATAATGTGATACAAGGAGCAAACATATTTTTAGACCCTTTAGATTTATATAACAATCAGGTGTATTTTACCAACCTGAGAAGAAGTTGTGGATGATAATTAAAGTGTTGAAGGAATTTAATTGGGAGGGAAAGAGAGCAAGAGTTTAGTTTATAAGTTTATCCTCCCTCTGGAACAAAATGGTTTAGGATTACCTGATTTGAATGGATACTTTAGAGCTATGCTGTTAAGGCTCATATACATAACACAAGCAGAGGGTTAGAAATCAAAGTGGAAAGGTATGATGATGAAATGGTGGGCAATCTGAGGAATAAGGAGAGAGAGTAGGAGTTTGGATGCAGACATATGAGGAGAATAACAACAACAAGAGCACAACGATTATATTCATAAAGTAGGAGAACGTATTATATGAACTAAGCCAACACAGGAGTGGAGAAAGGAGATTTTTGCCAACAGGGATGACTGCAAGTATGAGTACAGAAAATTAGCAAGAGGGGGCTGGAATTTATTGGAGAAAACTGGCAAAAGAACCAATGTATTGGGAGCAAATAACTAGAGAGGGAAAGTTAATCATGTGAGCTGAGGCCAATCAGAAGTTTGCACTGCAGGTTAGAGACGCCTTCCTACTTGGGGGTGGATGTCACAGTATAGGCAAAGAGAAAGTGATAGATCTGCTCTGGTAGAGTTTTTTTTTTTTTTGTTGTTGAATCTAGAATAGGAGCTGTTGTTAAAAAGGTATAATTACTAGGGCATATAAAATATTGCTTGATAAAAATGAAGGAGGTTAGCACATGCTGGGAATAGAGACTGGAAAGGCAATTTACAAAGGAACAATTGAAGGAGATCTGTATGGCTCTCAAGCAAGTGACAAATTTGAGAATGTTTAAGATTTTTTTTTTCTTGGAAGGGTTTGTAAAAGAATTTTTATACCCCAAGAAGACTTCAGCGAATTTGTCCTCCAGTAGATTGCAAATGCTAGAGGTTTGATGGAAAGAGTGAGGTACTTGGGAACATTTTTTTTTTTTTTTTTTTTGAGTGTAACAATTCTGCAGATTTTAAAAATTCCATACAGAGTACTTTAGCAGAAATAATGGGGGAGAAAATGGTTGTAACTAAGGAAATGCCTTTACTTCTCTATGTAATCTAACAAAGCAAGGCATACACAGGCACTAAAACAACTATTTCAAACATAAGCAAGCTGCAGTGCCAGGCAAACCCAAATACTTCTGGCAGGAAGTGAATCCTCTCACAGACTGGAAAACTACAGATCCAGATCCTACCTCTTCCACTATCACCATCAAGACCTCTGAAGGCCAACCCTCAACCTCTGACTTTCTCAAGGAATTTAGCCACCTCTCTGATACTACAACCTCTATCTCGTCAACCAACTCACACGCAGCCCCCCATCCCCCCCCCCACACACACACACTTTTTATCTCCCTCTTCTATTTTAAGAATATCACTCTCAAAAGACCTTGGACCCCTCTTAGAAAACATAACCTTGGATAAATCTGCAGTGCTGACAACCTATACCCCTGGTTCATTTCACTCTGCAAATATGCCCTTACCACACTTCTTCCCCACATTTATAATCTCTGCTTAACTCAAAACAGAATGCCAGACATACGGAAAACTACTATTGTCAAACTTCTTCCCAAACAGTCTCAGTCAAGAGAATCACCCTCCTATTTCCACCGAAGCTCTATCCTCCATACACATAGGAAAATACTTGAAAACTAATCTACAACCAACTGACAACTTACATCTAACAGTATCAGCTCCCTACTCTTATACAGCCTGGATTTTGGGCTAGTCATAACACAGTGACAGCTCTGTGCTCATTTACAAATGATATCCTTCTCAACATGGATAAAGGAAAGCTTAGCTCCAGCACTGTCACCTGGTTCCATGATTTCTAAACAAACAGGCATGTCAATGTCAAACTTGGCTTATCTGTATCTTCTCCAGTATGCCATACCAAAGGACTGCCTCAGGGCTCCATACTCACTCCACTGTTTCCTTCAATCCTTATTAAGAAACTGCCCTCTGAACTCCCCAGATTCCTGTCACTCTTTGTGCTGATGACATGATGGTCATCCTACAGTCCAATTCCTCATATTCAACTGCTCAAACCCAGCTTAATTCTGATCTCCATCCCCTTAATTCTTCACTAAACAACCATGCTACTGCTAAACCCCTCCAAAACAAAAAGTATGATATTTGGAACCTCACAAAAGCTGGAAAAAATCCTCAAAAGTCTTAACAGAGATGGTCTTAATGGTGCTCCAGTAGAAATGACCACATCCTTTAAGTACCAAGGTTTATGGCTGGACCAGTCACTTAATTTCCATAACTACAATGAAAACACCAGTAAAAATATCACTCTCTTTAATTCTTGTAGGGCAAAACATCTCCCTTTCTCTCGAGACCAGCTAGGCTGCAATAGACAAAGTAGTCTGCCTTGCTCAACTTGAATAAAGGTTCTCCAACATAGCCACAACCTGTAAAAAAAAGTATACACTCTACAATCAAAAGAAAAGAAAATCTGCTGATTCATCCCCCCCCCCCCCAGAACACTGCTGTGTTGCCCTCTCCCAATCCAGATGGCTCCCAGTCAACTACAGAGTTGAGCTACTGCTGGGGGGGGGGTCTCTTTTTTTTTTTTTTTAGTATTTCAACCAGGTGACTTCCTGCCTGTTGCTGCTTGACTCCATAAAAAAAAAAAAAAAAAACAATCCCTACAACCTCCATAACTTCTCCCAGTTGACTTCCTCTTTCTGCCCCACCCCCACACTCAAATTAAACTGCACTGTACCAACCATTCCTTCTCCATTCTTGCACCCAAATTGTGGCAGCTGCCAACACACCTAAAAGAAAGCACATATTTCCCCACTTTCAGAGAACAAATCAAAAGCCACCTCCATCACTGCAAGTGTTCTTCCACTGCACATATTGCCTAACTAATCCCTTACCTACATCACTTTTACTTCCACCCTCTGTTCTCACATGCTGCTTACCCCTGTAATTACTACTAAAATGAAAATACCAGCTATCCGGTTCCATAAAGGTAGTCTTCCTTATCTCGTGTACACCACCAATAGTTCCTCATATA
The DNA here is from genome assembly GCF_019279795.1 of Protopterus annectens. Classification (NCBI taxonomy): domain Eukaryota; kingdom Metazoa; phylum Chordata; order Ceratodontiformes; family Protopteridae; genus Protopterus; species Protopterus annectens. The sequence goes on along the minus strand of NC_056734.1, from coordinate 818,272,818 downwards.
AGTGCTGCCAAATAAAGCGAACTCAATCCAAAGTGGTATAGTTCAAACCTTTATTACAAACAGATACAGATTTAGCGCTTTCATCTCCTCACCGGAGACCTCTTCAGAATCAGTTAGTGTATAATAGTGTCACACATTTATACTAAAAATGATCAATTAATTTGTTAATTAATTCCCTTCAATAGATTGATTCCAATCTATGCATTCAGTTGTCTTAAAGGAGTCTCCCATATATTGAGTCGGTTTGTTACATCCTCCTAAAGTGAAAATTGTGCAACTGTGCAAATAAGCAAATACATAAAAACGTACATAAAAAACATAAAAACATACATAAAAACATAAATATTATCAGCGATGAAACAAGAAATTGTTGAATCGCTAGTCAAACGTGGTACCACATGACCCAAATGTAATATGATAGTAAAATGTTATAATTTCAGGACCTATATAAAAATATATAAATGTAAACATATATGAATACTAAAAAAGTACATGTAAAAATACCTATAAAATATAAAATATTCAATCCTGTGTAATTGTGAATATGATTAATATATCACTGATAAAATACATAGTTATTAACATCATGACACACGTGTGTTAATAATAGTTTCAGTTATTTTTTAGTTTTGCACCTTTTTGGATCTTGTGCTATTAATTTTAAAGCTGGTGTAATAGAAATGTGGTCATTTAAGCCCTTTCCACTACATGCATCCATCCTGAGTTGCCAAATCATTTCCCTGTACTCAAGTCTTGTTTCCCAGTCCCCACCTCTATCAGAGATCTCCACTATTTCCAACACCCAAAATTTGAAATTCGCTTGTTTGCATATGAGTGAGTGTCTGTATAAGGCATTATTTTCATTTCTACAATTAATATCTCTAATGTGTTCATATATGCGTTTTCTTAGGTGCCTTTCTGTTTTGCCTATATAGAAACTTAGGCACCAGGTACAATATGCTACGTACACCAGTCCCAAAAGGTGCAAAACTAAAAAATAACTGAAACTATTATTAACACACGTGTGTCATGATGTTAATAACTATGTATTTTATCAGTGATATATTAATCATATTCACGTTTACACAGGATTGAATATTTTATATTTTATATTTTATAGGTATTTTTACATGTACTTTTTTAGTATTCATATATGTTTACATTTATATATTTTTATATAGGTCCTGAAATTATAACATTTTACTATCATATTACATTTGGGTCATGTGGTACCACGTTTGACTAGCGATTCAACAATTTCTTGTTTCATCGCTGATAATATTTATGTTTTTATGTATGTTTTTATGTTTTTTATGTACGTTTTTATGTATTTGCTTATTTGCACAGTTGCACAATTTTCACTTTAGGAAGATGTAACAAACCGACTCAATATATGGGAGACTCCTTTAAGACAACTGAATGTATAGATTGGAATCAATCTATTGAAGGGAATTAATTAAATTAATTGATCATTTTTAGTATAAATGTGTGACACTATTATACACTAACTGATTCTGAAGAGGTCTCTGGTGAGGAGATGAAAGCGCTAAATCTGTATCTGTTTGTAATAAAGGTTTGAACTATACCACTTTGGATTGAGTTTGCTTTATTTGGCAGCACTTATATGAGGAACTATTGGTGGTGTACACGAGATAAGGAAGACTACCTTTATGGAACCGGATAGCTGGTATTTGCAATTGGTCCAATTTTTTACGTTTTCCTTACTACTAAAATGAATCCACATTTCTTTTTCTCCACTGTTAATAATATCCACTTCTTGTTTTAATGGTCTACTGGATTCTTTACCTTTTGTGATTACTTTGTGTTTTTGAATCAGTTGTTTTATTTATTTGTGTGTGTGTGTGTGTGTGTGTGTGTGTGTGTGTGTGTGTGTGTGTGTGTGTGTGTGTGTGTGTGTGTGTGTGTGAATTTCTTCATGTGGGTTGTGTCTGCAAATGGTTTACCATGATCAGTATCCAACCCCAGTAAACAAATGAAATAAAAGTAAAATAAATAATTATGTTGAGCTAGAGCTCAGGATCTGAATCAACGCATTGTGTTAAGGCCTTAGTAAGTTTAATGCTACTGGCTGCCAAAAAAACGAATCACTATAAAATGGAAATCAAAATCTAAACCAACTGCAATTGAAATTCGGAACACTATAAATTAGAGAACTGGAAGTGAGATCTTTACAAAAGGAAAGGAGCAAATTATACAGAAATACAGGGAACTGGTGGGAACAATTCATGCAAAATAATGGTTTGGAGGAGTGAAGTTTAAGAGAAGGCAGGACTTGAGCAGTTTATGTACTGCATGAAAATTAAAAATATTAATATGCCTTATTTGGTGGCCGCTGTGGTGCAGTGGTTAGCATTGTCGCCTCACAGCAAGAGGTTCTCCGGTTCAATCCTCGGCTGAGATGCCTTCTGTGTGGAGTCTGCATGTCCTCCCTGTGGCCGCGTGGGTTTCCTCCGGGTGCTCCGGTTTCCTCCCACATCCCAAAGACATGCTGTAGGTGGATTGGACACTCTAAATTGGCCCTAGGTGTGAGTGCATGTGTGTGCCTTCCGTGGAAGGTTGGGCATCGGGCTGGCAACTTGACACTGTAAAACTCCACTGCCAATCATGAGCGGACAGGGGATCCGCTGTGACGACCCCTAACCGGGAAAAAGCCAGAAGAAGAATATGCCTTGTTTATTTTCTGTTAGTGTATGCATGCCTATGTCTTAAGTAATAATTCAATAAATGTGTTTAAGAAGAGTAAAAAATACTGAATATATTTAAATATAGACAAATGTGTTACCTAAAGTTGAATATTAAGGATTACTTTTTATATTTACTGCAGTACGATACAAGCTGATAGCTTTATGCTGCAGGAGGATATCTATCCATTGTCTGTGAAACAAGTGTAGCAATAGTTAATTTTTACATATGTAATATGCCTTGTTTGAACTCAGTGTAGTCTATTTTTCTATGGTTCTGTAGGAGGTGCTTTTAGTTAGCTGCCACTGTCTTAATAAAACTCCTTTACCAACATTTTATTGCCATAACAGCCATCTTGTCTGTACTCAGTTTTACCCCGTGTGTCATCAGTTTTGCAATCCAGTTTCTATCACTTGCCGAAGTTCCTGTTTAGAGTCTGCTTGTAGTGACACATCATTTTCATATAGCAGCTTTGTTGACCTGACCTGACTGTGACCATTTTGCTAATGTAGTCCATCAGTATGAACAGCAAATAGTGGGCTCAGAGTTGAACCCTGATGCACACCCATTTTCACTGACAACCATATTGTGAATCCAGACACAGTTTGCACTTACTTCATTGGGTCATTGTACACAGCCTGCGGTAATTCTAGTCTAGCAATGTTTCTGAGATGTTGAACCATCACAGAACTGCCCAAATCAGCTTTCTTGGGACCTTGTCATATGTTTTTTCCAAGTTTAGAAATGCCTAGTTGGACTTTTTCCTCATCTCCAGCTTCTTCTCCATTCTTTGTCTCACTGCAAACATGTGGTCAGATGTGCTTGATCCTGATCTGATGGTCAGATGTGCTCGATCCTTATCTGATGGTCAGATGTGCTCAATCCTGATCTAATGGCCAGATGTGCTAGATCCTTATCTTATGTTCAGATGTGCTCGATCCTTATCTGAATCCAAACTGCTTATCTTAACTATTCTGTTTGTTTGTTTATCAGTCACCCTCTACAGCATTTTCATGGAATGTGACAGGAGTCTGATACCTCTGGACTACCCACAGTTATGAATGAACCCTGGTGAAAAAAGTTAATGCCATCAAAAGATGATGGTCAGTCATTCACTCCTATGGAAACTGCTTTAGTGCAGGTAAGTTTAGGGGAGCTGTGGGGGTTGGGGGTTTCAATATGTGCATGTCTGTAGGGACACAAATGAAGCTGGATGAATATGTGTATGTGTGTGTGTGTGTGTGTGTGTGTGTGTGTGTGAGTGTGTGTGTGTGTGTGTGTGTGTGTGTGTGTGTGTGTGTGTGTGTGTGTGTGTGTGTGTGTGTGAGGTTGCTTTACGGATGCAGGCATGTGTGTGTTGATGTGTGTGTGTGAATGGGTGTTTCTGTGAGTGTGATCGACTGTAGACGGAGCTTGTTTGATCATGGGTGATTGCATGCGAACATGTGAAAATGTCTGGGAGTGTGCATGTGTATATATTTGTGTGTGTGTGTGTGTGTGTGTGTGTGTGTGTGTGTGTGTGTGTGTGTGTGTGTGTGCGGGAGTGTGCATGGGTGTGTGTGTGTGTGTGTGTGTGTGTGTGTGTGTGTGTGTGTGTGTGTGTGTATAGAGGGGGCTGCTTTTGCCAGCTCCAGACATAGGCCAACAGGAAAAACACTACTACTGTCAGGTTTGGTAGCACTATTGTTAAACAAGGTCATTTGTACTCATAGCACTATTGTTAAACAAGGCTCTCAAATACTCACCAACTCTATACTGCACCAACCATCTTTTTGTCCCAGCATTTCCTCTATTATCTCCTGCTACTCCCCACCCAGGACACTCCAAAGCTCAGAACAACATCTCCTTACCATACACAATCCAAAGATCAACTTCAGCAAAAACCTTTACAGCTATGCACCAGCTGGAAACTGGAATAAACTTCGAATTGACATTCGAAATATTAAGCTCAAGCATAATTTCTGAAATGCATTAAAAAAAGCACCTAAGCAATATAAGACTTTGTCAGTGTAAACATCCCCCAGATTGACCTTTACTTTTCTTGGCCAACCTGTTTCCCCTCCCCCCTGTCCCACCTGTACCCCCCACCTCCTTTCTCTTCCACCTCTTTCTCTCTATTACTCCTACTTCTTAGATCCCTCTCTACCTTTTACCTCCAATTATTTACAGACATAAACACAAATTTTTGGTTCCTAACTACTTCTTTCCCATGACTACCTCTCAGCTGAACTGAAGGTAAAGAATGTGAACATTTCTATTTCTGCAATATTTACTGTGCACTACAATACTCTACAGATTTGAGAGGTTTTAGAAGATATTAACTATCTCATGTTCTTATTCTCTAATTTGTAATTTTTGTAAATCGTATTTTATATAACTATATGTTGATGTCTATGTAGTAGCTATGTAATTGTGGAGCTTTTCTCCCCGGGTCTCCACTGAAAAAGGGCTGGACCAACCTGGTCAACAAATGTCAAATAAATAAATAATAAATAAATAATTTGAGAGATATGTTTAATGAGCTAATAATGAGGTCTTTCTTATTGCGACCAGAGCTGTCTATGAGTTGCATTTTCTCGCAGTTGTGTAAATTGAACTACCTGTGATAGGCAATTTATGCAGAACAATAACTAGGTAATCTGGTACCCTGTGCAATTCCCTGATCTGATGCACTGGCACCCCTCTCACTTCTAAGTTGTGGACAATAAAAAGCTATTCTGTTTTAGAACAGTCGCAAATCACTTGCTATAAATTTAACAGGCAGTTTGCTACAGCAAAAATACTGCACACAAAGTGCTTCAGCCATGACCACAAACACATCTGGTACTGCATAATCAGTATCTTACAATTGCACAACCTACCACCATGCATCTGGGGAAGCTACTTCCTTCACCTCTTCCTAGATACACTTCAGAATTTATGCAAGTAGTGATGATTTTTCTGAATCCTAGGGACTTTAACTGAATATATAATTATAGCTCTTTACAATATATACAAATGTAGTTTTTATAGAGGGAAGGGAAGAGGATGTGAGGGGTATGGAAGAAAGATTCAAGAGTTGTTGAATGGATTAGTCAAGAAGGTGGATAGTATAGATGGAGAAAGTAAATTACACAAGAAATAATATTTTTAATTAATGGAGTTGTCAGCTGTTTGGATAAGTTCATATGAGTTATTGCCAGTGTTCTAGAGAACTGTTAAGGTGGATTGAATTTAAGTGATATTACAGTTTAGGAAGCATAAGTAGTAATAGTAGTAGCAGTAGCAGTAAAAGTAGTAGTAGTAGCAGTAGTAACAGTAGCAATAGTAGTAGTAACAGTAGCAATGGTAGTAGTAGTAGCTGTAGCAACAGTAGTAATTGTAGTAGTAGCAGTAAAACAAGTAGTATAGTAGCAGTGGTAACAGTAATAGCAGTAGTAGTAGCAACAGTAGTAATTGTAGTAGTAGCAGTAAAACCAGTAGTATAGTAGCAGTGGTAACAGTAATAGCAGTAGTAGTAGTAACAGTAGTAGTAGCAGCAACAGTATTAGTAGCAGTTGTAATATAGTAGTAGTAGCAGCAGTAGTGGTAATAATAGTAGCAGTAGTATTGGCAGCAGCAGTAGTAGCAGTAATAATAGTAATGGTAGTAGCAGTAAAAGCAGTAACAGTAGCAGTAATAGTAGTAGCAGTAGTAATAATAGTAGCAGTAGTAATGACAGCAGCAATAATAGTAGCAGTAGAAATATAGTAGTAGCAGCAGTAGAAATAATAATAGTAGCAGTAGTAGAGGCAGTAGCAGCAGTAGTGGCAGCAACAGTAGTAGTAGTAGCAGCAGCAGCAGTAGTAGTAATACTAGTGTTGTTCTATGCATGACTGGAAGCCATTTTGCCTTTAACAGTACAGAGCAGTGGTGCTTAGTGGTGAAAGTGTTATGAATCCATAAATCTTATTTGATGCAGGTTGTAGTGATGTAAGATTGTTCTTTGAGGCTGCACCAATGATTCTGAGTCCATATTTGAGTTGGGGAAGTAAGACTCCTTTTTCTATAGCTGCTCTTCCTGGTGGGAAGAGGAAGTAGGATACTGTTTATGGCAAGAAAATAAATTTTGTTTTGTTTTTTTTTACCTTAGTAATTTGAACATGATAATGGTACTTAAAAGACTGGTTTAATTGATATCCAGATTTTTGCATTGCTGAACAGGTTTGTTGTAATAGTTCAATATTTTCAGACATTGGATAGTTTATTTGGAGTTTCAAACAACATGGATATTTTTATGCCAAGTATTATGATATGCTGAGATGGCTTGTTTTCTGTTTTCACCTGTTCTTCATTGTTTGTTTGTTTTTTTTTTGTTTGTTTGAGAAAGTTCTTAGATCTTGGTCCAGCTCATTTTTTATATGAGCATGGAAGTAGTTTGACCTGTATATAACCATGTCTTCAGAATGACAACAGAGCATCCTTGTAATCAGTAAAGAGTAAAATACTATAAATTGTCAGAATTAACAAATAAAAAATTAGTCAAAAAGACACCATAAAATGTTTCAGTGTTTTCATTTATTTCTGCTTTGCTTTGTAGCCTCACATTTTGCTCTTATGAACTATGTGGTTTTTACTATTACACATAATGGTGATGTTGTGAAACATTTGCTTATTTGTTCCATTGTCATTCTACTTCATGGTCACCTGATGGGATCCTTAACGTTTTAATGTGTGGGATCATAGGATCATAAGATCATAGCAGGTTACTAGGCTGATGGTCCTGGGGCCAAAAGAAACCCCAGTCAGCACCTGTCACCCCTGTCAGTGAAGGATGCAGGTGGAACCCCTGGGACAAATTTGTGGTTTCCCATCCACTAGCATCTCTAGTAGGGCAGAGTCCGAGATTGCCTTGTAGGCAAGACACAGATCACCTCTGAGCAATCTGTATGATATCAAGTACAGCGATAGTGATTTGAACCTGTCCACATAGGGCAGGTGTTGGAGGCCATGGATTCTCTTTGTGAGGTATTTCTGTGGCCTTTCCAGCTGGTGCAGGTATTTGGAGAGGTACATACCAAACTGGTTGTTGTACTCAATTATTGGCCTAATGAGGGAGGAGTACAGAGAGATAACACCCTCCTTTTTTTCTGGATGCAATCCCTTTACTTATGAGATAAACCAAGTAAAAGGCTTTTCTGACCACTGATGCTACATGATGGTCAAATGTGAGATTTTTGTCTACTTGTATACCCAGGTCTCTCACCACAGGTTGTGTGCTTAGGGGGTTGTCATTGATGTGGTAATCAGTAGTGGCCATGTTTTTGCCAAATGGTATGATAATGCATTTTTTGCATTTAACTTAAGGTCATGACTTTGGTACCAGTCATTTGTTGCTGTAAGACCCTCTTGTAGTATGTTAACATCATCTGGAGAGTCAATGACAGCACCCAACTTACAGTCGTCCAACAACTCAGTCAGTCACAGGCCTTTTGTCTTTGCCTGGACCTCTGAGAAGTAGATACCAAATAGTAGCGATCCCAGAACAGATCCCTGGGGAACACCACTAGTGACAGGTCTGCTGTCAGAGGTGAAGGCACCTATTTTTACCTTGTGGATCCTATCAGAGAGCCAGTTAGCCACCCACTTGATGAAATAGGGATTTACAGCAAGTTGTGTTAGATTTCGATGATGCCTGAGTGAGGGATTGTGTCAAAGGCTTTGGCCAAGTCAAGGTAAGGTAAGTTGTATGTACTGACTTTTCCTCATCCAGGACCTTGGTGACAATCTCAAAAAAGTCAGCCAGGTTCAACAGGCAAGATCTACCCTTGACGAATCCAAACTGGGTGGGGTCAAGTGCTTGGAGATCACCTATGTCCTTGTTTATGAGGTCCATAATAATATGTTCCATGGCTTTACAGATCAGGCAATAGTTTCTAGGGTCAGTAGTGGCACCACCTTTGTGCAAGGGAATGACAATGGCAGTTCTCCACTCTGCTGGAATGAAGCCTGTACTTGGGCTGTGGTTGAATAGGGTGCTCAATGTCGAGGCTAGTTCTTGCTGGAGATGGTGCAGAATACAGCCTGGGATACTATCAGGTCCCTGTTCCTTGCCTTGGGTAGGGCCTTTAACACTTGATCTACAGAGATGTGAAATGCGGGATAATTATCGGGAATGTCGAATGGGCCTTTGGGGGGGGGTGGACATTTGCAATGAACCTATCTGCTAGCAGGTCGGCTAAGTCAACAGGATCAGTGTAAGTGGTACCATTAAGAACTAATTTGGAACAAACCTGGACTTTGCCAAGGAGGTTCCTGACATAACTGAAGATGGATTTGTGGTTACCGTTTGTTTCAAAGGCTAGTTTCAATTCATAATTGGCTTTGGAGGTTTTCACTGGTGATCTAATTTACTTGTTGAGGCTAAGGAGGGAGTTTTTCCAGTTGGAAATTTGTGCCTTTTTACCCTTGGTCAACAGTTTCTTCTTTTTGTTGTAAAGCCTGTTGATAGAGGATGTCCACCATATAGGTTTGTGTTTCCTTGAGTAGCAGGTTTTAGTTCTGTTGGACTGCTCATGTTTATGTTCCAGTGAAGATGCACAATTAATAAGATGAAAGTGCTTAACCATTTAATTTTTTTACTGAATTTTTATTAAAAGACATGTATGTATTTTACTGGATGACATGACTGCATTTTTATGGTTATATTTGATTTTTACTAACACCAAGGTATCTGATGAGGTTTTTTTTTTTTTTTTTTGTGGAAGTGGAATAGGATTGTGGGGCTTGGGAATGTGTTTGGATTGTTAATAATCACAAGGTATATGAAGAAGTGTTTGCCTGGTGGCTTCCTTAACTAGCTGATTAAGACATTGGTGGTTTGTAGGTGGTTCCTAGGCTAACAGCCCAAAAGCCATTTTAAGCTTATACAAGCCAAGCTTATCTCAGTTTTATCAAAATATTGCTGACATGTGTCACTACCCCAAGGATTTTTTTACAGTTATGATATAGATTTGTTCACATCAAATGTTCAGTGTCTTCCCCTGTCCATTAGGGACATAGGTGCCAAACCAGGGATAAATCTGTGATTACACATCCATTGATCCAAGTTACATTTGAATAACATTAGGGATAAGCTTTGCTTCACATGTCTGGCAGGCCTGCTCTAGTGAAGAGGTATTCTTTGAGACACATGCCTATCCCTTCAATATGTCTTGTTTATGTTGTAAATGAGCCTTAGGTCTCTATATCAGGTATTTCTAATACTATTTGTTTTATGGATGCAGGGGATGCCTTGTCGGCGGTATAGACCACCATTCAGCAGCCTGTAGGAGACCAAGTACAGGAATAGGGCTTTGAGATGGTCTACAAAGGGCTTGTTTTTCCTTCCTGTATTATTTTTTGAGGAGTTAATTAGGAAGCCCTGAATTCCTATGCTATTGTTGTTTCAGAAGTTTGTATTAAAGTTTACTAGGATAATTATGTATTTTCAAGGCTTGTTTTGTTTTGCTGAAGGATGCCATTTAAAATGATGTAAATTCATTCTGGTTTCCTGATGGGGAGGCAGGCTATTATCTGGGCGATATTGTATCTGTTTCTAAAAGGAATGCTAATAGTTAACAGTTTGGGTCATGGTTGCTTTGCAAATAGCTTTGCAACTTTGCAGCTATTTTTAGATTTCTTGAGGGAACTATATGAATGAAGTGAGTCTCAGTCATCCCTTTGGAAGTGGAAATAATTTACTGTTAGTACCCCAGGAGATGTACAGCAGCAACCTGCCCAATGCCCCCCATCATTTTATACTTATAAAGTGGTATGAAGGTGTAGTTAATTAATATACATTAGCTACATGATCAATATCCATAAAATACTTAATGAAAAACTCACCTACTCCAGCTTCAAAATAAATGTGCCCTTTGAGATAATGAATATTCATTGAAAACATGAACAATTGCTACAAATAGTAATAATTATTTTATTTATTTATTTTATTTTATTTTGCATTTACTAACCGGGATATTCCAACTGGACCAGATCCATTTTCAGTGGAGGCCTGGGGAGAAAAGCTCCACAATTACATACAGCAAGTAATAAAGACAAAGATATAATAGTTATCCAAGGTAGTGACATACACATTAGATAAATGTTATTCAAACAGTCATTGAAGAGAATATTCATCATTAGATACGTTACAGACAATGTACAAAAAATAGAGAGGTGTGCCATTAAGTATGCTGTGGTAACCTATCTTAAATGGGTACAAATTTATATGTCTAAGACATAATATTAAACATTAAGTTAAAGCTAGGTAGAAAATAGGAGATAGACAGTGTGGATTAGGTAGAAAAACAGATTGCTATGTAATACATGGGCAGATCCAGGATTTTGTGAGATGTGATTTGAGTAGTTTTTTTAATTGTGTGTTTGTTGCTGAGGAGATTATGGCAGGGGGTAGGTTGTTCCAGTTTTTGGCTATGGTATGGGAGTATAGAGCTTTGCCATCAGTATTGTTGGCAGTAGTTATACTGAGGAGAGGTTTATTAGAAGAGTGAAGAGGACAACTAGTAGAGTAGTGGGATAGAAGTTGTTTCAGTGCTGGTGTTTTGTCTGGGTAGTTCAGGATGTTAAAGGCGCAAGTAAGCTGTTGGTAGGTTAGTAATTGAGGAAATTCAAGCCATTTAATTTCTCTTAGTACCTGGCAGTGATGGGTTCTAAAGGAAGAGTTGTTAGCAAATTTGGCAATTTTGTTATAACATGACTCAATTTTGTCAAGATCTGCTTTTCGAATATGGGTAAGGATTGGTGCTGCATACATAAGTGTGGACAAAAGGTGTGTTTGGGCTAGGGTAATTCTTGCTTTATCTGTGGGAAAACTTTTGTGTATATAGAGAGTACCCATTTTTTGTGGACCTTCTGGATAGTTTGTGCTATATGAGTATCATAAAATAGATTATTGTCTATTTCTACCCCTAGTAGTTTTGTACGGGTTGAAGGAGAGATGACAGTACCATTTCTAGATGTGGATGAGAAAGTTAGGGGAGCGGATTTAGATTTAATGGGGGCAAACAAGAGTAATTAATTTTTTTGGGGTTGAGAATTAGTTGGAGGTCAGTGATCCAACCTTCAACAGCAGAGAAGGATTCTTAGGCCAGTTGCTGTAGGGTGGTAAAAGATGAGGCTGCACAGATGAGTGTTGAATCATCTGCATATTGTATTAGTGTGGCTTGTTTGGAGGAGGTATGTAGGTTATTTGTAAAAATAGAGAAAAGTAGCCGGCCTTGTATTGAGGCTTGAGGTACACCTGTACAGGTTGGGAGAAGAGGGAATAGTTCAGCTTGCCATCGAACAGCTTTCTGTCTGTCAGATAGATAGCTTTTGAACCAGGAAAATATTAGGGGAGGCAAAGGATTGGGAGGAAAGAGGGCCTTATTTATTATCTAGCAGTGATATACTACAAAGCATACCCTCCACTGTATATGCATATAAAGTAAACTTTATTTATTATAAAACTGATTTTTTTTGTGTGCATGAATGTTAAATTACAAGACAGTATATCTTATAGAGACACTGTTCTCAATCTGAATGTATTGTAAAGTGTATACAGTAAAACTTATTCATCTTCTGCTTGATGTATCAGCAGCACGAAGCAAGGGAAGGTATCCCATGTCAAATATTTTAGTCTCATTAAGTACTGTGTGAATGTCTGATGCTTTATTTAACTGTTTAATAATTACTTAAAAACAGTAAGCTGCATATTGCTAAATATTCAAAATATGAAGTAGAAGAACTTGGGTACTCTGGTAACATTTCAGGTTTAGCTCCATCTGGATAGATGATCAAATCACTCTGGAAGGAATGTAGTTCATTAACATCACCCAGGCAACTGCATGTGGTGTCTACAAACAGACACTTTTTTCACCACCCTTGTAAAAGCTGATAGTGTGTATTGGTTTCACATTTAGCAGGCGGTTCATTTCTTATGAGCTCTGAATACAGAAACCTGCCTTGCTGGCTGATCCATTAGTAACGCTATGGAAGAGGTTCTCTGAAGACAATGAAATGTACTGCAGTTACCCTTTTTTGAAAATAAAACTTGTTCAGCAATTTTTTTAAGCAGCATTAATATATCACTTACTTAGTAAATATGGACATACAAATGTTTTATTGTGAAGTGTCTTATTAATATATCTGCAAATCAAGTTAATTTTAAACATGAAATGGTAGAGTAATTTATGAATCTGTTAATAATGAATAATAACATGATGAAATCAAAAAGCATATATCAGTCTAGTCAATGCCTAGACCTGTGCAAACCTTTCCCAGGAGGTACTAAAAGTAAACTTCACCTGGATATGTGGGTCTATTGGAGGAGTTTGTAAAAAGTAAGACTTTGCAGAATGCACCAAGTAAAAGGGTACCATAATACAAAAATGTCACACAGCTGGCACAGAAGGATAAAGCCCTGACTACAAGCCAGATGGCCTGAGTTTGATATGCTGCTCATGTGCCTGCTGGACCTGGCATGGGGGAGTAGAGCGATGAGACTTGGCCAACTCATTTCACCGAGGGAGGAGGTAGAGTGCAAATGCATGCCGGGGCACTTGTTCCCTTTGTTGAAATTACTAGTGGAGACTGCAAACCCCATTGGAACACTGTCTTCAATGAGGCAGGGCTGTCTTAATGGGTTATATCATAGTTGGAAGCAAGTGACATGCTCACTGCATGCCGGGGCACTTGTTCCCTTTGTTGAAATTACTAGTGGAGACTGCAAACCCCATTGGAACACTGTCTTCAATGAGGCAGGGCTGTCTTAATGGGTTATATCATAGTTGGAAGCAAGTGACATGCTCACTGCATGCTGAACCCAAGACATGTTACTAGGCATGTGCTGTGAGGTTAGGGCCATAAAAAAGGGAAAAAACTGTAATAACTCCTGATGGTTGCCCAAATGATACCCCCCCAGTTGACTGTCACCCAGCTGCAGTGGATTCTAATAACTGTTAGCAATGGTAAAGCATAAATAAAAATGTGATGCTAACAACAAAAATCAGTGATAAAAGTTAAATAATGAACTTTGTGATGAGAGGAAGAGTAACCCCCTTCATTAATATATTAATGTATTAGCAAATGTGGAAACCACTGAATAAGTTATATTACAATTCAGAAAGCTATTGTGTGTTTGAAATGCAGTATTAGTCAATACAATTTGATACATTTTCAAATCCTATAAGTCAGCAGGATTGAAACCTTATCATCTTTACAACCTATACTACAGCAAAATCAGGAGCAGTCCCTGTTCACAAAACACAGAGGTAGCACATTTGGTCACAATGTCTGAAGCATCATATTTATTTATTTATTTATTTGGCTTTGATAACATGAACTGGCCCATGGATCCTTTCCAGCCAGAATCTGGGTTAAAGGCAAACCATATCTGACCCAGAGAAGCAACATATTTTGGACAAATAGGCAATACATGCATGCAAATTGTTGAACTAGAAAGAACACAATAATTACAGTACAAAGTAGCATACACAAGTAACGCCATTATTAAACTACAAAAAAGTAGCATTTAGATTGGCAATGAAGCTGAAGTCACACAACTGTGCTGTAACTATGGTGGGTTGAAGGAAGCGGCTGCTCCGGGCATAAGCTGTCAGGAGGCACGATCAACAGGTACTGATGATGATGAAGAAATGTATAACAGATATTTATTTGAGAAGCCACAAAGATATTTCATCTTCATAAATGAATGTTGATATTGCAGTCACGATGAAGTGCTGAAGTGCCCAGTGTGTGATGCTGCAAGTGTAGCAATCTGCTTGTTACATTGCTTTTTTTTTTTGGGGGGGGGGGTCTTCAACTTTGCAGACCTTGTTTTTTTTTCAGTCTTCAACTTCAAGTTGGAGGAGTGCCAGATGATCTCGCTACAGTTCTGCTAGATTATGATACATTTCAGTTCTGTATACAACATAATAATATATTGTGCAGGGAGAAGTTAGCTTGCCTAAATAAAATTAGAGAAAAGAAGAGAAGAGAAAAAAGAAGAAATAAAAGAAAAAATATATTTTAATTACAGCATTTATAGGTTATGAAAGTCTGTCTATCTTATGCTTCTGCCTGTGTCTTGGTATTATTTTATTTATTAATTATTTATTTTATTTGCATTTGTTTACTGGGAGGTCTACTGGGCCAGGGTGGGCCCATTTCCAGTAGAGACCTGAGGAGAAAAGCTCCAAAAACAAACAAAAAACAGTACTGCCAAAAGCCTACCTCAGATAAGACATAGTTAGCAGAGTTAGCCTGGTTCATTAAAACATTTACATTGTTTATTTTGGTTAGATTTATTATCAGGGATTCCAGGAAAGAAAACAAGCTATCAGCACTTTATATATGTCTGGTGGCAGAGAATCCAATAAGGAAGAGGTTATTTTATAGAGGGTCCCTCAGCTGCAGTTGAAGTGAATTCTAGTCTGAGACCTGCTGATTATCATTATTATTCAATATTATCAATCATTATTATTCAATATTATCAATCATTATTATTCAATATTATTCAATAGATTGTAAGACAGATTCTAATGAAGGAGTGCAGTGCCTATTACAAACAGCCTGCAAGTCAAAGAAGCCAGCAGAAACATTGCCTCTGACTTCAACTGACAATCATTTGGCTTTTTTTTGGATGGTTGTGCAGTTGTGCTCCATGCAGTGTGCTAAATTTTTAAATCTTAAAAGTTTGTTCTCTGCTGTCTGCAGAAGTTTGATATTTTGGGAAAGTTCTGAGCAATAAATGAAGTAGGGGTGGTAATTGATTTTCTAGCTTTATGGCTAAAAGCTGTGAAAATTCTGTATGCAGCTTTCATTTGGGAAAAGGTGTTGTCTGTCCGCATTCCCAAATACTTCTGTGTAGCAATGAAGGGGGTAGTAGCTCTATTTGAATACGATATTACATCTAGGGTGGTATGGGAAATTCTTTGTTTGGAGTACCAAACATTGTTATTTTGGATTCCTGAATCTTTATATTTAAGTTATTGGCAATCAACCAATTCCAAATGGTGCATTTTTTATTCTGTAGTGGCGATGACATCATCTGCATAAAGAATGCAGTTGATATTACTCAAATCAAATGACTCCATTTATGAAGATGAAAAGAAACAGAGGTCCCAAAATTGAACTTTCAGGCATACCAAAGGTACTACCTGGTATGGTAATAGAAATTGCTCATAGGTTCATAAGTGTATACTGGACCAACAACCTCTAGGGCCCTTATAAGCCACAGTGCAAACCCAAATGTGACCCACAAATTTGATTTATATAGGGGGTGATTTACTGACTGCCTCTGTCCTTCAGAGACATAGAATCCAGACCAGGGATGAATTTCCAATTACTCATCCATCGGTCCAAGTTGCACTTAAATAGGGATTGGGAGGAACTCTGCTTCCTATGGATGGGGATCCTGTTTCAGAGAATGTGAATTCTCTGAGAAACATATCTGCCTCTCCAACATGTTCTATTTATGTCACAAGCAAAATTTAGGACTTTAAACCTAGTAGTTCTGATGCTGTTTGTTTTGCGGATGCGCAAAAAAGGTTTATCAAAACAGGGTCCAGGGATGCCCTGTATGCCAGGCAAAGAGCACCTCTCATAAATCTGTATGATACAGAGTAAAAATACAGGGCATTATATTATATGATGGGTCTGATGGGGGCCAAGTACAGTGGCATGATGACATCTCTGTACCTTGATGCCATGTGCTTGCTTATAAGTTGAGCAACAGAAACTGGTTTTCTTACTACCTTGGACACATGTTGGTCAAAGACTAGATTACTATCTACACAAATTCACAGATCCCTGACTAGTGAATCAACTATTCATAGATTAGGTTCATAGATTAGTACTAGGTTAAGTGCCTTTGCAAGGCCATTTTAAGCCTAGCTAATTATCCCTTGTGAGACTCAAACCCTGCACCTTGTGTTTGTGAGGCAAACACCTTAACCATTAGGCCACCCTCCCATCCCTTAAAGGGGGGAAAATGCAACATTTTAAGGGTGTTTTACTGATGTTGTAGTTACCCAGGGTGGCAGATTTTAAAAAGTTACTATAATGCATTTCTTTGTATTGAGTTTTTAAGCCATGGCTTTGGCACCAACAGTTTGTCTGTATTAGACCTTGCTGAAGGCTGTTCTCATCTTGGAACAATTCAATGACTGCTCCCAGTTTGCAACCATCTGCAAACTTGGTTAGCCAGGGCCTTTGACATTGGCTTTGATGTCCAAGAAGTAGATGTCAAGGAAGAGTAGGCAGGGCACAGAGCCTTGGGGGACTCCAATAGTGACCAACCTGTTTGTGGTGGTGGCCTCACTGATGCTAACCTCATAGGTCTTATCAGTGAACCAGCTCTTCAGAGTGCTATAAAGAGGTCTATCCCCAGTTCCATAAGTTTGTTGATAATGCCAGAGTGCTGTATTGTATCAAATGCCTTATCCAGATATAGGTAGGCAGTATGCACTGTTTCCCCCTCATCCATTGACAATGACCTATTCAGAGAAGCTCACCAGATTTAGTAAGCATGACCTTCCTTTGACAAAGCCAAACTGGGATGGATCCAGGGTCTGGAGGTCTCTTATGTCCTTTATGACAATTTCCATGATCATTCTTTTCATAGCTTTGCAAATAAGACTAGTTAGACTAATTGGTCTATTGTTTCAGGATCTGTTGAAAATTCTCTCTTATGAAAGAGGATGACTGTCACAGTCCTCCATTCTATGTGGCACAAAGTCTGTTTTAAGATTATAGTCAAATAATGACTCTAGAGGTTCTGATAAATCATATTTTAAACTATTCAGGAGGAATCCTAGGATGTTACCAGGGCCCATCGAGGTGATGTTCTAGCTTTAATGAGTGCAGCCAGTACATGCTCCTAGTTATAGTTGGAGGGGTTATATTTGAGGAATATTTTGGGTGGATGGTTGGGGATGAGTGGGGGTAAAGTTGGAAATGAATTTGTCTCCTAACAGGTTTGCTATATCGGCTCAGTGAATGTGGCACTATTAACCACCACTTCAGCACATTAGTGTGTACTGCCCTTGAGGTTTCTAACATAGCTGTAGAAGTCTGTAAGGTTATCTTAAACCTGCAAGGCTATCTTAACCTCAAAGGTGGCTTTGCTTGACCAAATTAGCCCTCTTAGTTGCCTATTTACTTTGATGAGAGAGCTTTTATCTTTATGGGAATTACCCTTTGTGATTTTTGCCATTTTTTTTTTCTTTTCTTGTAAAGCCTGTTTAATGTGGGCTTCCACCAAGGTGGTTTCTTTCTGAGGCTAGTCCTGGGCTTACTTCTTGTAGGTACAGCAGCCATGCTTGCCATGGTTGTACAGAGATTCTGAAAGCAATTCAGCATAGTCTGCTGTTTTCTTAGGGTTTGAAGAGGCATTGAATTCTAACAAACCATCACTTAATAACAGGCAATTTGCCTTGGAATCGTTGCTAAATGTCACTGGTTTTAATGAGATCATGGAATTGATTTTGATTTTGAAGGAGACAGCTTTATGGTTGGACCTCACCAGGGAGAATGAGGCATTGGGGGTGCAGCATTCTCACATATTTGTGAGCACGAGGTCCAGCATGTTGGAACTTTTAGTGGGTGCATTAACTATTTGGACAAGGGTGTTTGTATTTATGAAGCCCAGAAATCTCTGTGTCTGTAGATCTGAGGCCTTGTAGACATCCCAATCTATAGAGGAATAATTAAAGTCTCCCATGAGTAGGATGTTAGATTGGATGTTATGTGTCTTCAGTAGGTCAAAGAATGCATTGTGAGCTTCTTGGGACATGGAGGGTGACCTATAACTAGATAGGATATGGTACAGAATTTTGTCTATGGTGATATGCACATGGAGGACCTCCAGCACATTATCCTGTTTGACCACCTTTCAGGCATGATTGTTACTGATGCAAATTGGGACACCTTCACCTTTAGCTCTTGTCTGTGCAGCTACTGATCTAAAATCGTGTAAGGCACTAAAACCTTGCACTGCTGAGTTACTCTCTGCTACTTTAAACCATGTGTCGGTAACTGCACAGATGTCTATATTCTTGAGTGTGAGGAGGGCCTGGAGGGAGTGTATTTTTTATTCAGGCTCCTGGCATTGAGCAGTAACATCTTAAGGTTCAGTTGAGTTGATTTTGCTATGTTGGTGGGTTTGTCAAGTTGGCATTGCCTAAAAAAGGTAATATGGGTGTGGATAAAATTTTAGCCAGTATTTAAAAGCCTAGAGGGAAAGGTGCAGATCATCCTTGGCACAGCAACATGGTCTGCTGACCATGCCCTCCCAAGATAACAAATATTGGGCCCCTTTAAAATGACACCAGAAAGACAGACAGTTGTTGAAATCAATATTTTTTCCTCATATTGTAGCATCATTCTCAGAGAAGGTAATATATTGCTCAATGCTAGGCTCATACCAGCCTGAGACATGGTCTGAAAGTTCCATAATGCCTCGCCTCATATAGTTCAGGGAGGCACAGTCATTTACACCTACATGGACTATGATGGAATCATACTGGTACCTGTGTCATAATGACATCAGCGCATGCATGATTTGCAGATCCTGGCTCCAAATAAGCAGCTAACAGTTATTTCTCCTTGTTCAGCCTTGTTAGAGGGACATCAGAATATCTTACAATGCAGTCCCCTATTATGAGAGTCCTGGGAAGTGTATTTGCTTGACTTAGAGGCTTAGTGTTTGAGGGTCCAATGAGAGCGATAGCATGTGTGGTGTTAGATGTTATTATTTCTGAGTGTCTTTGGGCTTGCTGAGGGAGGCATAGCTTTGACAATGGCTGGTCTGGGTGACTTTTGTTGTTTAGGAAGATTGCATTTAAGCGCCCCGGCATACTTTAGTCTATGTGTGTATGTTGTGTGTTATGTAAGGTGGGTGCTGTGTGCGTGATTTCAACAACCTGATGTGTACCTGTATGCAACAGTTTAACCTCCAGTGTCATTGTGTAAATACACCTATCACATACTGTATCTGAATCTTTAAGGATTAAGTGGTTGTCAGCAAATGAGACAATTGCTACATTGTCTCAAGTTGTCCATATCTACCAAGCTGGCTACAGAGATGTTAAGAAATTGCATAGCCATACTGTCCAGTCCTTTATTTGTGAGCTACAAGGGGGTGGTGTTTTGGAGTTAGAAGGCTATTAAGGGTGCTTTGTTGGAACAGACTAATAAGGGTGCTTTATTGTGGCAGAGTATTATAATAGTACAAAATTCTTCTAACTTTAATGTTTACACAATACTGAATTCCAGTAAATCTGTAGGTATTACCACACAATGCCCACCGAGTGGTTCTAAGCTTGTCAGCACAGTACTTATTTGTGCTATATTGCTGCTTTGCAGGTTACAGTTTTAGGGACCATTCCATAAGAAAAATTTGCTCTCTAGGTGTTTGCTACTGTGCAGGGCACTGCTAACCCATGCAAATATACAAAATTTATAGCAGCACAGAAAAAATGGAAAAGGAAATAATGAGTTCTCTGGCCAATAAGATGACTACACTATGAGTCTTTTTGTGTGTTTCCCAACTCAGATAGACCAGGCAAATACCTCTTGCCAGAAGATGAATAAACCCAGTCCTCCTAAGGTAAAACACAGGAGAAGGGACCAATAAGTGCAATGCTAACACAAACCAGTTAAACAACTAGCTGGCAGTACCTTGCTGAAGACAATTTCAAGACAATCTTACAGCAATAACAGTGAGAGGAAGAACGTTTTTACAAAAAAAAATCAGTGAAATGCACACATAAAAACAAGAAATAGTAGTGATTACTCAAAATAGCTGAAGTGCAGTTTAGCAATCAAATGTAATTAACTTTGCCTTGATGGCACTGGATACAAGTAAAACATTTCTGGAATTCAAGCTAGGATTCAAAGCTTTGCTGAGTTCCAGGAAATTGAGCAGGAGACAATATGTAATAAAGAGGGTTTACTCAAGAGCAATACTGGCTTGCTGGCTGGGCATGGATCTATGAAAAACAATGGGTGGGAAGAGTACATAAATAGCTTATATGACAGTCAATGGCAATGAAAAAGGGGATGGAGGGATTATGGAAATCAGATTATAGTAAGGGGTGGAGGGCAGAGGCAGCCTTATGAAACAACAACAACAACAACAGCAGCAGCAGCAGCAAAAGGGTGGGAGAGTTGGGAAAATTTTCAAGGAACAAACAGGCTATCTAGAGAGGCATCCAATCAAATAAAGGCAATATTGGAACTCTTTCAGAAACTAGGATAGCACAGACACGGGATGCAAACAGGTAAATGATAAGCATAATATAAAAGCACTGAAGCACAAACTGGAGCAGAAACAATTCTCTCATTATTGAACTTCTACAACAGTTTAAGACACCATACTATGCGGTAATTTACAAGTAACACTGTTTATGCAAATAAATGCAGTAATAAAATGACTAAGGCACAAATCGGTAATAGTAGTAGTAGTAGTACACAGGTCTGCCACAACTGTGAATTAAATTACAAGACCATGGCCCTGCAAGGTTTAAATGCAGATAGCTTTTACAAGTAATTTTACTTGGGGAAATAGAAGTGCAAAATAATGCAGCAACACAATCTTCCCACAACTGCTAATTAAAATACAAGACCAAGGTCCCAGAACAAACTAAAAAAATGCAATCAGATGGAACAAAGCAGAACAGTACAAAGTAGCATCACCACACAGGTCACTCACTGTAAGTGCAACTTAAATACTTAAGCAGAATTGAAACCATTAAAATACTTTAATTTTGTATCCGTTTTGATGAAAAGCCAGTTACTCACAGTTCCACACCTCTGAAGGTCTTGGTTAAAAAACCTGGCAAATATTGTAAAGGTTCTATTGGGCAAGAAGCTTTTAAACTATAGCATAACTTTCTCAGGGAAATCAAAACAAATATTGTGTAATTTCTACGGTAATATATAACAGTCTACACATTCAAAAGCTTTTTTTTATTTATGAATATGGCCCCTGTAATCATTTGCTGCAGAATTTTGTCAGGGAGGGCATTGCTTCTGTTATTTTATAGTTGTCTAAATTCATGCTGTTTATCCAACAGCAAGACATATTTATAAATTCCAATATTTGCCTATAAACATTTTTCAAGAAATTTCGCAAATGTCACGTGTTATTATTGGCAGTAGGGTGATGGCCAGATAGTGGGTACGATAATTTGAGCAGAGGAATTTGTAGTGGATGTTTTAAACTAGGAGGTTAAGGCAAGATAAGGTTAAAATACAAGACAGTTGTTTAGGAACTGAAGGGGTGCAGCAAGCGAAAGTTTGGTATTCACAATGAAATAGGCCCTAAAACGTTAACATGATATACTGACTTTACGTAACTGTAGGAAGAATGGGTAGCTGATTACTTTACTGGCAAGAACCGCAGAATTCTGGAGCAGGCGCACAAATGCTAGTTGTATGACGTAATATTGTTGGACGGAGAAGTCAGTGAGGTCCCTAGTACTGGGGTCGCTTGCAGTGACTGGTGTTCCAGCGAAAGTGGTTTTCGTGAAGGGAGGGGCACAACGGATACGGTGAGGATAGAACGAAGAAGGAAGGTAGCACAATGACGGGCCGTAGGCCCTCGGGATGTGGTATTTCCTGGAAACGGCACATCGGAGAACAGCTGAGGCAGCGTGACAGGCAACAGAGGCAAGCTTTCGAGGAGCTCATCCTGCAGTGTGAGTAGTGTAACGCGTCTAGGGATGTATCATTACTGGGTCTGTCTAGGACATGGTGATCCCAACAACGTGAGCTGATACCTGTATAGTAAGCCGTTCACCGATGGGGCCCAATATATAATAAGGACTGGCTGAAAGGTGGTTTTGCAATATGTTAACGGAGCATTGGGGCTGGGGGCACGATTCTGCAGTGTAAGTGGCGTATTGGAATGTATGTATAAACACGTATAAGTTTAGAAAAGTAGGTGCATGCTGGATCCAAACAGTGCAATTGGGTCCTGGTAAACGAAATGTGGTATAGAGAGGTTTATTGCATTCGCTTGTACAGTAACTGCCCATTGCAGGGATGCACCCATCACCGACCTGGCCGGCGGACGGCACTCTATTCTTCCTATAGCGAAAGTAAAATGATTGGCACCGTTTACCTAACGGCAGAAGATGTGCAAATGGTAGCAGACTAGCTGTTTAACATATGTTCAGTATGTTCTTGTGGTTTAACCCTTTTATGTTGATTCATGTCGGTCAGTAAAGAAATTGAGACCAGTTTTAACAGTGCAGTGCGGTGTATTTCTATTGATTGCCAATTCCTCAGTGTCAGGTTTGTTAACATTAAAAAAAAAAAAAAAGACCCGGGCGATATGTTGATTAGACAAAGTACATCGTTACTGTTAATGTTTCTCTTCACGCTTTCGTTAGCATTATGAAACAGTTGCCGAATTCAAGACCATACACCGAGGCTTATTAGTGGTGTTATGGCAAGCGCGCAGATTGTGTATTGTTTTCATTATCTCGGAATCGTGGCGCATAGGGGAAACAAGTTTGCTTGTATGATGCAGGCTTGCCACGATACAGTTATGTACCAAGCTACCAAAACTAACTAGCTTAAGCTGGATAAATTAAGTTTTAGATCCAATATTTAAGTATATACATTGACACTAGACTGAATCTCCAAACCGAGACTCGCACTTAAAAATTTAGGATGTAATATTGCAACCAGTATCTTTAATCTTGTACCATGGGTGAACCGCTTTAACGTCTGTTTTGCATCTTAACAGCGGCCTGACTGTAGAACAGAACGTTGCAGAGCTCTTCCGCGTCATTTGGAATGTTTATTCGCAAATGTGTCTGCAAGGTTTGTATCCCTCTATTAGTTTGATTAGTCACTGGTCACACTAATCTTATTATGGAGCGCACCCCCACTCCCGACACACATCCAAGTATAGCTAACCCAGTGAGCAAACAGTAAATGTTTACGCGGAGAATATGCGACTGAAGTCTGTTTGGCTTCTTGAGTATTTCTGAAATTGAAACGCCCAGTGCTAGTAAACATAACTTTGTGACCTTAAATGAGCGATTTCTGATCGAGTCAAACTTACGGGAGGTATTATGACCCCCAAATGTTTTTGCTTTGAGGCGTGATGAACAATCTACAGCACCCTGGTTGTAGATCTGTAACTTTTGGTTGTTGTACCTCCCTGCTTACTCAGCAAGTACTACCTATAGGCTTGTCTCTTCAGTGAAGTCTTGCTTCCTTTTACCCCTTTGCAATAACTGTAAACTACACTAATATATGTGTTGATTTCAGTACAGTACAATTGATTTTTTTTCAGTTGTGAAGTAGAAGTAATGTAAGGTTAGTGCAGCACACTTTATAGCAGTATTTAGCTTCAGTGTGAAATTTTTAGAGGGGGTTAAGATGGCAATCTTAAGGGGGTTACTGTTCACTGTAACTCTGTGGTAGAAAACATTTGTCGGTAGGAATATGGGCAGTATTTCAGTTTAAGACGTACCATTCCTTTGCTGACCCGACAGTCAGTGGGGTCAGTTGTGTGACTGCTAATTTAAGTTGAGGACACTTTTGAGTGGTAGTATATGCTTTCAGAGGAATAACCCTGGAAAAATATATCAGTACAGCAGTATTGGAATTTTATTGCAGTACACTTTGGATATGTATATATTGTAAGCTGTCAGGTAGCAGCTAAAAAGGTATCCGACTGTTACGCAATTGTGAATAACTGCTACTTACGAAAGTTGTCTCTTTGGTCCATTCCACTGTGGAACAGTTGTAAGGGGCATTGGAAGCATGTACCAGGTTTATGCTCTGTTCACTTTGTGTAACCTGACACAGAGAGGCACACTTCTTCCACTTGGCAGACTCAATTTGTGAGAGAGAGAAACCCAAGTCATCGTAACCACACTTATGAAAGGTATGTAGTACTCCCCCCATCATGATCCACCATCTTGCCTTCACTGTCATGGTTACCCAACAGAATCCTTTCTTTTATAATGCATTTTGGAGGCATGAGGAGGAGTAACGTAATGTAATCTGTTCTCCAAGGTTGTGTGTCTTAAACTGAAATATCACAAGAATGATTTTTAGAGTTGGTTTAGTTTGTTGTTAGTGTATGTTTATTTTTGTGTGTTATATTTATGGTAGTGGTTGTCTTAAGTGTCTGCCTTCTGCAAAATCCATCAAGGATTTAAAACCCACCTTAGTGTCAGTTTGTGAATGATCGGACAAGCCCCTCCTATATGTCAGCAAACATCTTGGGGGGGGCGGGGTACTGCACATGAACATAACCCTGCTTTCCCCTACTTAGTACTGAGTTTGCTGATCTGTCTCTTAAGAGTCTGTAAAAATGGTCACAACAAGCCTATGTTTATTCATAGTCTCTAATAGGTTGTATTTATTCAACACTGACTTTAATGGATGCCTTGCCTCTACATCAGTAAGCTAACTCTAGTGACCTATGATTGAGAATGGACCTTGCTATGGTGCTTTTATCTCTAATCTCTAAAATCTGTAAATGTATGCAGTCTTAACTTGTAGCAACATCTCTTTACCACCTGACTTGATTCCCAGCGTATTGCAAACACTACTCTCCTGCAAGTTTGTTTGCTTTCACTTCAGTTGTGACATGCTGGTAGCTGCCATTTTTCCTGATCCCGATGAAAATATTTGTGTGAGTGTAGCTTTAAGGTTGGAATATTTCATGGAGAGATTCTTTCATTTTCATGTCTGATATGTTTCTGTAGTCATCTGGAACAGTCTGTCTTGGTTATTTTAGCTGGCCTAGGATTTCCTCAGAGTTCTATTGGGGCCACTTCTTATCATAGCACTTATGATCACTCCAGTATGCTGATGACTCCTCATTTGTTAGCTGACTGTAGTGTTGACCCTTATTCAAGGATGTAGTGTCTATTTGTGGTTACAGTGTAGTTCTGAATTACTGTACATGTGAAAGCCTCTAGGGTAAGCTGATGCTTTTTTCTCCAGGATATCCTCAACAGATGCATGCATTTTTTCTGTTTAACTTGCTCTCTGCATGTGTTCGATAGCTTCCATCATCTCCTTAACTGTAAATTGCAGCAGGCTTAACGGTAGCATGTTTTGCTATAGGCTACCACAACTGGGACCCATCACTGTTTACCCAGTGGAAAATGTTCAAAGAGTTTGGCCATTTCTTTATTACAATTAAGATGATGTAGTGTTACTTGGAATCAGTTCTGATAATTACTCTGGTACATACTGTAAATGAAGTCTTATGTCAGAACCATGATTAAAATGTAGTGGAAATGACCATATGGAATTACTTGTTCCACTTTCTGGGCATCCTTTCCTTGTCTGTTATGCCTACATTTTACTACTCTTGTTTCAGTTAACCTGATCCCCTGTTTTCTGATGACTGTTCATGCGTGTCTATATGCCATTCTTTCCTTTAGCTGACTAGTTAGAATTGTTGAACTTTTACTGATTAAATATATTCTGTCTTGTAACTGTAGTTTACTCAAGTGTTATGTTCCACTTTTGAGTCTGTGTGTAAGTTGTACAAGCTTGCTAGTACTCCCAAGGTGCATGCATGTAGTCTTATTCTGTGGCTCAGTACCCCCCCCTTAATGTTTGATTGCTTTGTACATATTTGAAGGTTGTGTAGTAGACTTGTATGATAGATCAAGCTTAGATGAGGTACAGTATTGTTTTGGTAAACAATTTCATTAGATTAGTTTGGCTCATTGTATAATAGTGAGCTAGTACAGTTTTATTGAGATTTTGTGTGTAGTGCAGTGCATTCTTTTTCATTGCTTCTTTTGGTTTGTGCATAATTTCAGAATCCTGCTTTTAAGAGTGTTTTTCTGGTTATTCCTATTGGGAATGGGGCTATTTTAGGTGGTATTCACTGATTTAAAGAAAATTTGGCTAAAATGGTAGTGAAACTTCTTTCTCTCCAATAAGTGCCATTCCATCTGTAACATTCCCTCATGCCATCTGCAGTCACCTGTCCTGCTGTGCAGTTGTCAGTATAAATGAGTTTGAGCACTTCTTGAGAGAGAAAGAGAACCTGCATTCTGAACATCAGAATCTGGTATGTTATCTTTGAGTCTCTACTGTTGAAGTGCTGCACCCAGGAAACTGACACCCTTACTCATAAAAGGTTTTGTATCTAATCTGTGCAAGTGTACAACTCCTTGAATACCAAACATTGGTGTATGAGCTGACTTTTTTTTTTTAATACCGGCTTTGATTCTGTTAGTGATTTTCAGGGCAAAGTCGCATAGATTGTAGGCTTAGTTGTACTTATCTTAGTAGAATTTCTGTACTATGATCTTGTGTCACCATTGTACCTAATGGGTTTACCTGAGTCTCGGATGCAAGTATTGACTGAGATTGATACTTTTTAATGATTTTGGTGTATGTGTGCAAATTCAAGACCTTGTATTTGTGTTTTACATTTGGTTTATTTCATAGAGCAGTGCATAGACTTATTTTTGCCTTTTTACTTAGTCATGTAGTAGTTATTTTATGAATTTTCAGGACAAAGACTGTGTAAAGTAAAGGTTTGGAAAGCTTGAATTCGGTAGCTGTAAAATGTAAAGCTGTTTTTAAAGTGTCCTGTGAAGTCTCCATCTTAACTAAAGAGGCCAGGTTTGTTCCAGTCCTGTGTTACATGGTCCCTTTTAATTGCACCATATGTAGTTGACTCTAAAATGTTATGTTTCAGAAAAAAGCCCAGAAGTAAGGATCTATGTTACTTGCAGTGTGGTTTAATCTGTCTGAGAGCCATGACCCAGAGATAAATCCACAAATAATCTAGGACACTTCTTCAGATACCAACAGAGTAAGAGTGTGTGAATTAAACATAGTAGTTCACAATTTCTTCTCCAACAGTCACCAGTTTTAGGGGGCATTAACATTTTACTTAGTTTAGGAACAGTTGAGAGGTATGCCCTGGATAAAGCAAATATATGTCTAATCCGTCTGCATGCCAGTACCTATCCTCTTGTGTCTCTAGTCTTAAACTTCTTTTGGTGTACTCTGTTTATCCTAAAGCAAATGATTTAATGGTACTTACTTATTCTGCTGCTCTGATCTCATTTGCCTTAATTGTACATGACTGGAATGTGGCGGTATGACTTTTCCCCAGTGTAGGTCCCAAAATCTGGAGTACTTTGCTTTAAATATTCTATGAAAACTTGTCTCCAAACAAATTCCAACCAGTGTTGGAGCCAGTTTTCTACAGATGGTAAACACTGTTGCTCTTCTGGCCTAAACATGTTATCCACCATATCGTTACCACTTTTTGCTGTGTTTTGTAAACAAAATTTAAAAAGTTGAGTGCTGATTTGCAGGATTTTAGCATTTTAATGTTTGCATTTTTTTCTCTTGCCAACAATCAGCCGTACAATTTTGTTCCATTCGTTTCTCTGTACTAGCTATTGCACTCCATGAGAAGTCACTTTTAATTGCCTATATTAAAGCGCTGCACAAAGCAAGAAACTAACTTAAGTGGTTAAATTGACAGTTGGAACAAAGTTATTGATGAAACCTAAAGTTTAAATAAAGGCTTATTATTTGACTGGATAATATACTAAAGTCTACATTTTAGCTAAAAGTACATCAAATTCAAATTGGCAGGCATTCAGTCTTCTGGTTACTACTTAATCAGGTCAGGGTTATGGGAAGTCTGGTCCCACTGTGGCTGAAAGACAGAAAAATGTAATTCTAGAAGGAGTGCACACCCATTAAAGGTTAGTAGAACTTTTCAAATAACTTATTGCTACAGTAACTGTACAGAAAAAAAAAGCTGTCACCCTTCATACATAGTCATTTAGATTATAGTGGAAATTCTTAAATGTGCATTTCAGTCTGTAATAAATAGAACATGTAGATTATAACTGGTAACTAAGTGCGATAATATATATTAAGCAGAGTGACTGAGTCATGAAATGAAGGCTACGTCAACCAACTTATCATATGTGTTGTAAGCACTATCATTTCAGTCAGTGTTATTCACTTCAGATCTGATGCATTTGGAAACATCAGAGTCCTCATTTAAAATTGTGTAGTTTTTATTTTGCTGAAGCCTGTAGCCTAGCTAGGGAAAAACTGCACTGGTTTTAAATTCCCTTGTGGAAATTTTGGCCAAGGCACAAGTGCCCCTGTGTAAATTTTATATTTTTAGCACCACCACCCCACCCGTGTAAGCTTGACCTTTAAGCATTACCTTAATCAGACCCACCAGCACTGTGCAGGGGGGTAGCCATATGGGGGTTGTGTTTTGGGAGGCATCTTCCTGTGGTGCAAGCTGTTTTGTCACCATAAATGTTTGCTTTGTCGCTCTCGTTTGGTGCTTGTGTGGTGCCACACCACACAGGCAGCTGCTGCCATAATCTTACCACAGTATTGGTGATGAGAACAAGCTTGGTCATTAGAGCAGCAGTGCAACCCAAATAGGGCTACCTTCCCTCCCCAAGTGTAGGCACCCGTATCCTGCCTGCCTGAGCCGTCAGTTGCCCAAGCCAAATTCTGGTTATTTGGGCAGTAGTTAGTGCTTTATCCCTCTGTTCCATCTGTGTATGCCATTTTCCAATCCTTTTTGAAGGGAGTTCTGAGGAATGTTTACTTTGAGAGGTGGAAGGGGAGAAGCCCAGAACAGCAGAGGTGAGTGAGATGCGGAGCGAGTGATTTTTGGCTTTGAAGATTTTAATGAAATTGAAGGCAGTATAGATTATGGAAATGACTTCTAGTGGCTATGATATCTCTGTCTTGACTTGACACCGCTGTATAGCACCACTCTGATACATATTTAGAAGCAACATTTACATTAAACAGTCTGTCTCCTAAGTTGTGTTTAATACTGTTGATCAAGCAACCAGGTATATTGTATTGTCCCATGGAGGAAGTAGTTTTGTTCTTGGTTAGCTGTTTCAGTAAATATTTTTTGATAATTTGAAGTACATGATTTTTGGCCTTTTGGGTAGAGATGTTTGGGATGAAGTCTGCACTGAATTTGTTTGTAGTAAAAGTTTTCTAACCTATAAGGCTGTCTTTTTTATTTTTATATTTCTGTAAATTCTACAGCAAAAGAATTCTGTTTGTGGTAGACCACCAGTAAAAACACCAAAAACCAACCAAGAAATACAGGATATAGGAGATACAGGCACTAGACACTCAGTACTCTACATCCTTTGAGCGCTTTCGTCTGTGTACCAGACTTCTTTAGGATGTGTAACACACAACTCAAATTAAATACAATCTCCTGCCACATGATAGGTTAGTCAAACAATTCCCCCGTAATATAACAATCTTAAAAACATGATGATAAAAACCACACACTACTACATAGTATTTACGGTACCAGTACATCACATACAATAAACGGAATTTAAGTTTCAAAAAAGGGCTAAGAGAAATTGTCATTCAAGACAGGAACACACTGGCATCAAGTCTAACCTGCCATTTAATTTCCATAAACTGTAAGTAGTAATCAACAGGACCCCCTCCCCCCCGTGACCCAAGTCCGCATGGTCATTGACATAGAACTTTAAAAATAAATGGTTGGGAAACTCACTAATGTCTAAAAAGGGAGTTTTTATCATTTTTACTGTTAATGTCCTATAAATGTTGATTTGCTTGATGGCCCGTTTTGTCTTGCCCCCACAAAATCCATCACAGGTCTGACACAGGGTCACATAAACCACACCCTTATTGTAACAAAAATATTTCTTCTTGGGTCTAATTCTCCCAAAATTCTTGATGCAAGTTTGTTCCTTGTCAATCATGTGTTTACATTGAGGACACCTACCGCATTTGAAACTGCTCCCTTTCTCTTGAAGATAGTGGTCTCTCTAATAGCCCTTTAAGGGAAGCCTCCTCCTTGTAAACTATAGTAGGGGTTCTTCCCAGAAGGGTGGAGGTGTCTGCGTCAAGACTGAAAATACCCCCAGTGTTTCCTAATAATTTTCCAGATGTCTTGGACATTCACATTAAATGGTAACACCATAGCTCTCCCAAAACTCCCCTCATTCTCACGGACACCTACCTGTCTCATACCCACACTGGTACCTAGCAGGGTACGATAAATTCCTCCCAACCTTTTGTTCTTTACCTCGTTCTTGATAAATTGGTCAGGGTACCCCCTCTTACTCAACATGCCTTGCAAAGTTACACACTCAGTGAGGAAATCTCGTCCAGATCAGAGATCAGGCTGACTAGCCTGACATTGCACTTACACCAAAGCTCTTTTCTGGTGTATGGGGTGCCAACTACTACAGTGTAAAAGTGTGTTGGAGTGCGTTGGTTTCCTATATAACTGGGAGGAAAAGTTTCTGTTACTGTAGTCTTTTGTTAATGTCACATCTAAATAATTGAGTGTCTGCTTGTCCACACTCCTAGTGAACCGCAAAAAAGGGGTCGTATTGTTAATCAAAATAACTTGCCCAATTTATCCTCCCCATCTCTCCACAACAATACTGTTTCGGTACCGCCCATAGAGTGCCCAAGAGTTTTTTTGTAGGGAGAATTCAATATGTATAGGTCCTCCCATTGACATGACAACGCTGGCAAAAAATGGGGTGTAACACGCCCCTATAGCTACTCCCATGGGTTTGCTGAAACAGCAAAAAATTGTTCAAGACCAACTCCATACAAGTTCTTAATGTAAGTATAGTGCTGTGATCAAAATCCGTGTTCCTACACAAGTAATGTAGAACCACTCTGGTCTTGTTCATCGGGTACAACTGAAAACAGGTCACAGATGTCAATTGTAGCCATTAGTAAGTTGTCATAAATTTCTTGACCTATCTTAGCCAAAAAAAATCCCATGAATCCTTGAAAAAGTATGGACGATGGTCCAAGACATGCTTAGCCTTGGAGTCAAATTTGTCTATACAAAATGTCTTGGATGCTTTAGCGTCCACTATTGGGTGAAGTGGGGGTTAATACATTAATGTATTTTAAGGATTCCCACAAGTTGTGGAGATCCGTGGATGTGGGGTTGTTACAAATGTGTGGTCCTCCAAAGTGATCTGCCTGTTTAATAATAGTTAATCAAGAACCAGATCTATGTTATCAAAAACCAGATCTATATTCCTATAAGTGATGTTCAGCTCATTGCAGGCGACCTCTGACGTGTGTTGCTGTAGAAAATTTCCAACATCCTATTGATGTAATCGTTGACGTCTGTGATGAAGCCCCCACCTTTGTCCAGTGTCATGACTCTAATCTGTTTGAAATAATATGGTGTAATAAGTCCATCTTATCTACAGTGAGGTTGTTGTTAGTGGTATAAGTTTGCTGGGAAGGGCTCATATGGACCATGGCATGCTTGGGGGTGAAAAAGTATTGGACCTTTTTAAACTTTGTCCTAGCCTTGTTTCAAAATTCCCATCCTTAAAATGTAAGGCTAAATTCATCTTTCTACAAAAAAAAAACCTTCAGCTGTAAAATTGTCTCAAATAAGTTAGTTTTTTGTACAGGCACAAGGTTTAACCCATTCTCCGAGATCTATCCACTCTGTACCAACAAGTACATGACTCTGGTTGTAAATTTTAAAATCATTAGTTGCAATCAAACAACCCTCTTCCATTTCCACACTATTGGTGTTTAATTTCTCCTGTAAAAGGAGTTCTAATTCCTCCTCCCCCTAGAGTAATTTTGTTGTACCCGAGGGGCATGCCTGGAATTGTCCTGTGTCATGTTCCTTTGGTTCAGTAATCTTTGTGACCTCCTTAGCGGTGGATTTCCTAAAGGGTCAACATCACTGTTAGGGCCATTGTTTAAGTTTTCGTTCACATCTGTTTTGTTACTAGCCTCCTCCGCCCAGTAATTGCTCTGTTGACCTAAAGGAGGGTCGGGATAGGCCTTCCCATTGTCGTAATCACTCTTATCCCTAACTAATTTCTTGTCTTAAATTTTAAGCTAGTTGTCAAATACATTCTTGTAATTGTTTAATTTATGCACAAATAAGTCAGACTTAATACTGGCGTCTAGCTTTCATATCTCGCTGTTATGGTTAGGCACTTTCCATACATTGTCAGTAATTTAATAATTTCAGTAAGTCGCAGCCTTGCTTATTAAAAAAGGCAATTCACTCACAATACAACAAGGAGTCCTTGACCAAGCCCGTAGGGTACTTCACATAACCCCTTCGTGACGTTCCCGTCTGAGGCATTTGTTTAAGTAGCAGTTCTCAAGGTGCAGCTTCTTGAATTGAAAAACCTATTGCTGAAAGTTATTGATTTGCCAGTCCAGGTTCCCATTATGTCCACCAGTCCTGGCTGCTTCGGAACCCCATGCTACATCCCTTCCTTACCATTTGGTTACAAAAAAAGTAGGAACGTTCATACTGCTGCCGGCTTGCATATCATGCCAGTTGGAAACAAGGTTGGTGCCACTCAATGATAAAAATGCCCTTTTTAGACTGTGAGTTTCCCAACCATTTCTTTAAGTTCTGTGTCATTGACCATGTGGACTTGGGTCACGGGGGGTCCTGTTGATTACTCAGTTATGGAAATGACAGGTTAGACTTTGCCAGTGTGTTCCCTGGCTTGAATGACAAAATTTTCTCTTGGCCCTTTTTGGAAACTTGTCTTTATTGTATGTGATGTACTGGTACAATAAATACTATGTAGTCGTGTGTGTTTTTTTTATCATGACATTACCTCCCCCAATATAACAATCTTATTGTTGTATTGGGGGGGGGTAATTTAATTTGAGTTGCATGTGTTTTTAAACATTTGAAGAAGTCTGGCACACTGAGATGAAAGCGCTCAATAAAGGATTTTGAGTACCGAGTGTCTGGTTGCCTGTATCTCCCATGTCCTGTATTTCGTAGTAGACAACCAGGGTAGTTTTATTTTTTTAATTTCCTATGATACCTGGTTCTTCTGAAGGTACTTAAGTTTGCTGCTTTGTCATTGTAAGGAGTGATGCAATCTTAAGTGAATTTTATTTTATCAGAATATGTTGGTTGGCATAATTGTAGCCCTTAAATTAAGTGGGGTGTTTTGGGAGTTTAAAGGTGAAGGTCTGAGTGTACTGGGGAAGGAGGATACCAGAGTGGTGTTGCAAGAGGTACCCATATTTGTAAGAATACAGTCAGCAGCCTTCTAGTAGATATGTTTTGACTGCTCAAGGGGGCTTTTATTTATAAAGCTAAGGAATTTTTGGACATATCCTGCATTACAGGTATATGTTTTATTGAAGGGTAGTTTATTTACCCAAACTAATGGAGTATTTTGAATCAAGCATTTAAGACACTGAAATCTATTTGGACATTGGGGGACACGGGTGTTCTGCCTAAATTGAGGGGCATGTGTGGTTCTTCCCGCAATGCAGGTACTTAACGTCACCACCACATGAGGGGTTTGCGAGCATGTGGAAACTCTGGTTATGGGTGTTCCTCTGCTAGATCTCGACCCAGTGAGGAGTGAACTTTCTGCTGTATAAGTGATGACATTCAGTGTTTCTACATTTTGGTAATGATATAATGATGATGTTGTAGCTTTTATCTGATATGTAAATCACGCTGTGCTGCTATATAATTAAAAAAAAAAAAAAAAAAAAAAGCTGTGGCTTTTCATACAAGGTTGTCATCTCTTTAAAACTATCTTGCCAACAAAACATGCAGGTAGTCTGGAGTTGTCTTCAAAGGGGTGTCTTGAGTGTCAAGGTTCTCTCCTGTTTTACATTGTCGAGCAGTCTTTTGCACTGATACTACAAAGATAACACAAACATGCATATCGCTCCTAGAGCTGTGCTGAAATATTTCAAGCTGGTTAACCACCAGTAATGCAACTGGCTAACCAGCATTACTACTAAAACTTCAATTGTTTGCAACACCCTGAGGCTGAAATATCTCAGTACGGCTCTTGGCAGCACTCTTGTGTATTAAATTTCAGAAATATTAAACAATTGTTAGATCAGTTTGTTTTCTTGTGTAGGGCACTTACAGATGCAGAGGTCAGCAGATTGCCGACCAAACTAAAATATCAGACAAAATATGAAATGCTCTACCAAAGAGCAAGGCAGCAGTTGATGTACAGCTCCAGAGATTAGCATGTTCAGTATCCTTACAGTATTATCCCCACAAAAGATATGTTGTTCAAACCACAGATTGTACACCTTGCATGTGTAGAACATTGAGTAATCTTGGGCAAATGAAATTGAGTCATTAATGTTAGCAACAGAGTTACTTAATGACGTTTACTGTTCTGTACTTAGTAACATATTTGCTGAAGAGCAGTTTTACACTGTATGATACAACTAAAAGGAATAAAGTTATTCAGAGTACCCTATAAACTGACTTTTTGTGAGAGCTTTCACTTGTAACCTGGATGTAGAGTCTAGTAACTACTTGTATGGAGAGTCTAGTAACTACTTGTATACCTCAAGTTTTCTCCATGTGCTGATCTGGTGTGCTAGTCAAAATCTGGAAAAATCAACCAAGTGGTGGTCTTTAAAAAGCAGCCAGAGGTTCACGTCTCAAAAAGTGTACCTATTGGAAACCTAGATTGAGTGTAATGTTGTACTGGTGCCTTCATTTTAAATATTTGTCCATGGCCATATCGATGTAGCTACATTCAAGCAATTATGCATTGCTGTCTGTGTATGTGCTTGATAATGTAACCTATAACTTCTGCTACCCCAGTTTTCATGAAAGGAAATGTCCTGCTCATGCAGTCCATGTAAGAAAGTATTACTAGGATATTAGTTTTAAGGTTAACATTTAACCAAAGTGGTAAATGATGTATGTACATGCCAAATTATTTTTGATGCACCTTGCTGTGTACCTGGATATTACCTTAATAATCTCTAGCCCTTCCATAATTGTATAGTGTGCTATATTGTACACAGGAATATTTTCTGTACACCATTTGTGCAAAATGGATGTATTTGCAAAGATTCATGCCTAATTACTGTGAATTGTGGAGATTATGCATCTAGTATAATGGTGTCTGCTTATGTAAAAGTCTTCTTAGAAGTTGTGCAAGAGGACAAAACAGGATGAGTCCCTTGGCAGAGGAGGACAATATTTAAGGCTAGTGGGGGTAGTATTTTTTTGCGTGTGGTTAAAGTAACTTGGAGATTGTGACTCTGTGTTTAGTGTTTTTATAATGGTATGGTGTCTGTTCTGTGTAGCTGTTCTTTACCAGTAAATGGTGTGTAGAGTTGAAGTAGAATTGTGGATATTAAAAAAGTGGGGAAAGGGAGGCACATAATCTTTTGTTTTAATGCAGAAGCAAAGTATCCTAGTTTTTTAATAAGTGCTTGAGGTCTTCACAGCTGCCTGAACTCCCACCATAGCAAGTGTGTGGGGGGCTCTGTTTCAACTGAAAGGTGAAATACTCAGAAATGCAGCACCCCCCTCAAGTTGCACTGCAGTGGCAATATTAGAAAAGTGAGTCCAGACACCATGTCAAGCATCAAATTGCATGTGCTACCTGGTGGACACCTTTCCCCAAATAAAGAGCAGTTACTGATTTCAAATATTAAAATGTAACCTTTTTAAAAAAACTTCCCCAAGCTTGATCCCTTTAGGAAAACATTCCACATTTGATGCTAAGTAAATTGAAGAAATTTGTATGTCACACCTACTCAGTAAATATTCCTGAGGATGATTGGTGGAGTCTTGAACCCCCTGCACCCTCAGCCTTTCCTTCTTTGGAAGCTGTCGTGTAGTGGTTGTTTCCTTGTCTCCACACCGGTAGCCAAGATGGGCAGTCCACATCACCATGAAAGGATTGTGTTGTATCCTGTTATGTGCATCCTCAAACTAGTATCACTGACTTTGGAACTCCAAGTGTGCTACCTTCCCATTATTTAAGTCCTCTGCTTGCATATGGGCAATTTGACTGACTAGGGTCATAGTTTTCTTCTGCACAGGATGGTCCAGGCAGAGAAGAATTGTTCGTTCCCAACCTCCTACCCATATCTTCAGCACCTAAGCCAGTAGTTTAACTCTTGATTCTATGATGCAGTCTGGACTTTGTTCCTCTAAGCCATAGCTGTACTTTGAATTTTGTTGATGTTCACTTTAGGCATACTCCCATCCAGTTTTTTTCCTTGTATGCTAAGTTGATAAATGGCCTGACGTAAAGGCCTTTTTTCAGCCTTGGCTGTTGGTGGTCTTTACCCTCTTCTCTTGTTAAGGTGGGTGTGCAGAATAGTTGGGAGGGTGGCCTAATGGCTAAGGTGTTTGCCTTGCAAACACAAGGTGCAGGGTTTGAGTCTCGAGTGATAACTGGCTAGGCTTAAAATGGCTTGCAAGGGCAGTTAGCCTACTACTAATCTATCTATCCTTGAGCAAGGAAGAGGTGTAACTTAAGGATGATGTGCTGTGAGTTGCATTTGGGAGCAGGAACAGAGGAAATGGCTGTAAAGTCCTGAAGATGAGTAAAGCATTTTAGCAGAGGGGGTTCGCCTTGTGGGGAACTAAAGGATGACCTAGTAAATCAACTAGCCTGAGAAGATGGCCTGATCCTTAGCATTGGAAAGAAGGGGAAGTGAGGAAGGGGTGTGGTTCTGGGAATACAATTGATACGTGAAACTGGGCCACACACCTGTCTTGTGAATTCAGCCTTTCTAAAAGATTTGCCAAAGACTTGCCTGTTCATCCAAACCCATTGGAAAAGATGACCCAAAGCTAGTCTTTATAGCAAGTATGTCTTGTCAGATCGATCTTTAAAGGAAAAAAAACTCATGGTGAAATTGCCAGGCCTGTGATTTAATAGCTTAGCTCTACTTTTAAGTGTTTGACATCTTACCACATAAAACATTTATGGCAATTAGTCTTGTGGCTGGCAGGTCTCTGTTGAGAAGGGCAGCTTAAAAAGTAGCTGCACAGAGAAACGGTTTGCCTGTAGATGAAGAAACCTCTGAGGGTCTTGTACTTCTCTTGCCTATTTTAAGAGCCGTATAGATGCATATCGGAGAGTGCGCTGTCCATGAGAATATGCAGAGGTAAGGGGAAGACTAGATGGGTCCAAGACCTTTAGTTTGACTAGCATCAGTAAGTTTTCTCAATGTTTATGTATCAAAAGGGGTACCTGTAACAACTTGCTGACCTAGGTTTGATTCCCATCGATGACGCTCTGCTAATTTGTGCGTCTTATTGGACAAAGTCTTGAGCTTTGTAAACATTTGTACACAGTTGGTCATGCATTCTTTTTATTTAATTTTTGTTTTGTTACTTCCATAAGTGAACAGTGTGACACCATTTACAGGCTTGGCCTAAACCAGGCCTGCAACGTACATTCTGCTTACAGATTTTCTTTTTGATCCGTTACTGCACGGTTGATTTTAATGTAAATGTGCTGGTAAAGTTTGAGTAGAGCTAAAGCTATTTGAATAGTAGAGACCTGACACTCTTCTTGCTTTCCCTTTTTGATGTGGCACAAAATTTAATTCATGGGCAGGTTTTCTTTGTGCTGTTTATTTGTTGAGTGATTGGAGTCTTCCTACTTAATATTTTTCACTATTATGAAATATTATTTAAAAAAACAAATACATCAGTAGGCAAAGTTGATAAAACCACTGCTTTAGCATTTTATTAATATAAATGTTCACATTTCTTAAAACTGACATCCTTGGAGTAAATTTTTGACAAGATTCTTTTATGTTAATGAATCCATTAATCATATGTGATGTATTATGTGATTATATATATATATATATATATATATATATATATATATATATAATATCAAGGTCTCATCTGCCACAAAGTCTCTCTTGACTCTGTTCTTGTAAATGCCACTTCTACACAAAAGTACTTGTTCCAAAACATAAAAATATTTTTTTTCCTCTGAATTATGTAAGCTGGTATGCTTGTAAAGACTATCTTTTTTTTTTTGCATTTTTCACTTCAATTTAATGATAGTACTGTAACTTGTTTGCTTTTTTGTGTTAGGAAGCTTAACAGTGCAACTTGTCCCCTTGACCATTACAGTGTAAATGTATAGAAGCATAAGACTCAAATTTGGCAAAGGTTAAAAGAAAACATACTTTCTCAAATGCATCTTCAAACAGAACAATTGCTGCACTTGTAAAATTTTGATTTTTCTTGCACTAATTTTTATAGTCTTGAGGTGATTGACCCCAAAAGGCATCGGATCATTTGGACAAGGAAATAAGAAAAATGCTTCATGCTAAAGCGATGCATAAAAATCGCTGTATACCCAAAGACTATATTTCATGTTCTGTAGGAGGTGTGGGCCTCCTTGAAATTGATTACAAATACAGATCTGCAGTTGTCAGACTGCATACATATCTGCTGACCTCATCAGATCCAAACATAGTGAAAGTTTTAAAACATGGAATAATAAACTTAAGCTATTCTTTTGGGAAGACTTGGCTAGGCTTAGAAGAAAGGCCCTCTGGGTTGTTGGACTTCTCATAGACTACTAGGCTAAGGTGACTTCCCTGCTTAGTTTAGTAGCAGCATATCAAATCAGAAGTCTACATCCGGCAGCAACTGAATGTGCCAAAAACACAATATAAGGAGAAGGCAGCAACTAAATGTGCCAAAAATGCAATATAAGTAGAAGTATCAGATGAGAAGGTAATAAATGTGGAAAAGCTCCAGTATTGTGGTAAGTATACATAACCCCCTGGAATAGCCTCATTTGATTAGGATTTTGACACAGGAATTGTTAAGGAGAAATTAATTTAAACCAAAATATGAAAGGTTTAATGTTGGCTGCCGAAGACAGTGGATTGCATACATGTTGGCTTACAAAGTCCATTGCACACATGGGAGAAATGGACAAATGCAGGTTCTGTAAAATAGAACTGGAAAGTCTTGCATCATGTTGTTGGATGTGATATACGCTAATGGCAGAGGGCTTGCATACTAATGTGACAAGACTGTTGCATTAGAGATTGTGCAAACATATCTGAGAAGCATTAGAAATGTGAGCCATTACAGAGTGATGCATTTTATATCACATGGGATCACCTTTTACCAACAGTTCAGAAAATAGACTTGAGAGAACCAGCTATAGTAAAATACCAGGATTCGCGGGCAGAAGTTAGGGCAGTGTGGAAGGCTGCCTAAACAGTTCTAATAGTAGTGGGAACAATGGGTCTCATAAAAAAAAAAAAATTGCATTAATATTTAGATATGCTGCCAATGTACATAACTCCATATGTATTGTAGAAGGGGTCAATTGTGGGCACATTGCAGGTGCTACAAAGAGCACTTCTGGCTAACAAAGATTAAAACAATAGTAATTTCATTAACTTTAATCATACCCAAAAAACTAGGCAAAATTTAAAGAGAGTAAAACCTCCTTTTGTTTCAGTCCGATAAGCCAACAGATGTGGGCTCCATTTAATGATGTAATAGAACTATTATTTTTGTAAGTAAAAGTTGTAGTTAAGACAATTAGTTGGCTAATACAACAAGTTATGTAACTTTCCAGTTGTCTATTTTAATGCAGTTTTAACACTTGTAAAAAGAATAATCGTACATTAGACACAGTGCAAGAGTTGGACATTGTGCCTTTCTCTGATATAGTCTCTCCTAAATAGGAGGAAAAATCTTTCAGAAAATTTTAGCTGTAGTGTTTAACATGGAAATATAACCTCTTTTTGCAAATTAACAGTAATATTTAATACTTTTAATTAAGTCTTGCTTGGTAGCAAGCCTAGAATGCATAATAAGCTATCCATGAGGGAGATTACTTGTATAATGTACATTTTCAGAAGCTTTTTCTATAAACTGCACTTTCAGACTTCCTATTGAATAGATTTAGCTCAATTATGTCTAAAATGTACTTTTAGATCTTTCCATTTATTAAATTTAAGAAAGGTAGTAGCATTGATACCTAAAAATTGTTCATTCTGTGATGACATTCTAAAGGGGGGGGTCAGCTAATCTATAAACCCCCCCCCCCAAAGGAATGTTGGGGTGAATGTCTTGTTCTTGCTAACCAAGAACCTGATTTTCAAAAGAAATGGGACATCTTTTATACCCATAGCTATGCGCTGAATTTGCTGATAAGGTTTTAAAAAATAAAGGCGGTCTTGGGATCTAAACCTCTTCTGTAACATCAACAGAATGGTTTAGAGGGATGAGTTTCTGTTGGAGGATACTGTTGCTGTGGAACACTCCCCATCCGCATAAAACAAAGTTCATCCTGTCTGTATTCAAGCACAACTTAGATCTGTGAGTGAGAAATAGAAAATTGCCCTAGGACTACCCCCGTATTACTGATGGACAGAGACAGCTCCTGTATACTTCATCCCATGTGTGTCTCCCCTCAAATTATTTGGCTGCTTTAATTTAAAGTCTTTTGGCTTTCTAATACCATGACAGGAATGGGCCCCATTCCCAAGTCAAAGTACAATTAAAGTTCATGAAATTAGTACTGTTTCAATCGGTCAGCCAAAAGTGCTCTTCAGATTACCCGCAATGTACCCAGTAATGACTCCTGCAATCCGTGCAGTTACATGGATTGGTAACGTATCTAAATATGAAGTCTTTATAAGACCTGTTGCTCCTACTACTGTTCGAACTGTCTTGATATCTTTCTTCCACATTGCTCTCATTTCTGCCTGCAGATCCTGGACTTTTATGATGGTCTCTCTCTGTATGCAAGACACTATAGTCACTGGGTGTGGCGATTTCAGTGATCCATGCTACTTGTGTCTTTTCTTGGACCACTATATCTGGTTTTCTAGCATCTGTCTTTTGAACTGTTGTTAATGGGTGATCCCATGTGATATAAACTTCATCATTTTCTATGATGCTTTGTTTCCAGTGTTTTTCAGCCACTTCGATACCATACCGTTTGCACTGTCC
Source organism: Protopterus annectens (assembly GCF_019279795.1). Taxonomy (NCBI): domain Eukaryota; kingdom Metazoa; phylum Chordata; order Ceratodontiformes; family Protopteridae; genus Protopterus; species Protopterus annectens. The sequence continues at coordinate 818,231,330 of NC_056734.1, read as the reverse complement.
CCAGTGCAGCAGCCTTGCACATTATGCCTTTCAGTATACAGTCCTGCCATTGGTGTGTTGCAACAAGGTGAGACTGTTTCCAGTTTGGTTTTGCAAAACTTACATTTGTCAGTTTCTCCCACATATTCAACGGACTCTGTCAACCAGCATGTATGTAGCCCACTATCTTGGGCTGCCAATGTTAACCTTTCATTTCTTGGTTTGAATTCCCCTCTCCTTAACCATTCCTGCGTTCGCTCTTGATCAACATGAGGCTCTTCCAGAAGTTTTCTGTACTTGCAACTATATTTGTTTGTCCCACATTTCTTGCCTTCTCGTCTGGTCCTTCACCTTATGTTCTTTCTTTTGTGTGTTTGTTTTTTTTTTTTTGTGTGGCACATTCATGTGCTACCTGTTTTTTTATTACTTCTGGTTTGATTTCCATTCCTGCTTGACGTCCATATGCTTCTACTAAATTAAGCAGGCAAGTGTTCTTAGATTTATTCTCCTTATGTTTCAAAACTTTCACTACATTTGGATCTTATGAGGTCAGTAGATGTGTGGAGTCCCACGATTGCAGATCTGTACATGTAATCAATTTCAAGGAGGCCCATCCTTCCTTCAGAATGGGGAATATATAATCTTGGTATACATTGATTTTTATAAATCATTTAGTGAGCATTAAGCATCCTTGTTTTAATATGTAATCTATCCAACACTTTTTAGGGCCAATTAATCGCTCCAGAACTGTATGACAGGAAGAGCAAATTGATTTATAGCTTGGATCTTGTTCCTAGATGTCAGTGCGGTTCTCAGGATTAATTTAAGTCTTCTAAAAGTATTCCGTACTGAGTTTTATTCACATTTGTTAAATGTTTTCTTGCTGATCCTTGATCAATTCCAAAGTATTTATACACTCCCTCTTGCTGAAGTTCATTTCTTTTATCACATTCTTGTCCCTCTTGCTGAAGTTCATTTCTTTTATCACATTCTTGTCCCAAACTGAGAGTTTCATGCTGTTGCAGTTTCCGTGCTTTAAATGTTGCTTTTGCACATTTATCAAGACCAAATGACATTCTAATATCTTAGTTTTGACAACCTGCAGCTGTGCTTTCAGTTCCTCATCTGATGAGCTATCTGTGGTGTGATCCCACTTATTTTATGCTGCAGCAGCCTTTGCTATATGGGTTGTATTCTGCCAAGACTATAACAGCCAGCTAGCTTCCAAAGCTTTAGAGCTTCTTCCACACAGGGAGACACCCACACACTTGGGCAGCTTGAACCCTCTGCCACATGCACTAAGTTTGACCACCCCTAAAACTATGCCACATAAGGGGATGCTTTTCTTTGACACTGCTTTTTATTACTGGATTTACTTGTAAGAGCAATACCTGTTCAGTCTTCCTGGGAGGTACTGATGCATATATTATTGAAAGATGTGTAGAAGTTTATGCATTGCATTGTCATGAGATCCTGTTTGCAGGCTTGGGCCTGTGTATTTTGAATTTAACCTGGGTAGAGTACTGGGTCCATTGGACCCGTTTCTGTCTTTGCCTGGGGGTAAGCGCATTTACATGACGTTTATATGCAAATTTTATATGTAACCCATTTCCTTTGTGTTAAAGTGAACATTAGTGTTGGTTTGAGAGTGGATAGTGTTTTATTAAATCCTCTGCATAAAACGTGTATATATGTGATATATTAATGGATATCCGAGTTGGCATGCTGAAATTATTATGATGAAGAGCGACAAACCTTGTAGAGGGAAGTAGGGTGGGAAGAGGTTACGCTATGTGATCAGAAATAGAACAAGTGCATTTTCTGGTTTGGTGTGTTATAGTTTATTCTTTTGTCAGTGCTGTTAAATTTTTAAGTAGGTGTGGTTTATAAGGTCTGCAGTGTTGAAATGTTTTTTGCTTATAAATGTGATGTGCAATTGTATTGTACTCATCATTTGGGACTGGTCTTTGTGTGGATAAGGTTGCCAAACCACAAGAGTTCTGCAATTCACTGAGTAATACAGTTCATTATAGGCTACATACCATATGCTTTTGGGTATGAAGTTTTGTAACTGGGCCTCTAAATAGTGGACAGACACTCTTAAGACTAAGTGCACCTGTGGTGTATGCGATCAGAATTAAAAACAAATTTACCATTTTAGCTGTACACTTATGTCATGCAAAAGGCTGTGTGTGACTTCAGTGTGAGTGGACTACAGATTGTTTAGGCTGGTCCCTTACATGTATTAGTTGATATTTGGGCAGATTTTCACTAGTCAGTATGAAAAGCACGTCTTGAGTCTCCCCTGAAATTGGACATTAGTCTAGGGAACTAACACAGTAGTTTTAAAAAAATTATGGTGCATTATTGATTTAAGATTATAGCATTGCTTATCGTTTTAAGTATTTTTTTTTCTGCAACTTTCAGATAACAAGCTCCTGGAGCGATCAGACTTGCAGTTGGTATTGGCTGAGAAACTACATGTTGATAAATATGATTCTTCAAATCGTCATGAACTCAGGTAAGCAATGATTCATTTTTGCCATCAGCTTCTTTTTTGCACAGAGTTTTGCTTGTGCTTTATTTTTCCCTATGCTTGAAGTGCTGTTGGTCAAAAAAAAATTTTTTTTTGGCAAAAAACAGGAATTCTCTTAAATGTTCCTTTTCTTGGAGCGACTGAGAACATTAGATGCATGTTTAGTATTGTATTTTTGAATTGGAGATTGGTGGGTTTCAGCTCTGAGTCTATATGAGGTGAAGGTAATTTTTCATAAAGACAATCTGTTTTTTAAATCTTATTTTTCCTCCATCGCAGCCCAGGCTCTGATGGGATGCGGAATGAGGCATTGCTGCAGGAAATGGCTGAAATGCGGATGAAGCACCAGGAAGAGCTGACGGAACTGCACAAGAAGCGGGGAGAGGTAAGAATTGTGTGGTGTCTTGAGTAGTTACCCAGATAGTGCACACCCTTGCGGCTGTTTGTTACAATTTCACTACTACGAGTCCCGGGGCCTTTTACGAGTAACTGTACATGACTTTCCATTTTTGCCTGTTGGGAGAGAGTGCTTCAGTTTCTCCCCATGAAGATATCTTTAATTTGTTCCATATACTGTCACGTAAAATACTGTTAATTTCTGGCCTATAAATTAGTGAATATAGTTGCCTGACATTTTTCATCTGAGTTGAAACAAATTGATATTGTAAGGAAATTGAAGCTATTTTTGAAGACCGGTGAGCTAGGGTGATTGAACTTTCTGTATTTTGGTGACAAAATAGTTATTTGTGGGTGTTTGTGTATCTTATTTTACAGACAAAGCTTAAAACTATAAAACACACATGGCGTTAATTGTCTACCTCCGGCGGGCGTTTGCATTCAAGTAATTTTACTCACATAAGTGTTTAAAACGTTCTGCAGTAGTTTTGATAAGAACCACATCCATTCCGTGGTCATTCAATTCTGCTGTGGAGTTGGACACCCTACAAAGACAAAAATGGCAACTGTGAACATAGGGTGAAAATGTCAGAGGAACCCCCCCCCCCCCCAAAAAAAAAGATTTTGGCTCTTTGTTTTTTTTCTTGTGGGTTGTCACGCCATTCCTTTTGCTGGTGACCAGCATGGGAAAAACTCATTGGGAGTGGTTCACTTCAGTGGGTGACTAACCTGTGTAATGCTGTTGGCTTTCTCTCAAAACCATAAGTGATGGTGCTTTCTGTAAAGGTTATTGTCTGTATTTGGAAGGCATTTTTATACTGCTCATATGAATGCTTTAAGCCTATGATGACCCAAGAGAACTTGGTGAGAGTGCACATTTTATAGTCAAGTAGAAAAAAAAATATTTTAAACTAATTAACTTGCTCTAGTGTCTAATTGCATGCTGTTCTTAAGGATGCCGATTGGTGTTACATGACAGAACCGGATAAAGATGCCTACAGAGGCCCAGGCCTTTAACAAATGAGCTTGAGTTCTCTCTGCACCATTATAAAAGTGCTTAATAGTGGGTGCTGAGAACTTGTTTTGTAAATTTCTTTCTTCTTTTAAAATCTGTTTTTAAAAAAGTTGTAAAAAAAAATTCCTGTGTTCAGTACACTGTCATAGTAATTATACTAAACAAAAGTTTGCACTAAATGAAATTCTGTTTAGTAGCATGATTTCGGTGACTGAGGATGTAGGTAGCCAGCTCGTATCCTAATGAGCATCTAAGGTTGGTTGCCATTACCAACCAGTCTGTGATTTCTTGGCCAGTCTCTAATGGTTTTACTAGAGACTGATTGGAGCAGCAGATGGTATGTTCTTTAGGCATTGTTTCTGTTTTATGTACCCCTAACTTATTGGCTAGAAACGAGATATGTCAATGGGCAGTGATATTGGTATATACTGGCCACAACACAGTCTTCTCTGTGTGCCTTTTTAAAGGTAGTCAGGGTGATGGGGGGATAGCTGCACTAGCATGATGAAATAAGTTGGTGACCTGTTCCACTTCTGGTGATCACTTGTTATAGGTAGTCAGCGTTGGGAGCAGTCAGAAGAAAGCAAAGGGCTTATACCCACAGTGAAGTGTTTTCTGCCATGGCTTGGCTGGGGGTTAGTCTCTGGATGGTAGTTGGGCACAGTGAAGTGAATGTCATGCCTTTGCTTGGGGGAAGATAGTTTTACTAGTTGAAAGTGGCGGGTAGTTGCATAATTGATGTTTAAAATTACTACGGCTTATCATTGGGAGAGGGATGCTGTGTATGTGTCTGAAGACTCTGAACGCAACAAGTTGGAGTACTTGGGTTCATAGGTTCATATTAGGCTATCTGCCCTAGGGCATTTATAAGCCTAGCCAGAGTATGTTTGGCTTTCGCCACCCATTTTAAATTAATTTTGCTATGCCCTTTTTCGAGGTTAGTATACTGTGCCTCTGTCTAACAGTGACACAGAAGTGATACCCGGGGTAAACCTATGATCTCCCATCCACTCATAAAGATTCCTCTTGAAGAGAGTCAGTGAGGGACTCTGCCTAACCTGGACTGGGATTTTATTCCAGAGTGAAGGGAGCCTCTGGGTTATGAATTTGTCCCTCCAGCATGTCCTGTTTATTTTAGTGCTGAGGTTCAAGTCTCTCGAGCGTGTAGCTTGATGGGATTTGGATTTTTTGAGGTGCAGCATGTCCCTTAATTCCGGGTTGGACATGGCCTTATACGTCAGGCACAGGTCACCTCTGAGCAGGCGGTATGCCACTGAGTAGAGCTGGAGTTTCTTTAACCGGGCAGCATATGGCATCTGTTTGAGCCCTTTGATCCTCTTGGTGAGGTACTTTTGGGGTCTTTCCAGTTGCTGCAGGTGTTTGGTAAGGTACATCCCAAAAGGGGCATTGTACTCAATTATGGGCCTGATGAGGGATGAGTAAAGAGGCACGATGGCCTCCCCTAATCTAGATGTGAATCGGCTATATAAAATGTTTTTCTAACCACTTTGGCCATGTGGTTGTCAAATGAGCGATTGCTATCAACTTGGGTCCCCAGGTCCCTAATTACTACTTCTGTACTTAATGGATTACCACCTATGTGGTAATTTGTGGGCACTTTGTTTTTGCCAAAGGGGATGACTATACACTTTTTGGCGTTTAGCTTGAGGCCATGGCTCTGGCACCAGTTGTCTGTTTCTGAGGCCCTTTTGGAGGATGCTTGTGTCGGCTGGAGAGTCTATTATGGCACCCAGTTTGCAGTCATCTGCGAACTTGGTCAGCCACAGTCCTTCCGTGTTGGCCTGTACCTCCGAGAAATATATACCAAACAAGAGAGGTCCCAGGACTGAGCCTTGTGGGACGCCACTTGTAACTGGTTTGGAGTCTGACATGGCTCCAGCAATTCTAACCATGTGGGTTCTGTCCTTGAGCCAATTTGCAACCCATCTAGTGACATGGGGGTTTATATTTAAGCTGGTGAGCTTATCTATAATGCCAGAGTGGGGTATTGTATCGAAGGCTTTTGCGAGGTCCAGATAGGCTGTGTGGACCACCTTCCCTTCGTCAATGGCCTTGGTGACTGTTTCAAAGAAGTCAACCAGGTTTAAGAGGCAGGATTTGCCCTTAACAAAGCCAAATTGGGTAGGATCCAGTGTCTAGCTCCCCAATATCTTTATGAGGTTCATGATGATCCTTTCCATAGCTTTGCAGACCAAGCTAGTCAGGCTTATGGGGCGGTCCGTTGAGGCACCACCTTTGTGGAGAGGGACCACTGTTGCTGTACGCCACTCTTTGGGTACATATCCTGTAGTAAGGCTGAGATTGAACAGTAGTTTTATGTTTGGGTTTAGCTCTTCTTGGAGTTCATGTAGGACGCAACCTGGGACACCGTCTGGTCCCATTGATGCTGTGTTTTTTGATTTGGAGAGGGCGGCTCCCACCTGAGCTTCTGAGATGTCGGGGGCAGCACTCTGCTGGGATAGATATTTGCCCTTTTGGTGGGGGGGGAGAAGTTTGCGCTGAACCTGTCAGCTAGGATGTTGGCTATGTCTGTGGGATCAGTGTATTTTTTGTCATTTTGGACTAATTCTGAGCATATCTGGGAATTCCCACCCAGGTTCCTAACATAACTAAAGAAAGCCTTGTGATTATCCTTAGTGTCCTGTGCAATTTTTCTCTCTAAGCTGGCCTTTGACGATTTTATGAGTGCCCTTAGTTTTTTGCTAATACTGATCAGAGATGCCTTCCCTTTTTGGGATTTTGCTCTATCATGTAGTAGCTTCCTCCTTCTATTGTATAGTTTGTTTATGGCTGGGGTCCACCAGACAGGTCATCTGCCTTTGGAGGATTGGGTCTTGGTTTTATTTGGGATTGCATGATCCATGCATTCCTGAAGGTGTTTATAGAATGCATTTATAAAGGATTCTGTGGTCTGGGCCGTATTTTCCACAGGCCCGGGGGCTTTGAAGGATTCCACCTCGGTTTTGAGGAGTGTGAAATTTGCTTTAGAGAAGTTTTTCACTGTGGTTTTCTGTGCAGGGGGTGGGGCCGGGATGTGAATATCCAGTGAGATCAGTTTATGGTCTGATCTTACCAGTGAGGAATACACTTCTGGTCTGGAGCATAGAGTCCCCATGTTGGTGATCATCAGGTCCAGCATGTTTTCCCTTCTTGTGGGAGTGGTGACAAGTTGTTCCATAGCATTTGAGTTTATGAATTCTAGGAACCTTTGAGCAAGGGTGTTGGAGCTAGAGTAATGCTCCCAATCTATGTTTGGGTAGTTGAAGTCGCCCAATATAATGGTGTTCAGAGAGACCTTCATATTTTCCAGTGTTCTCGGGAAGGCCAAGTGGGGTTCCTGGGTTTGGGAGGGTGGTCTGTAGCAGGCTATAAACTGGAAGGCAGTTTTACCCACTGTTAGTTGCACATGGATAGTCTCTGCTTCGTGCTTTGCCACCAACCTGGAGGTGTGGGTATCATTTAATATCGATACTCCCCCTCCTTTTGTGGTTCGGTCCAAGTTTTGGGGTCGAAAAGCATGGTATGAGGTATAACCTGGTAGTGCTGGGGTGCTCTCGGGAGTCCTGAACCAGTTTTCTGTTGCTGCACAGATATCGATGCTCTCCATGCTAAGGAGAGTTTCGAGTGCGTGCATCTTGAGGTTAAGTTGATCTTAAGTTATACTTTTTTGCTTTCCAGAATCAAACATCAGAGGAGTATGCAGAAGGTGGCTGTCTTTGTGGTAGAGGTTAGGAAGCACTATATATAAGAACGCACTGGACAGTTACATGCGAGTTGTTGTATGGCTTGAGGGGGAAGTGTACCTGTATCGGCAGTAAATTGAAATATGTTAATGTGGCCACTGTCCTTATTTTTTTTCTAGTGTATAGCATTTGTATCTGAAAGCAGCTTAACATAAGGCTAGGATTATCCATGCTTGTTTTCCAAAAAAAAAAAATAAATACTGGAAAATGGCACTGATACAACTTTGTGCCTGGCTCCTAAGCTGCATTAGACTTAATTGCTTGCTGGTGTACAGCTTCTTTGTTGAGTGTGTGTGTGTGTGTGTGTGTGTGTGTGTGTGTGTGTGTGTGTGTGTGTGTGTGTGTGTGTGTGTGTGTGTGTGTGTGTGTGTGTGTGTGTGTGTGATGACCCAGTTAAATATACCTGGTGGCTAGATAGACTCACCATGTACCTTGGGACCATGTAGCAAGAACTTGAATTCCCTACCCACCACAACTTGTTTATTTTTTCTGGATTTTGAATGACAGGAATTTTGAATTTCAGACTTCATATTCTTCAGAAAATACATGGTAACACACAACCTTTTATTCTAGCAATTTTCAGTTTATACGAATAAATATTTGAAATTTGTCCCTATTTTGGGGCGTTATTGTCTTTGTCCATGTTTTTTGTGCTAAGAGGTTGAGAGCTGTGGAGATAACTGAATTATGTTTGAGAGCTGTATTCCCCCTATTTGCTTTGTCTAGATGTTTTGTGCTAAGATGTTGAGAGCTATGGTAAGAACTGAATTTAATAAATGATGGTAATTTAAGTTTCAGTCTACCGGTCTTTCAAGAAACTAATTTGGCATAGTGGTATGTTCAGACTGTAGTGCATAGGGTCCAGGGTTCAAGACTTGGCATGGTGGTAACACAGCATTTTATTCTAGCAACTTTCCAAGGTTATACAAGCAATGTTAAAAATGTGTCCCTAGTTTTTTTGGCTTTTGTCCCCCCAATAAAATTTGGCTTTTTTTAGATTTTCTGTGCTTCAGGAGTTGAGAAATACAGTTGTTGAGTGGATTTTACAAGGGGCCGAGAGCTTGAAAAGTTTAATGCTGCTTTTGCTGAGTGTGCTTGTATTAATAGCACAAGTAGTGTACTTGCTTTTGATGCAGAAGGCTGTGGGTTCTACTCGCACAGTATATAGATGCATTGCTGATACTGTGTTGTACTTTTAAAGGGGGTGGATGCTGCAGTCCTGAGAGTGTTTTCTTTAGTGGAGATTTTTTTATTGTAGCATAAGCAATTTGTTAAACGGCAACAAGCACTTTATTTGTAGGTGAAACAATGAAATATTAAAGTTGTTCGCTAGCAGCAACCTCTTCATTAGTTACAGATCTCTCTAATTTGGAATTATTTAGATGACTTTTACTTCTGCAGAGATTGTGCATATTTACTGACACTGGTGGATTGTAGAAGTTTGAGTAGATGTCTATGATGGAAATGTTCTGAACTGGGCAGTTTTGTCATTACTAGTGCATGCATTTTGTTTCATTGTTCAGTAGAAAAATGTGCAAAACAATAAATTTAAAATGCCCTCTAACAGCTGTACTGTTTTCTGCGAGTATTATAATTTAATACAGTCAGGAAGGTGCATCAACGAACATGTGCATGTTTCCTGTGCAAGTGGCATATGATTTTAAAAATAGCCCAAAGTTTATCTTTATCTGCCACTGGCCAGATGTATTTTCTTTGAATGTGGGTTTCAATGCTGTTTCAGTGAATGAGTTGCAAAGGCAGAGAAGTTTTAATGCTAAGTCTGTTTTCACTGTGAGACTGCGTTTTGTTTAGCAGATGTCTATTAGTGTTTGTGCTGTAAAATGTGCAGTAAAACCTTTAAATGAAATCCAAATAATCGTAGAAGTAAAACAGTATGCACATTAGTGTGACAGAGTTTCAGGCTTCATACTCAAAAAAAAGAAAAAAATGCATGTTAAAGCAAGACCTGTTCTCTCAACTGACTAAGTTTATACAAGAGCAGATTTTAGTACTGTTTGTATGTTCCCCCAATATTTTATTTATTTACATTTGTTGACCGGGAATGTCTGACTGGACTCAGGTCCATTTTCAGCAGAGGCCCAGGGAGAAAAGCTCCACAAATTAAAATATTACAGATATAGTCACAGATGAAGAATCCTAGCAATTAAAATATTACAAACATATTTACAGATGAACATAGTACGTTAACTAGATAACTAGCATCTGTTCTATCCACAAAGTCGTAGCAGATATTAATTGTTAGAGTAAGAAGTTACTGCCATATAATAAGTAGGTAGGCATGGAAGTATCAGAGCTTGCTGTAATCAAAGGTAATTTGTGGGGTGGAAGAGAAGTAGAGGGTAGATGGAGTGGGAGAAGTTAGAGGGGAGAGTTACAAGGGCATGGCCAGCATGTTTTTAGGTGCACTTTACAGCTTTGAAGTGAGTGCATGATGGTAGAGAGATTATTTTAGGGGGGGGGTGTTCCATAATTTGGCTATAGAGCTGGAGAATAGTGCTTCTCCAGCAGTGTTGTTGGCTCTAGTAACTTGTAATTGATTTTTGTTGCTGGATTGTAGTGGTCTGGTGATGAGATAGGGATGGGACCTTTAGAGGATGGTTAACCAGTTTGTGGGAGAGTGCGAGTTGATACCATTGAAGGAGGTGAGGGAGTTCTAGCCAGCCTAGTTCAAGAAGTGAGAGGCTGTGGTGACACTGGTAGGATGCTCCGGTGGCGAATTTGGCGATTGTTGTAGCAGGTCTCGAGTTTATTTAGATCGCATTGCCTTAGGTTGGTATATATTGGAGAGGCGCAAAGAAGGGTGGAGATAAGGTGAGAATTTGCAACTGAAATACTAGCTGCTTTGGTGAGGAGCTGTTTATTTCTGTATAATATATTTGGTCTTGTCCAGATTTTCTGCATTAAGAGGATGAGGTACGTGCAAATCACTTTATATAATTGGGTTTAGCCAAACCTCTCGACTGTCTTTGATTTTGGCTCAAAATGTTGCTCTCCCAAATTTGCCATTTTGCGGAGGGATTATTCGGGGAAGAAAACGTGGAGGGTTTACAATTTAATAATTGTAATGATCAGAGTTCTAGATTGCTTTTAATTTCAGAAATGCATGTAGATTGTCTTGTTTTGTCAGTTGCTCAAGTTAACAGTACTAATATTAGTGTCCCTTCTTTGACAGGTTCCCAGCTGTATTGTGTGACTATATTTTATATTTTTGCATCACATTTTTGGTCCGTGTTTCATAAAACTTGTGGTTTTCTGACAAATTAGTGGCAAGTCATTAAAGATTGAAGTTAGGAAATGATGGACATTTGAGTTTCAGATTTCATACCCTTCAGAAAATTCGTACTAATGCAAGACCTACTATTCTGTTATCTTTCTAAGATTGTAAGAGCAATATTTAAAAATTGTCATTTTATTTTTGGGGCTTTGTCCCACTTCTATTTATGACTTTGTCCATATTTCTTGCTCTGAGGCTGAGAGGTATGACATGTGACAGGGCCATCACAGTCAGCTACAGACATTTCAAATTGTGACACTTGTTGCACCCCACTCCCCCACGTAGTGACTTTGAATGTGTCCAAGAAAGGCAAGGAGAAGCATTGTAAGTGTGCAGAGTATCCCCCCATCCAAGGTAGACACAAGTATTACAGTGGCTTTTCATCTGTCCTTCATTTTGCAGAATGGTCTGGTTTTCTGTCATATTTTTATATTGAATTTATGCTTCTTCTGAAAATGTTTGTCATTACGGTGCCTGTTGCTCTGTGTTTAAGTAGCAATGCTTTAATGACCATCAGGTAAGCTTGTCTGAGACTGTAAGATGCAAGTAAGCTTTAATAAGCATACTGTTAAAGAATTACCAACATTGAAAGCCTTTTTGTTGCCATGCAGAGAATATTTACACAACTAGATAGCGTATAAACCTTAGGTATGCATATGACAGTATTTGTAATTAAAGGACAGGATTACATTATTTTCAGAAAGTTCATTACATTTGTTGGCGACTTGCAGTCATCTTTGCAGGCTTTACCTGTAAACTAAACAGAATGACAATCTATCGTGTTATTCATAACATGTGCAGTAATCCTTTAAGCAATTTATCTTTGAGCTTATTTCTTGTTTGCTGTTCATTTTTTTACCTTTGATCATGTTTTCCCCATGAAACAAGTAGGTAGTTGTCAGGCAGAATGTCTTTTTTGGATAAGAAAC